>NC_064614.1:803126524-803443524 GCF_023898315.1 Schistocerca nitens
GACTAAAGGCACACTCTTCTGAGTTTAAACACTTCCGCAGGCAACCAGACTCCCCAGACATGAACAGTATTGATCATATGTGGAATGCGTAGCAACATGCTGTTCATAAGAGGTCTCCACCCCCTCGTACTCATACGGATTTATGGACAGCCCTGCAGGATTCCCTTCGGCACTACTTCAGGCATTAGTCGAGTCCATGCCACGTCGTCTTGCCGCACTCCTAGGTGATCGCGGGGGTCCTGCAGAATATTAGGCAAGTGTGCCAGTTTCTTTGGCTCTTCAGTGTATTAGTATGTTTTACATCCCTCCATACAATATTTTATCAGTTTTAAAACCGTAGTCACACATGCTCCCAGTCATTCAGTGAATTTGCCATTTTTCGTATATTCGGGTTTCTCAAGTAGTGAATAAGTAGCTTTATGAAATGAGCAGATGTACGTGCCGTCATTATAAGGTGTGCGCACGAACTTACTAGGATCGTTTCGAAAGTTCTGCACACTGTAAGACAGGAATGAAAAAAATTAAATATTTAAAAAATACTCTTACAGGCCTTCAATATAATCTCCATTCTTCGCAAAGTTTTGATAACTTCTGTATTCCGGACAGTGCACCTTCGTTGCTGAGATGCCTGATTACTCGCGTTACCTCATTGAAATCTTCATCAATTTTATCAAAAATTTTCCAACTGAATTACTCGTTTGATTTGTGAAAAAAGAACCAAAGTCTGTTGGACTTATATCAGGACTGAACAGCGGGTGTGGAAGTATTCACCATCCGTATTTGTTCAGTATTTCTTTCACGGGTAGGGCAGTACGCGGTCTTGCATTGGCGTGAAAACTGGGGGAACCAACAACAAGGATGTCAGGCTTTCTTTGACGAATTTTCGGGAGCAAAACATTCTGCAGGAACAGTTTATAGTGAGTGTCTGTCCCATGGGGCACTCTATTTGCGGCTATGACTCCATTCGCATTATACACTGGTACTCAAAATTAAAGCAACAAACCGCTGTTTTCCAGTCCTGTGTTTAATTCACGATGTAATAAAACAAAGTGTCAATAGAAGCCCGCACGATCGTGTTCTGTACGGAAGCTGGCATTTTGGTCAACGGAAACCACGCCAACGATGACGTCAGGGCATCTATTAAACGGAATAGTGTTTGTCGGGCAGTCCCACATTCACAGTCGCTGTGTACGTAGTCATCGCTGTGTACGCAGTCACAGAAGCTGCAGAATGGCGCAGAGAATACACCTACTGGACACTCTACGGTGGAGGGCCTTAGGAAGCATCGAAGTTGAACAGTCGCAAACTCATGTGGCCCGATGGCTCAACGTGAATCGTTCTGTTATTTCTCGGATGCGGCGACAATTTATAGAGTCCGAAACTGTATCACGGACACGAGGGCAGGGCCGACCATGTATGACATCAGAAGGAGATGACCGTTGTTTGGCTGTAAAGGCACGACGGTACTGCGGAGCAACTGTCATCGGACTTCGCAGCATCCACTGGACGTGTTCTGTCGAGGCAAATAGTGTAGAGAAGTCTTCGACAGAATGGCATTTATTGTTGGCGACCTGCTGTACGTGGGTCTCTGAACGTCTTTACTAGAGACGTCAACATGCCACCTGGACAGTCGAAGAGTGGGCCATTTTCACAGATCAGTCACTATTTGGTTTGGAGAGTGATTCTCGAGAGACTGGCATCTGGAGGGTATGTGGAACACGATTTCGAGACCCGAACATTGTGGAATGACACCGATGTCGAAGAGGATCGCTAATGGCGTGGGCAGGGATTATGTTGACCACTCTAGCATCTCTTCATGGAATTCTGCGGGTGAATCGGAAAGGTGCAAGTGCTGTCAGGAATTGTGACGAGGTCTTGGAACCTCATTTAAGGTCATACCCCATAGTGAGCATATTAACCAGTTTTCTGAATGTGTCTGCAAATCCGTTAAGTTGCAATAAACGAAGAGCATTTTCGTCTACTGTTCTGCATGTTGCAGTTGTATACATTCTGTTTACCTTACATTGTTTCTAGTTTGATATCATCCGTTTACAGTGTTCTGTGGCAGAATAAACGCAACATTCCAAAATTTCCGTATTTTTTTTGTTAATTTTGGCTTTGTTCCGATTAGCCGAAAACCGGTGCCCGCCAGATGTTGCAATTTGACAGCTGGCGTACACGTGTTTGTGTGCTGGTTTGTTTATAACATTAGGCGCATTGCGTGGGGTGGGCGTGTCAATGTTATTCGAGTAACTGTACTTATGGGTGCATGGATGCTAATTATGAAAAAAACATTGATGCTACTTACTTCTGAGAATTAATTTAAGATCCAGAGAATCATGGTCATTCAATTCTCTTGATTCAGCTTTTCGCGTATACTACACAGGGCGAGAATGCAATTGCAGCTCATTATATTTAACGCCGGAGATTGATATTCATTTAGTTTTCTTCATCCTGGTTTCTGCACATTTCAGACAGGGCGACTACGTGAGTGCAGCTCTACTGTTTTTGAGATGCACATTACATTTAATCATTTTCACCACAAAATCCACACATGGTATTAAATACTGGTAATTAGCACACATCAATTCATTCATTGTAACATTATGAGGTTAGGTCACCATTTGATTTCACTGCAATCACACTATTTAAATTTAAGTCATAAACTTTATGGGTAAACTCATTCGTGGAAACATCACGGGTGTTTATGTATGGTTTTTCTAGCTAGCTCCAACACCTTCGATGAGCGACAGGTTGTTGTCTGTTTTGGAACACAAGCGATTTATAAATTCGTGTCTCATTCGCATTGTTTGTTCAAGAATTTGTATCGCTGACATATTCATTTCTCGATTTCGCTCTCTCAATGCACTCAGTGTCGTGTACTATCTGTATCCGTGCGAAGTTTGCTAATCCCCATCTGGCATTTCCACAGGTCGTAGAAAGGGGAATACCTCCCTTATCAGGGTGATAACGGGGAAACTAAATACTCGAGAAGTACCAATACCTGCAAGCATAATCTCATAACCTGATGAAGGTGATCAATGGCGCTGCACGTATAAGGGGAATGCAGAAGAACCCCAAAATTGGGGGAGGCGGGAAAATTCATCTTCTCTTAGTCTGTCCTCCTGAGCAGCAAATGCACACAATATTTGATCCACAATGGGTGACTGGAATCAGCTGTACATCATATTTACTATGTTGAAATAAATCGGAGCTAAAACATTATCACGACCGGGGTGTACATGATAATGGCCCACTGTATACAAAAATTCATAAAGTGTCCTCATTCGGATCGCCCTAGTTGTTGAAAAAATGGTTGTATACTTCTGAGCCTAAATTTCTGACAAAGTCTGCACCCCACTTAGTACATCCTTTGCTGTCCACGTGCAGGTTTGCAGTTCTCCTCTGCCGTTATCAGTCCGAGAACAGTTTGGGAGCAGTGAAGCTGGCCGCAGATTTCACATTACAAACAATCCTATTTCCTCTTCATTTCTCCGTGGATCTTACATCAAAGGTTTTTCATAAATTGGTCTTTATACGAGCACCTATCCATGAAGATATCCCTGTATTATCGTTCTCTGGAGTGCCTCATGTCTCATCAGATGGCTAATAAGATGCACTCTTTTTTGACAAATGGTTGACACATACTGGTTTCTCACCCACCTTTTTAAGGGCGTCTCCTTTTATAGCTATGGCAGTCCACTTCCTTTTGAGAATCTTCCCGTAATGCAACATGTTAAAAGAATTTAATTTTGTTTCCTCTCCCGATTCCAAGTTTCACAATCGAAACACATCACACTACAAACATTGACTCCGACAAATCTTGTTCTGATTTCAAGGCTGGTGCTTTTTGGAGATCTCCTTCTTGAAGGCCGTGTATGCTTAAAATCTGCTTCTGGTCTGAAGGCCATGTTTTCTTTAAGAATTTTGCTTCTAACATCTGGTTTACTCTGTCCATCGCTAACAATCTTACATTTTAATTAAGTAAACTAATCAATTTGGCAAGTAGCTCGTTACCTACGTAAACTCGGACTTTTGTTTTGAACTTACTTATTTTCCTATTATAGTCTAACCCTTTAGCGTCATTTAAAGTAATTAACATGGCTAGAAGATCTTCTGCACATTCAGCTAAGATGACTTATCATAAGCATATCTGACCCATTTATTAGTATACTTGTGAGTCTTCTCCGAGATTTTAAAGCACCTCTTCTATATTAAGGTAAAAGATAATGGAGTGAAAATTCACTGTCTTGTCGAATACATTTGGTATCTCGATTCCTTCGCGGTTTGGCCTTACAGCGTATTCGGTTGCCTCGTTTCTAAGAAGATTCCACATTATTTTTCGTTCTTTATAGTCCTTTTGAAGACCTCAAACATTCTGTCCCAATTTAAATACATCCTCAAAGAGGGGAACATAGAAAACAATAACTAGCAATTGAGTTGAGGTACTGTGTAAATGTAGGTAAGGACTGTCGCACTGGAATGTGGAAATGAAAGAACCGCTTACTCAGTGGCGCCCTCTTGAGTCTGAATTGACTTATCTGACAAGACTTGCTATTACGTCATTTATAGTGCTAGGACCTGCTACACACGGCTGCAGCACCAGGAGATGCAATTTGTCTGCAGGTAGAAGGGGTGGGGGCAGACTCCCTCCACAGCATCCAATAACTCGCCAGATATTGCGCCCGCGACGAACGGTCTCTAAGTGAATTTGAGACGCGGCGCGCAAACGAGGAAAATGAGAAAAAGCAACGACCAACAGGCGTCTGTTGCTTGTTGCTGCCGTTCCGAGAAACAGTCTTTCAGTTATTATTATGTTTCATCTTTTTCATCTGCTCATATTTCCTCCACAGATCATACTCGTTGATTAGTTTCACACATTCTACTCTTTATCTAACCCTACAGTTTTCCCTTTTTACTGTTACCATCCAAAATCGCGATAACTATTTCCAGATGCCACTATATGCGTTGTACTAATCCAAACCGGGCTAAAGTAGTGCTACAGGTTTCCACCACCACTTCCCTATTCAGATGAAGTACGTGGATATACGCTGTATGGGAAGACGGGTTAGTAACAATCTAATACCAAAGAGAAATGGTCGGATTAAAAATGTCATAGAACAGGGATGTAGTGTACCGCCTCTGTTATGCACCTTGTACATCGATGGAAATCTAAAAGGAATTCAAAGAGAGATTGAGAAATGACCTTAAAATTCAGCATTAAAGAATAAAAATCAGATCAGATAAAGAAACTCGCATCCCACAGGGAAAGAGAGGAAAATTTAAGCGGCGTGTTGAATAGAATCAACAATATAAATAACACAGGATATGAAGTGAAACCGAGGACGAAAGGAAGGGACCCTGACAAAAATGATATTCACGATAAACTAAGATCAGTATTGTTGACGAAATGAAGTATTTTAGGCATAATGACGAACAACAAACGGATTGAGGAGAATGGAAGAAGCAGTCCAAAATAGCCCAAGAATGTAGTCCTCGCTAAGGAATGTCTGGACTATTAATATCAAACGCAGGCCTTAATTATGGAAAGATGTTTTCGAAAAAGTGCGTGTAAAGCGCAGCATAGTAAGAAAGCGAACCATGGACTGTGGGAAACAGATATTGTAAATGTAGACTGATAAGAAATGAAGAGGTCCCCCATAGAATCGTCGACGGTACGAATGTGTCGGAAACACTGACCAGAGAATGGATAGTAAGGTAGGATACATGTTAAAATGTCAGCGAATAACTTCCATTGTACTAGAGGTGAGCCACAGATTGCAACACTTGTAGTGGAAGTCAGAGACTGGACTACATCCAACAGATAATCGATAGAGTAATCTGCCTCCATAGGTGAGGTCTCTAACCCTCGATATGAGGTGTCTCTCGGTTTGGAGGTATGCCGGTCCTGTGTTGGATGATATTTTCACTGCCGGCATTTGGTCGGAAAAGGGTGAAGAGGTGGTGGCGTAATGGTCTCGGTCACCAGAATTTGCACTGAGGTTCTTTGATTGATTCTAAACCTCTACGCAGTGTCCCATGAAATGAGAACATCTGACACTGTTAATGCTGATCCGCCAGACGGATGGTGAAGTTATGATCGGTGGCTCGCTTGGTGCTTATCAGGAAGAAAAAGCTATATGTCGACAACAGGTTTCGCTTTCTCCCTTCTCTCATCATCGCCATCACCGTGCAGCACAAACATAACACTAAACTGTTTTCGCATCCATCCTAAACTCACCAGCACCTCACAACCACACCTACGACGCGACTCTTACGTACCTGGAAAGGAAAAAATACCAAAGAGAAATGCGCGTAGGAAGAACACCCATTCCGTTGGATGGTTTAACACATCCTGTGAGATACGCCAGTCAACTTGCAATATGACTAATATATTTTTTTCATTGAGGAAGTTTGGTTTAAGGAAGAATGTGATACCAGAGAAGAAGTCATGCAGGGTCATATCAAACCAACCAGAAAACTGATAATCCTCCACAAAATGAGTATTGTACTACTTCAGTGGTGTACACGAAAGGTCTTACTCACCTAACCATCCCTCCCATTATCGTCCGACCGTTCTCCTTGCATCTAGAAGGACTGTGACCAATGATCCGTTAAATAAACGCTAATTGTTTTCTACAACAATTTATGAAGTAGCATGAAATATGAGTCTCTCACATCTTTCATGACTGCGAATTTTGCCTGTTATGGGACCCACCCCAAAAACCTTATAATAACTCATCAGAACACGGAAGGGATGCCAAATTTCCTTTATAGAAGCGAAATACAAGAAGGAAACGAAAAATATTAGATGTAGAATTATTAAAGTTGTAGGTCCGACAAGAATCACAAAGATTTTATACAGGGAGTAAGAGATATCAGATAATTTTATATGTAGTACCTTAAGATGTACCCACATCAGTGTGTTGGTTATTTGCCGGCCGGAGTGGCGGTTCTAGGCGCTACAGTCTGGAACCGCGCGACCGCTACGGTCGCAGGTTCGAATCCTGCCTCGGGCATGGATGTGTGTGATGTCCTTAGGTTAGTTAGGTTTAAGTAGTTCTAAGTTCTAGGGGACTGGTGACCTCGGATGTTAAGTCCCATAGTGCTCAGAGCCATTTGAGCCATTTTGAATAAATCATAAACACAATGCTACTAGGCAACAAGCTACCGGAGCCACCTTATATTAAAGTATACAGAAAATATCCCTGAAGAAACTCCGAAAAGTTTTAGCTGATCTCAGAGTTCACGCTGTATACGAGGATGTAAACTTATTAACAAACGATTTTGTTGTTGTCTGAGGCAGAACACAATGTCATACTGCTACGATGCAAAAAACCACTTGGGAAAATGAATAGGGCTTCACCACTTCCACTTTTCAGGTAAGATGCTGTAAGTGAAAATGTATTTGCCTCTTTCGGCCTGCTGCCACAGAACCGTAGAAGCGTCGCAACTGGGCACTTGGGGAATACTGCTGTTGGCACCAAACAAATAAGACCGAGAATCGTCAACATTTGCCAGAAAACTTATATATTAGCCCTAAGTGGAAAGAAAGGCGAAAAACCTAGAGGATTAGAAAAATACGAATGAGAAGTACAGTATCTGAAAATGGCATTTTAGTCTGCTTATGGCTGAAACGAAAATGGGAAAAAGAGATATGAGAGAACGTCCTCAACATAAATGGTTACATCTACAAGTCTGCTGCATGATATTCAGTGCACAAAACCGTTGGAAGAAAAATTTTTTGCAACCCCGTAATTATCTCCCGTTCCGATGCACAGGTTGGAGTTTTGGTTCAGAGGTGCCTCCAGCCTTCCTCTCTGATGATGCAAAAGCCTGGCGCCCTGCGACGTCGCTCTTTGGCTCAGCGACGCTTCAAACTGCATGGTGTCGACACATGCGAAAAATAGGCCACAGCTCCGATGTTCAGGTGAGCCATAAGGTATGTTAATGATGTCTCATTGGCACCAAATTTCTCCATAATTCTGTCCAACGCCACCAACACGATGGGAAGAGAACACACCCCACTCCCATCCACATTTCACCTCTTCATTTGACGCCTTAACATGGAGGTCACAACAGCGACGCCTATCGGTAAAGTCACATGGGCTTCTTATAGGTGACCGAGGAAAACATTTCAAACACACCGCCGCTCAAAGTAGACACGAAAAGGTCTCTGAAGAAGGCATTAAGGAGTCAATGAGACCACTTCCTCCACACCAGTCTGGAGTGGCCGTAGAAGATGGGTGGTAGCAGGCAGCAAAAGGAAAGCCGAGATTTTAAATTCGGCGTTTAAGGCGTCGTTCATGCAGGAGAATCGTACAAGCATACCGAAAGAAGGAAGGAAGGTTGGGTTTAACGTCCTGTCGACACCGAGGCTATTAGAGACGGAGTACAAGTCGTATTGTGTCAAGGGTGGAGAAGGAAATCGGCTGTGCCCGTTCAAAGGAACCCTCCCGTGATTTGCGCCGAGTGATATAGGGAGACCACGGAAAATCTAAATCTGGATTGCCGACGCGGGCATGAACCGTCGTCCTTCCGAATGTGAGTCCAGTGAGCTAACCACTGCGCCACCTCGCTCGGTTAAAAACACACCCGTCGTTTGACCATCGGAGGGGCTCCTGAATGGAGGCAATACGGATAGGCATCCCTGGAGTAGAGAAACAACTCAGAGCCATGTCCGGTTGGAAGTCCAGTTTGGGTTTAACAGACAGTGCCCTAAGGGATTTATCACGAATCTCTCGTCCAGCGGAAAGTCCAAAGTGATTGGAAAAAATCGTAGGTGACTCTTTATGTAAGAGAAGTAAAGGAACGGACCCGCAAAATTACAGATCAACATCCCTAACATCGGTTTGCTGCTGAATTCTTGAACATGTTCTTATTTCGAATATGAAAAATCTGTTTGAGCCTGGAAAATTCTGAGCACGAATCAGTACCGTTCTACAAAACTTGCGCTTGTCTCACATGATATCCTGAGAACTATGACTGAAGGGTAACAAGCAGATTCCATATTTTGAAATATATCACCTGGGCTGTGAATTCTTTCAGCATCAGCTGTATTGGATATTGCTATACTACTCGTTGGTAATATATGAGAATTTGCGCCGGACTAAGACTCGAACCCGGAATTTCCGCTTACAGCGAGCGGTCTCTTTAACTACTTAGGCTATCCGTGTACGTCTCCCGAGACAACCTAATCTTCCATATGTCACACTATCTACTTCATTAAGTCACAGTCTAATCTGTTCAGACATTAGTGCTCGCAGATTCACTTGTTGGTCCGGGATGCATGCACAGATAGACTAAGTCGTTAAGTGGACCGCTCTCGATAAATGGGAAATCCGAGCCCGAGTTCCGGTTATGAGCAAAATTTTTCATATAGGACCGGCAAGTAACACAGGTCCTCTCGTAAAGTCTGTGAACATATTTTGCTATCTTTCGTCGATTTGCTATTTTTCCGTCTCACAGTGTTCACCTGGACAACGTTTGCCGTTGGACTGGTGGACATCTGAAGTAAAATGACAGAAATAAAGCTGTTACGGTAACAGTAAATAGCGCAACTAACAGTCATTTATATAAAAGAAAATAGCGCTTAAGCGAGTCTTTTTCACCGAGCGAGGTGGCGCAGTGGTTAGACACTGGACTCGCATTCGGGAGGACGACGGTTCAATCCCGCGTCCGGCCATCCTGATTTAGGTTTTCTGTGATTTCCCTAAATCGCTCCAGGCAAATGCCGGGATGGTTCCTTTCAAAGGGCACGGCCAACTTCCTTCCCCGTCCTTCCCTAATCCGATGAGACCGATGACCTCGCTGTCTGGTCTCCTTCCCCAAACCAACCAACCGAGTCCTTTTCACACAAGATCATAATCAAAATGATTAGTACATCCGTAAATTAAAAATGAACACACAGTCTCAACCGAAAAATCGTTTATTTTGTGGTAACCAGTTTCGGCCATTTTTGACCATCTTCTGATCTCGTACCATGATGGTAAGCGGTGGCGGTGAACGGAGCAAGTTTTACGACTCCACCAATGTTAATTGCTCAGTGGTCGTTCGCGGAACACTTTCTGCTTTCACCATCACCGCCCACCATCATGGCACCAGGTCTGGAGATAGTCAAGAACTGACAGGTTACCGTAAAATAAATGTTTTTTGCGGCCGAGACTATTCCTGTTCATTTTGAAAATAATTTTGTCAGACTGGTATTATTCAAGAGAAATGTTCTCAAAAATTACATCCGATAATGGCTCAATCTGACATTTTTTAAATCAAAACATTTCACGAGAAGCTTTTGTATTGGACAACTAATATGGCACACGTCGACCACGAATTTCTGACGACATGACAACTGCATTTATTATATCCCCACACTAGCGTCAAACTGTCGGTTCACGCTAAGGTGGCCGGTCGGCATACGGCCGAAATATTAGAAGGGGAAACAGATGCGATGGCACACTCCAAATTTAGTTTATCAGCTTCGTGTCTTAATAGACAAAGTCGTTTTGCCGTGTCTTCGTTTAATGGAAACTAAGCAGCGGCGATAAACAGCGGTCTTTGGTGGTACGGCGAGGGCCTGTTGGTGTAATTACTGAGAGCGAGCGTCCTCACCAACGCAGGCGGTTGCAGCAGGTGTGGGGGTGTTTGCACGCCCGGTTGCGAGTTAGCGCTGCTCGGTCGCTCGGCCGTCGGCTCCGCTTCCTCAGGAGACACAGTGCCCGCGCCTCGGCCCGGTATGAATATTCAGGCGGCGCGCCGTGGCGGGCTTGCGAGCAAGCACCGGCCATTACTGCGCGCAGCTGGGCTGCTCCGGGGTGAGCCTGGCCACGCGCCGGTCGCACCACAGGTCGTTCCCCTGGGTTCCTCGCGGAAACGAACCACCGGCCCCCGTGACGGAGACAGGTGTCTACCGGCAGCCCGACGCACGCCACTCCCTCCCACTGCGTCTTATTCTCGCCGCCGCCAGCGAGTAGTGACGGCTGTGCACTGTATTCCGAAGGAACAGCGCCCAAATCTCGGCTTAGGACCTGACGGTGGTAAACTTAATTATAAAACCAGCCTCGTGCCTCTTATAGAATTTTCATCGTTTATTAAATAAAAATATTTTTATCTAAAAGACTTTTACTGGATAGACTGCAATTTTCTTTAAACAAAATTGAAGACTAAATTCGGTTGCTTTCTGCAACAATCTTCGGATCACAACCTCGTAAGACGCGGACTACAAAGACTGTCTAGCTGCGTTAGTAAAAGTAGGATCAAATGTCCATTATTTTCAATTGTACAGCAAATATTATAGTGAGAAAAGTATATGCAACAGTAACAAGAATTCTCAGTTTTCTATAGCCTGGCTTACAAAGAAGTGATCCATCGCGGCGTCCAAAATAGTCATTCTTATAAAATGTGCACAGGTTGAGAAGTATAAGTAAAATGTCACAACCCCACTCCTTTGGAAGCCAGCTTCTGGAACAGTTGATAATTCTTGTAACCGTTGCATATATTTTTCCCACTACAGTATACGTAGTATAAATGCAAATAAGAAAGGTACCGACTAGTCATCATACTTTACTAGAATAATGAAAATCGCCGTCCAGGCCTTAAAACATTTTTACATTACAAATTTTTATTTAATAAATTACATTACGGCGACCATCTCCCTCTTGACAATGTCAGACTTAACCAGTTTTCATTTAGCCATCGTCAAGCCACATCTTCATTATTCTTAGATTGAGATCGTTAAACCCCTAGCTTCAAAGAGTCGAACGCCCATTGATAAAAGAGCCAGGAAAGTCTCATTACCTTAAAAATGAGTTAATGTATGTAATATCCGACATTAAGTATGCATAAGAGAAAAAAATTACAAAAGGTTTCAAATTATGTTTTAATTTTGTTGGCGGTCGCCAAGTGTTGCACATTCTGAAATACTGGACAAATGCAGTCCGGATAATCTGCGCGTGGTCAGCTACGCTGCTTCAAACACGTATACTATTTCCTTAAAGAGCAGATTTTGAGAGCATTTTAAAGTTCTAAGTTCTTTTAGTAATTATAAGAATAGCGAAAGTCAAATCTTTCTTGGCCCTGGTCGCCGTTAGATAGTCAACAAGCGACTGTCGCTGTCAGCCATGAAACATGAACTGGGTTAGTCGGTTAGTAATACAAAGCGTGTAGTCGGCATAAGTGCAGATATTTCTATTGGTGACTGAGGACACTGTACTGAACAACAGTACATTAGTTTTGTCATTTGAAGACTAATAATTGTATCTATTACCAATCTTATCTTTTTTAGGTTGGGTGCTATTTTCCTTTTTAATATACTGGGTTTCAGGAGGTGCCAATTCAGTCATAACAACACTGGAATGTTAATAATGACGATAAGAACTTATATTGCTCGTTTCTAGAGCCTCTGTATCGGGAGAATGACTCATGCGTGAACAGTGGCAGATTGTCTGTATCGGGTTCAGCCGAGTACGACTGCATGATACATTAAAAAAAAAACAGGTCACGAGAATGTTTTTTTGAATTGTTCTGTTCCTTTCTTGAAGGCTTTTTTTTGTATATTTACTTTCGTACAGATTTGTATATGCCTTTAGTAGTGTGAGTGTTGCGTGAATGTGGTCTAAAGTAAATATGTAGATCATTGTTCTAGTGATGTACGTTGTACGACGGGGAATATTCTATCATAATATGTTAATTAATTTTATGTTGAAAGCTAATTCGAATGCGAATGAAAATAGTTAATAACGTAAACAAAATATCAGAATGTTAAATATTTATTTGGAAAAAACTGCACTCCGAAAGAGTGTTATTTGTTGATTGGTTAGTCATGAAAAGTGCTGCCTAACGCGCGAGAATAATGTTTTGGTATTGACATTAAAGAAAACTGACAAATCATAACGGAGCATTCTTCGCGCTTTTTTTCTCTTGGAGATATAGAATGCTTACAGCAGTCTAAAGTAGTCGGGGCCCAGCCTTTCAATGGTATGGTCGTGTGTAGTATGAGCTACGAAGGAAGTTATAATTTGTCGGTTTTAGTTGTGCTACAGGTTTCAAAAGTGTTTTTAAGTGAAGGCATATTTATTCCGGTATGTTCTTTAGAAAGTACAGATTTTTTAAGTAATTTTGTGTATGAGAAATGACAGTTCCGCGTGGCATATTGAGAAGATCGGTGACTAAAAATATGAGTGCGTTAGACACCCATAAATTTAATAGTATGGCGACCATTTTCATTTAAGAACAATCCGTGCTTAGTAACTGTTCAGATTTCGGGAAATACGTTACCATAAACTTGCTAACGTGTATGAAAGGTTTTGTGCACGACTGTGTTGAGATTAGCACGGGCTTGGCAGTGAACATGTACATTATCGAGTTTCAGAATGTACAGAAGTTTTGCCAGTATTTCGACGTTTCATTCAAAATCAAGACCTTATCCCGATTCATGGAGTAGTTATGTTGCATGCAGCCTGTTACGAGTTGCAGTACGGTAGGTTTCTGCTCGGCTTTCCTACGGGCGATCTGCTGTAACGAGTTCACAGGTGGACGCAGGTAAAGGATGACAGGAACCGCTCCGCCGCAGAATGTAAGAACAAAACAACCCAGACTCCGAGTGGAGAAGATTTCGACCTGGCGGAGAATCGAGCCCTGGCTCCTTGGCTTGGTTGTTTTCCCCTGGGCAGCAGGTCACATGTTGAAGTGTGGGCACATAGATACAATTCGGTTAGTCTATACTGACAGACGTATGCCATTTAGTGGGGCTGTTACGACCGTGCAGTAAACAACGTGTTGCGGGAAGTCAGTCGCAGAGAAAGAAACAACCATCACACCGACGTGTGTCCGAATGAAGCTACCACATACAAAAATATCTGCACTTACAGCCGTTACGCCCTCCATAAGGGGCCGTCAAATGAAAACAGAGGCAGATGGGAAAAAGTAAGCAAGCTATATATTATTTCAAAAGTAATCGTCATAACTGTGAACACTCATTTGTTCCACTGTGAGATAACATCGTCAACGCTTCACGGAAAAGTGGTTGCGGTTGCCCACGAAATCATGATCGTACCTAGGCGAGCATACATTTTGCCGAGGTTGTTCGCGTACGTTGCATAAGTATCTCCGGGATCTCCTTATATATCCTCCATACATTGGCGTCCTTTAGAAAGACACTCGCAGCCGTCGATTTTCTTTGGAAGAAGATGTGCGCACCTGGGTAGAATCATGGTTCTGTAGCCAACAGCAGAAAGTTTTTCACGAAGGCTTTGGCCGTGTTCTCTCACAGTGGGATAAATATATTAACAGTTATTGCGATTACTTTCGAAATAATAAACAGTTTATTAACTTTCTTCCATCTCCTTTTCATTTACAGGCCCCTTACACAGTATATGTTGAGTTGTAACCGTTGTTGCTGCTAGCAAGGTAGACTCAGAATCGCACATAAGGAAACAAAGTAAATTGCCCTTACAGATACATTAGCAAAGACATTCAAAACTCGCCATATGTTTCCGCTAACTTTCCTTAAGGTTATATGTGATGTACAGTTGGGACACAGGTCAAGATCGGAAAGTTTAATGTTGTTATATTGATACAAGGAGCTACAAGACCGCAAACAGGAACGTGAAACGTCTCCGGGGTCTAGCAGAAATTGTATTTAACAGGAAACGATACATTTCAGAGTGGATTAACACAGAAACAAATGTTATTGTTATAGTACTAACATATTTCAACCTCTTGTAACTCATAACACAAATCACGCCGCGTATTCATATTATAATCAGTTTGGAGTATTCTGCTAACCGTTTTGCGTCCACGTATCCACCCTTGAGCACCTGATTTGTTGGCCAGGGAAAAATAGGCTTTAATGGATTTCTCTTGCCACGCGTACTTGGAGGTACCAACCAAGCTAAAAACACACTGCTTTTAATGGCTATAATTATTTGCAAATGAAGTAAATCCTGGTGAAATGTTGCTCAGTACACCGCCCTCAATTACCAGCAGTAATATCTGTTGGGTCCGTTAAACCCTGTGTAACGAGAGGCATTATTGGCCAGGAGACTCTGTCTGCAGTTATCTGGCTGCCTGGTGCAAGTCTTTCTATTTAGCGTTACTTAGGCGGTATGTACGTTGCTGAAGATGAGATGAAATGATGAGACACAAACACCCGGCCCCAGAGTGAAGAAAATCTCCAACGCAGTCGAGAATAAAGCCCGAGATGTCGTAGTCTACAGGCAGTGTTTCTGACCACTAGACTACGAACGGCTGGTAATACATGTGTGTATAGGTTGCTTAACCATCATAGGCACAGCCAAAAGGGGCGTATAGAGAATAACGAAATATGCAAGTAATCATAATAAACAAAACTCTGGGAACTACTGGTTTGTCCAACAGGAAGTAGACTATGGACAAGTGCAGTCATGCCAATGTTTCAACACCGCTACGGTCTAAGGGTACTCGAAACACCGCATGTGAAGCGTAAATTACGAAGTGACAAACTGCGCTGGTTTGATTTTTCGCCATTCTTGTTGTTTAAGTTCTGGCAAACAGCGTTTCTACAGCAAGTGTAGCGGTTTTGTCTCATGCATACTATAGCCTTTCATGTCTCCCTACTTGTGCCCGTTTGACTATTGGGGTAGAGTTATTTAAAAGCTGTGCTGAATTCCAACTTTGCTCATAGCATCACTTCTGCGAACGCATCGTGTATGGCTGTCAATGCATTCGGAACAACCGTAGATTTTTCAGCATGCGCGGGCATGACTGAGGAAACGTGCGGCTTTACGTGAACGATGCCTGTGTGGAATAGTTACAATGCGTTTTTTCTCCAAAGCATATCTGTAGTATGGATCCTCGGGGTCTCTGCTATAAAATGTTCATGTACTCAGTTGGGGAAACCATTGGTTTCTGGACTTATGTTTTTAGGATTATTTCCAAGTTTCACTGTGATACACTTAATCATTTCCTTTGTACCTATAATAAGGAAATGCCCTGTATACATAAAGGATTTCAAATGATTCCGAGCACTATGGGACAACATATGAGGTCATCAGTCCCCTAGAACTTACAACTACTTAAACCTAACTAACCTACGGACATCACACATACATGCCAGAGGCAGGATTCGAACCTGCGACCGTAGCGGTCTCGCGGTTCCAGACTGAAGCGCCTAGAACCGCTCGGCCACACGGGCCGGCATACATAAAGGTTGTCTCTTCTAAGTGACATCATGTGCATTTTCTCTCGTGTTTCGATAGACACTTACAAATTACTTGCTGCAATGCATAGCTAGAGACAGCTCAGACAAATACTGCTCGGCATGTCCTTTTGCGGTGACAAGTGTCGGACAAAGCGTCGATTTGTTTCCCTTTATGAGAAAAAAAAAAGATTTCTGAAGCGGAATCTTACGTGCTTATTTGGAAGAAAGTTCGCAAATTACTGTCGTGCGATATTCACTTTATCGGAACTTATTGGTGACACCGGTCCCCATCAGATCATCGAATGCAAGGCACGGTCTGTCATGGCTAACGCTTGGACGGGTGACCGTCTGGGTCTGTTGCCAAGCGAGGTGCACTCAGCCCTTGTCAGGCCAACTGAGGAACTACGTGACAGAAGTAGCGGCTCCGGTCACTAAATCTAACAACGGCCGGGAGAGCGGTGTGCTGACCACACGCCCCTCCATTTCGGCATCCAGCGACGCCTATCGGTTGAGATTCACACTGCGTTAAGTCAGTACCGTTGGGCTTCCGAGGTGTGTTTATACGGAGTAGTAACAGGGACAATAAAACCCGAACCATAAGCGGTATTCCAGCAACGACGGCAACAGTACAGGATAGGATCGCTATCTTATTATATCACATTCAAAATTAATGATGTTGAGTTACATAAACTTTAGCATTATTCGTCAAATTTAACCAGTAGCATTAGTTGTGTCTACAAACATTATTTTACAAGTTAAACAAATGTAACTAAGCCGTAGTGGCTCGGTTTGCTGGCCTAACTACCTCTGACACCGGTATGGATAGTCACTTCCCTTGTGACTTATCTTTGGTTTTGCTAGTTGAGGCGTGGAGGCTCGGTGCGGAGGCGGTGACTTGCGAACGGCACGTGACGGAAGGAGGATGGGCTGGAGCGGCAGTGTCTGGCCGCAAGGTTTGGTTGGGCCTATACGGGTTTGACAACGCATGTACCCAGCCGGATCGCCGAGCGACTTGTCGAACGTTGGGCAGCCGCTAAAGAAGGTGACGAAGGTAGTGCTCCGAAGCAGGGGCCTCTGTCTGTTATTTGAAAAGGAGTTAAAGCGTAACTGATGGTGGAGAGAGTGCACCGTAACATACTGCCAATTGATATTCTGACCCTGAGGTTATAGTATTTGAAGGAAAATTAAAAAAAAAAAAAAAAAGCTCCGTCTTTAGGCCACAAGTGGCCCTTCCGGGACCGTCCGGCCGCCGTGTCATCTTCCGAGGAGGATGCGGAGAAGGAGGGGCGTGTGGTCAGCACACCGCACTCCCGACCGTTAGGACGGTATTCTTTGACCGAAGCCGCTACTAATCGGTCGAGTAGCTCCTCAATTGGCATCACGAGGCTGAGTGCACCCCGAAAAATGGCAACAGCACATGGCGGCAGGATGGTGACCCATCCAAGCGCCGGCCACGCCCGACAGCGCTTAACTTCGGTGATCTCACGGGAACCGGTGTAGCCACTGCGGCAAGGCCGTTGCCTTTTGAAGGAAAATTAGGACAATATTATTGTTTCGTTTTCAATGAATGATATGTATGTTTTGTTCTGCAGTGTGCCTTGGCTTGAGAGTGGCAAATAGTTGTTAGTGCGTCTTCTTTGAAGCCAAGTGATTCTGTTGATTTGTAAACCGCTTGTGTGCATCAGCTTGCAGTGCTATGTTAAGACTTGAAATGATAACACTGGTGAGAGGCATTGTAGCCGGTGGCAGTGTCACGGCACTGTATCAGGTACTGGGTATGAATTTGAAGTCTAATTGTGATTTATTAAAGTGTATTTATTCTAACCTGCGTTGATGTGTTTTAATCATAAACGGATTACCTAGGATGAAATTTTCCGCTTTGATTAATCTCACCTAAACTAGTGTTTCTTAAGGCGTTTTAGCAATACTTATTCACCCCTCAGAGGATTTAACTGTAACTGCTCTGTTTGTACTGGCACGGCCGAGGTCTAAGTTGCTGCCCCGGGAGCGCTTTGCCACGTCGTCTGTCATACCTTGCAAATGTTGAGTAACTGTCTTGTTCCTTGGAGCTATACCTGGGTTGAGCGACTGCCGTCAGGGTCTTAGGCTGTGGAGTTTAGCGGAATTAACTAATGAACTTTTGTAAATTATAATCAAGCTGTTGATCCTCTTGCCGTTCATAAAAGAATAGTGTTCAAATTCTCTACTAACTGTTCTTCATAAAATCCGGCCGGCCGGTGTGGCCGAGCGGTTCTAGGCGCTTCAGTTTGGAACCGCGAGACCGCTACGTTTGCAGGTTCGAATCCTGACTCGGGCATGGATGTGTGTGTGTCCTTAGGTTAGTTAGGTTTAAGTAGTTCTAAGTTCTAGGGGACTGATGACCTCAGATATTAAGTCCCATAGTGCTCAGAGCCATTTGAGCCATAAAATCGGATGCGCTCCCTATTTGGTAAATGTAGTTTCCCTTTATTGCAAGATTCAAATTTCATTCTTACTGTTCATAAACTCAGATGAATTTGTGTTTATTGAATACTGTTTCCTTTTGTTTATATTGGTAAATTTCAGTAGTTTGTCACATTATACATCACTATAATTCTGATGTTTTGATGTTAGTATTAATATGAAACTTAATTGATCAGTACGTTTTTCTTACAAAAATGTTAATTTGTGAAAACGGCGAATTATCTAATGGGTCACAGTTGTTGTTTGATACTTTCCTATCATGAACCTGTTATCTTTGTATCAGTAATTTACATCACAATAGCAGACACATACAATCGTTACACAGCTCATGTTCATCATAATCTGCAATCCATACCAGTCGGTATCCTCTTTCAGAATCATAATAGATCTCTCATTCAGAGATGCTGCACTCTTAGCAATTTTCATGATCGTCTCTCTGGTATCAGATTCGTAACAATGTTCAACACCCTTCCATTAATTGATAAGATCGTTCAGTGGCCCTTCTTCACATGCCACATGAGCAAACAGAAAAGAAATCTGAGTAAATTCTCAAAATTTTGTTACTTTTTTCTAAAAAAATACAATCTGTTCTCTCTCCACTATTTCCTTGATAAGGTTTCAATACGTAATTTCGTGAGTTACTTCCACTCGTAATGAAAGCCATCTCAAAGCTTACATTACTTCCATTAAAAAAAGGAGAAGAAACCCTTTGGGATGTGGGACAAATACTTACTCAGTAAAGTAAAAGTATTTCCGAAATTGAGTCACCTCATCTCAGAGGGGATGCGCATTTAATAATCTGCCTAAGCCGTTGTCTCTGCGCCGTTGATGAAACGCTCAAGACCATGGAATTTCATCTATCACATTGTTCTCCTGGAGAGCAGGCGAATGGAACAGGAACCGGCGCTTAGCCTTTGACTGGCTGTCACTGTACCGCTGCCCCGCTTCCCGCTGCTCTAATTAACTTGGGGCGAGCTCTAGAGCTTGGCTCGGGATTTTGCACCTTAAACGCAAACATATTCTCTACGAACTGCGAATTTGTGGGCTTCCCGTAGATGGAACTGTACTCGAGTTAGCGACCCTAACATTTGCTAGGAGTGATTTAAGGAAATCACAGATATCCGAAATTTTGGTGACTGGACGAGAACCTGAACCGTCGTCCTCCCGAATGCGAGGCCAGTGGGCTAACCACTGGGCCACCTCGCTCGGTGTTCTCCCCCACAATTCGAAAAGCCATAACTGAAGTGAGGGCGGGGGAGGAGGGATAACCATTGCGGCAGCGCCTGGCTACTCACCACCTGTTGTAATGAGAGCACGTATAAGAGAGATTAAAGTCCACCGCCGCCCGGCTCTGTTATCTTCTCCGGCGTAACAAAAGGGCGGAGAGCACTTGTCGCGCTGCGGGACTTCCCGTAAGTCAATTAGAGCAGCGGCGAGCGGGTCAGCGGTACAGGGATGGCGAGTCAAAAGCTGCGCGCCGATTACAGTTACGTTCGCCTGCTCTCCAATTGAACAATGTGATAGATGAAATTCCACGGCCTTCAGCGTTTCATCAGCGGCGCAGACACAACTGCTTAGGCAGATTATTAAATGCGCATCCCCTCTGCAAGGAAGTGACTCAATTTCGGAAATACTTTTACCTCACTCAGTAAGTATTTGTTACACATCAAAATAATTTCTTCTCTCTTTTTACTGGAAGTAATGTAAAGTTTGCGGCGGATTTCATTACGAAATAACTTACTGAAACCTTATCAAGGAAATAGTGTAGAGAGAACAGAAGGTATTTTTTTTAATAAGAGAAATGTCTTGATTTTTCTTTAGTCTTGCTTTCATTATTAACCACAACGTCAGAATTGCCTCTCGTCCCTTTACTTTTCCTAAAGCCAAACAGATCGACATCTAGCGGCGTCATCAGTTTTCCTTTCCATTCTTCTGTACATTATTCTTGTCAGCAACTCTGATGCTTGAGCTGTTAAGCTGATTGTGCGGTAATTCGCGAACTTGTCAGCTCTTGCCATATTCGGAATTGTGTGGATGATGCTTTTCCGGAAGTCAGGTGGTATGTCGCCAGAGTCATACATTCTACACACCAACGTGAATAGTCGTTTTGTTGTAACTTCTCCCAATTATTTTAGAAATTATGGTGGAATGTTATCTATCCCTACTGCTATATTTGATCTTAAGTCCTCCAAAGCTCTGTTAAATTCCGATCCTAGTACTGGATCCTCTATCTCTTCTGAATAGAGTCCTGTTTCGTCTTCTATCACATCAAACAAATCTTTTCCCTCATAGAGACTTTCAATGTATTCTTTCCACCTATCCGCTCTCTCCTCTGCATTGAACAGTGGAATTCCCATTCACTCTTAATGTTATCATCCTTTCTTTTAATGTCACCGACGGTTGTTTTGACTTTGCTGTTTGCTGAGTCTGTCCTTCCGACAATCGTTTCTTTTTCGATATCTTCACATTTTTCCTGTAACCATTTCGTCTTAGTTTTCCTGCACTTCCTATTTATTTCACTCCTCAGCGACTTGTATTTCCTGAGTTCCCCGTAACATTTTTGCACTTCCTTCTTTCATCAATCAATTGAAGTATTACTTCTGTTACCCATAGTTTCTTCACAGTTACCTTCTTTGTAACTATATTTTCCTTCCCAACTTCTGTGATGGCCCTTTCTGAGATGTCCATTCCTCTTTAACTGTACTGCCTACTGAGCTATTCCTTATTGCTGCCCGCATCTCGTGGTCGTGCGGTAGCGTTCTCGCTTCCCACGCCCGGGTTCCTGGGTTCGATTCCCGGCGGGGTCAGGGATTTTCTCTGCCTCGTGATGGCTGGGTGTTATGTGCTGTCCTTAGGTTAGTTAGGTTTAAGTAGTTCTAAGTTCTAGGGGACTGATGACCATAGATGTTAAGTCCCATAGTGCTCAGAGCCATTTGAACCTTATTGCTGTATCTGTAGCCTTACAGAACTTTAATCGTATCTCGTCATTCCTTAGTACTTACGTAAACCACTTCTTTGCTTATTGATTCTTCATGACTAATGTCTTAAACTTGAGCCATCAGTACTATACTGTGATCTGAGTCTATGTCTGATTATGGGTACGCCTTGCAATCCAGTATCTGATTTCGGTATCTCTGTCTGGCCACGATGTAATCTAACTGAAATCTTTCCGTATCACACGGCCTTTCCCTGGTATACCTCCTCCTCTTATGATTCTTGAACAGAATATTCGCTATTACTAACCCCAGCATGGTAAATGATTAAGGCTGCCTTGAGATTTATCTTTACCCTTTCAGAAAAGGATGCCCGCAGATAAAACGGTGTAGTGGTGATATGCTTGATAGCCTGATTCAAGCAAGAACCTTCACATTTCTCAGTTGTGAAGGTTGGTGCGCTGTCATTCACTAAGCCTCTCGGAGGCCCGAACCAAGATATAACATTAACCAATTGCTGTATCGTAAAGGATGCGGTAACCCCACAGGTAGGGAGGAGCCAAATGAACCGGGAAAGACATCCACAGTGGCAAGGCTGTACCTACTTCCTGTCTTACTTTGAGGTGGGGGCCCTATAGAATCTATGAAAATTTTGTCTAGAGGATGGGAGGTCATCTTGGACTATATAAAACCCTCGGCAAGGTGCGGGCTGACGTTACCTGGCCGCCATTGTATCGAGACATATGGTGTTTGGTTGACCTTGGTTGACCAGTGCGAGATGTGCATGAGGGGCAAACCGAATTCCAATTCATCCCGTAGTTTCTTGCAATCCTAACGGGAATAGCATCCTCTAGACAAAATTTTCATAGATTTCATAGGGCCCCTACCTCGTACTAAGACAGGCAGTAGGTACAGCCTTGCCACTGTGGATGCCTTTCACGGTTCATTTGGCTCCTCCCTCGGCAAAGGTGTCTGCCGAAGGTGGAAGGGGGCAATCAACCGCTGTACGCAACCGGGTCGCTAACTCGAGTACAGTTCCATCTACGAGAAGCCCACAAATTCGCAGTTCGTAGAGAATATGTTTGCGTTTAAGGTGCAAAATCCCGAGCCAAGCTCTGGAGCTGGTTCCTTTGAAAAGGGCACTGTCTATTTTATTTTTCGTCTGTAATCTGAGTTTGTGGTCCGAGACGTCAAACATTAATCTTTCTCCTTTCTTGGGGAATAGCCTTGCAGTGTGGTGAGCCTGGCGAGCTATGTAATTTAGTCTAGCTGAATAAAATTAGTTTCCTAGAGGAAACTGGCCAGCATATGTTGGAAAAAGAAATACTTTCCGTTCTCTCTTCTATATGTCTTCATTCTTCATTTCATCATCTTCTTGTCTGTTGCGACGTCCATCTCTTTTTGAGCCGGTTTACATTTTCGTCGCCAGCTAAGTGATACTCTACAGTGTATCTGATTTAAGATTATTTCTACATTCATGCAGCAGACAAGTCAAACACAATACGAGAGTTATTCGGAAAAAGGACCGATCGGTCGTGAAATGGGAAAAACATTGAAAATCCAACAAAGCTTTGGACAGATGTGTAGCGCAGCGGTTGTAGTATGCCTGTAAATCGTATTACGTCTTTCCTTCCGATTCTAAGCATTCAGTGAGCACATAGAGATGCCTATCAAATAGTATCTCCCGACGCGTAAGAGTGCCTGCTGACAGACTGATTTTATGCGACCCCACACAACGTAACTGTCATGTAATTGCTTCTTGATGACAATTCCTGGCCGCACTCTGCAGGAGCAATGTGGACGCTTCTGCAGCTTTTCCGATGGGAAATATTTCATCACCCGTAACACAGCCCGCACTTGACTCCCTCTTATTTTCATCGCTGCTCCCATGAACCGCTAGCTACTAAGACAACATACTACTAAAGACAACGAGCTGCAGACCAGCGTAGAGAATTGGTGGAAAGCACAGGCGGCCGTCTTCTACACGTTGCGACAAATTTCTAAGGCGGAGCGGCAACTATGTAGACAAGTAGCTGAAATGTGAAGCTAACTGTTGCAAACTTATTTGATTTTCACTATGGTTTCCATTTCGCGACCTCACTTTCCGAATAATCCTCGTAAGCTATATCGCCTCAACAATTAATCATGTTTTTTTGTAGGGAATGTCCAGACACGCAGCTGTGTGATATTAATTTTTATTTATTTCCCCCAGACATAGTCGTATAAATAACTGACGCTCTTTCAGCTGTAATAATATTTGGAGGGAAGAATAAAATTAAAATTATTTTACTATATAACTATTGTTGTTACATATTTTTACATCCGTTACTTGCAGTAAAAGAGTCCATTGGTTTAAGTACATCAAAAATAAATCGTACGTTATTGTGATATTTGGAACACGAAAGTTCGTCTGTCGTAAATAAAAGTTAAGACTTTACATAAAACATAGATGTAGGAAGGTGGACCATTTATCTAAGGTCTTACGGTACAAAATAATTATAGTGTGCGTTTCGCTTTAAATTTACCAGATAACCGTGAGAAGGTTCAAATGTTTAAAATGGCTCTGAGCACTATGGGAACATCTGAGGTAATCAGTCCCCTAGAACTTAGAACTACTTAAACCTAACTAACCTAAGGACATCACACACATCCATGCCCGAGGCAGGATTCGAACCTACGACCGTAGCGGTCGCGTGGTTCCGGACTGAAGCGCCTAGAACCGCTCGGCCACAGCAGCCGGCAACAGGGAGAAGCAAAGGCTCTTTTCGTAACACAAACTTTTCTAACATACGTGCTTTCACGTCATAAGCATCTGTTTGAAATATTATTACCTCATTTCCTCGCTATGCGACACCTTTTTCCATTATGAGAGCTGCAGTGAAAGAAAGTTACACACGTGTGCAACGGGGAGAAAAAAAACTGAAAAACATTTCACTGACTGCGGTCATTAGATATTTATCTGTATTTACACTTTCCCTAGCGACCCAAGCAAAGTTCACCACTTAATCGGTATTAGTTTACAAGTCTAACTTTTGAGTAAGATTCTCAGTATGAAATGAAAAACCGTGCAACGACCCTACACAGAAACACGGTTTCTCCTTTTATGTCTTTTTTATTACTTTGATACGGCCCACTACGACTTGGTCTCCTGTGCCAGCGTCCTCTTCTAGGCATAGCACCTACACCCAGCGTCCTTATTTATTTTGCGGATCTTCCCCTACAGCTTTTATCCTCCACGTAACCTTCTAAAGCCTCGGGCATTATTCCACGATCTCTTAACGTCTTGTCACCGTATCCATTCTTCCAAACTTACGTTTCCAGAAATTTCTTACTAAAATTTAGGCCTAAGTTTGATATTAACAGTAGTCGTTGTTTTGGCGAGGAATGTCCTCTCTTCCTCTGCTACTCTCCTTCTTGTGTTATTCGTCTTCACCCCTCGTGCATTATTTTGCTTCCTAGCTCTCAAAATTTCACATTTCGCTTTCTATGTAGTCTCTGATTTGGATGTTAGGATTATCTATAATCTCATTATTGGTGCTTCTCAGCAATACAGTTTTCCTTTGGCTTATTTTCAATCCATTTTCTGTGATGATTGTTTTATTCGAATCAACAGGTCCTACAATTCTTCCTCATTTTCTCAGAGAGTAGCTAAGACGTCATGCTGAATTTTAATCGCTGTCTTTAATCTGTCTCTTATTTCCATCATTGCCTCCTGTACGTTCAGACTCAACACTGTGGAAGAGAACAGTAGTGGGGCCTTATGTGATTTTTAATCCGAGCCAATCTCTCGCGAACCTCCATTCTTACAGTTCCGTCTTCGTCCTTGTACTTATGGAACGTTAACTGTCCTTCCGTATATGTTCCTTGTGTTTTCCCGAGAATTTATAACTAGTTGTACCATTTATGTCGACGAACACTTCTCGTTGGTCGACAATCCTATGAAAATGCCTTGAATTTTATTATATCTTCCACGCACCATCAACACTAATAGTAAATCGGTTTTTACTACACACGACTGCGCTCGATATTAGTAGTTCTGTTATGATGATTGATGGTACGTAAGCTATTGACGCCCGACAACGTGAGCTGCCCTCAAGTATCTGCCTGTTTAGGTAATCATAGCTCGTGATGTGACCCCCCCCCCCTCTAACTACACAAAACACACAACAGAAACAGAGTGGCATGCACGGAAATGCTGCCAAGTGGTGCTTGTGAAGTGGCGTGGGCAGCAGCGCGCACCTATACATCTTGCTTTTGAAGTAGCTCTAAGTTATACAACGTGTACATCATATAAGAACTTTAAGTATTTTGTAACATGGCTTATGTTCACAGCTACAAAAAAAGCTATTCTGTTTCCTACTATACCCTCTCAGGGGTCGATTTCTTTCTGCTTTCCAAGTAGCATAGGTTCTCTCTCGGGATTCAACTTACCTTCATACCTAATTTCATCTAAATCGATTCAGTGGTTCAGTCTCCCGACAGATAAACTTGAAAACTTTGAGATGTCTTCATCACAATTTTACTATTTCATTCTGTCTAGTCATATTGCCCAATGCACCTAAACGTATTAAAATAATAAAATTGTGATCAAGACATCTCAAAGTATTTAATAGGATCGTCTAATGGCCGCTTTATTTCACAGTGCTCTTAGACCAAGTGTAGCAGTGATAGACAGAGTTACTTTCGTACTTACAATTTTAGTATGGATATGGATATTCCTTTCCAGAAGATACACCGATCGTCATGTAGCGGATACTCCATTTTGTTTCTTATTATTGGGTGTGTCATTCATGTTATCAACTCGAATGGATGATTTGCAACTGTTCTGCCAAATTGCTGTCTTCTGTTTTCTGTCACTGGTACTTTTTCTAAAGTCGGACAGTATTTGTGTACCACTAATTGCCCATAATATTACGAACATCTACGGCTTAAGCACCTGGTAGCCGTGATTCAGAGATGTGCTGATCATGACTCTCAAGAGCTTCCTAGGCGCACAGCCCAGCGTTCTGTTAACACATGCAGCGCCTCAAGAAACTTCAAAGGAACTTCATCTCTACATGTGTGATGATGTGGTTTGTGAGAACAGTGTGGACGTACACGACATTTTCCACTGTTGTAACTATACGTGTACCAGACAATCTGCTGTCGGTAATATGACTTTATACCTGTCACCTACTAAAAACCATTACGCACTAGGACGTAAAGAAAACGTATCAGTTATACCTCAACCGACCCTGGTGTGGCTACGGCTACAAGCTCACCTTTGTTCTCATCTTAGTTCTCTCTATTTCAACCATGGTTTAAGCTGACCGATTCCTGCAGCATCTGCCATGTTCAAAATACCATAGATTTCTCCTTTTCAACGACGTTCACTGTGCAAGCCAACACCACTATATACGGGATGTCAGCAATGAAACTGAGATTATTTTGTATTGGTGACTGATGACAGTCTAATGAACAACATTCCATCAGCATTAACTTTATTTGGATATTAAGAATTATAGCTATAAAAATAATGTTTTGAAGGTGGTTATTACCTAAAGGTATATCTGGCAAAAGCAAGGGATTAATGTTTTTCTTTTCGCCTGGGCAGTAGGTCGGGTCTTGAAGCGTGGATATTCGGAAGCAAACGGTTAGTCTGTACTGACAGGTGTAGTCCACTCAGAGGTGGAGTTACGCTTCTGCAATAAACATCAGATAGTAAATGATATGACATGTGTGCGGGAAGACGGTTAGACACAAAGAAAAAACAATTCATGCACATACGTATATTAAGATGCCAATGATAACATATCTGCACTTAAACTCCTAACATCCTGCATTTAAATGATCTTTATGTGTCTTAAAGTAACAAGTAAACATGTCTTTAAAAGGGTAGCCCAACACCGTAACTGGCCTAAGACAGTTCAAGCAATCATGGCAAACGTATGTAAGCCAAAATCTTATGATACCGATTGCAGAACAAACCCTAAACCACACTAAAATACTACCCGATTTACCTGAAGAACTATATCAAAAGTTACATTTTAGTAGACTGTACAGTTAACTTCCATACCGTTGGATAAGTATAGATCCAAAAACATGAATAAGAAATCAAAAGCACCGTCTCTCGTTCGTGGTCGACGAATGATTTATTACCAGGTCCTAAACGTTCCTCACTATACAACAAAATATTTGTAATACAACTCCATGAAAAAACTTGAAGATATAAACGAAGTAACCTCCACAGGTTGGTAAATCTAGACCTACGTCTAAATTTTGGAAATTTGTGGTAAGAACTATGCGACAAAACTGCTGAGGTCATCGGTCCCTTGGCTTACGCACTACTTAATCTAACACACATGCCCGAGGGAGGATTCGAACTTCCGAACCATGACACGACGCCTGAGACCGCACGGCTGCCTCCCGCGGCTACGTCTAAATTCCGCAACCGTTTCACCATGTGTGGTTGAGGGCACTTCATTAAAAGTAACTGTTGGTAAAGCATTGCGAGAACTATAATCTCTGTGATCTCTTTCTGCATAATACACTACTGCGCATTAAAATTGCTACACCACGAAGATGACGTACTAGAGACGCGAAATTTAACCGACAGGAAGACGATGCTGTGATATACAAATGATCAGCTTTTCAGAGCATTCACACAAGGTTGGTGTCGGTGGCGACACCTACAACGTGCTGTCATGAGGAAAGTTTCCAACCGATTTCTCATACACAAACAGCAGTTGACCGGCGTTGCCTAGTGAAACGTTGTTGTGATGAATCGTGTAAAGATGAGAAATGCGTACCATCACGTTTCCGACCTTGATAAAGGCCGGATTGTAGACTACCGCGATTGCGGTTTATCGTATCGTGACATTGCTGCTCGCGTTGGTCCAGATCCAATGACTGTTAGCAGAATATGGAATCGGTGGGTTCAGGAGGGTAATACGGAACTCCGTGCTGGATCCTAACGGCCTCGTATCACTAGCAGTCGAGATGACAGGCATCTTATCCGCATGGCTGTAACAGATCGTGCAGCCACGTCTCGATCCCTGAGTCAACAGATGGGGACGTTTTGCACGAATAGCTGGACAACGTTTGCAGCAACATGGACTGTCAGCTCGGAGACCTTGGCTGCGGTTACCCTTGACGCTGCATCACAGACAGGAGCGCCTGCGATGGTGTACTCAACGACGAACCTGGGTGCACGAATGGCAAAACGTCTTTTTTTCGGATGGATCCAGGTTCTGTTCACAGCATCATGATGGTCGCATCCGTGTTTGGCGACATCGCGGTGAACGCACATTGGAAGCGTGTATTCGTCATCGCCATATTGGCGTATCACCCGGCGTGGTGATATGGGGTGGCATTGGTTACACGTCTCGGTCACCTCTTGTTCGCACTGACGGAACTTTGAACAGTGGACGTTACATTTCAGATGTGTTACGACCCGTGGCTCTACCCTTCATTCAATCCCTGCGAAACCCTACATTTCAGCAGCATAATGCATGACCGCATGTTGCATGTCGTGTACGGGCCTTTCTGGATACAGAAAATTTACGACTGCTGCCCTGGCCAGCACAATCTCCAGATCTCTCACCAATTGAAAACGTCTGGTCAATGTTGGCCGAGCAACTGGCTCGTCACAATACGCCAGTCACTACTCTTGGTGAACTGTGGTATCGTGTTGAAGCTGCATGGGCAGCTGTACCTGTATACGCCATCCAAACTCTGTTTGAATCTATGCCCAGGCGTATCAAGGCCATTATTACGGCCAAAGGTGGTTGTTCTGGGTACTGATTTCTCAGGATCTATGCATGCAAATTGCCTGAAAATGTAATGACAGTTCAGTTCTAGTATAATATATTTGTCCAATGAATACCCGTTCATCAACTGCATTTCTTCTTGGTGCAGCAATTTTAATGACCAGTAGTGTATCTGTAGGAGGAAGCGATGTACTGATTGACTCACTAATTTTTGACTCGCTAAATTTTTATAGCGAACACGACAACGACTCTCTTGTACTTTCTGCCACTAGAACTGGGTGAGCATATCTGTGACGCTTTCACGCTTACTAAACGAGCTTACGACAAAACGCGCGGTTCTCCCTTGGATGTTTCTTATTTCCTCTAAACATATTACCTTGTAAGGGTCCTAGGCTCCTGACGACTAATAAGGTATCGGTCAATTAGGGTTTTAAGTATTCATTCCATTTTGAATCACTCCGTATGCGTACTGTGAAACATTTATTGCATCTGACTATTTCCAATGGTTGTTTGGCAATAGTTTTGTTAGCATCTCACCTCCACAGGAATTTGACATAACTTACTTTCAGTAAGATGGATGTAGAGGAATTATGGGCAAAGTGTAAGCATACTGTATACTGTGGTCCAGAGAATTACGTGCCTAGTAAGTGGTTAAAGGATGGACAAGACCCACAATGGTTTAACAATGAAATTCAGATGTGCTTAGGAAGCAGAGGCTTTTGCACTCTCGGTTCAAAAAGGAATGCACAAATGACGGTAAAAGAATGCTAGTAGAGATTCGTGCGTTTGTGTAAAGATCAATGCGCGTAGCATACAACAACCACCACCCTCACACTTTAGAATAAGATCTTGCAGAGAACTTGAGAAAATTCTTATCATGTGAAAAACCGCTAAGTGGGCCTAAGGCTTCCATTTACTCCTTTGTTGACGGTCTGGTGTGTCAGCTGAAAATAGCACAACGAAGGCCGAAGTTACGAATTTCACGTTCAAGAAATCGTTCACACAGGAGAATACCGTCAAGTGTTGACTTTGTATCCAGTGTTTCATGTGAACAGAGATGATACTTAGGACGAACCAGTTGGTGCTGTGTTGTGGGTGATCGAACATTTCCCACCGAAAAGGCTGCAGGACAGTGTTCACTGCCCCTGCAGAGTGCGGCTGAGAATTGCCATGAAGAAGGAAGTGCGTGGCAGCGGTGTTATGTGGGCTGCATTCATTAAGGCGAAGCCTCTCAGTGGGCCCTCCTTCTTGCCAGGAGACTAGGCACCTTTACTCGCTCACAGTGCGCTCACAACTGAAAAGAGCGTCTTAATGCTATCGACGGTCACACTAGAGACACTTTCACGACCGATCGGAACTTACTTTCTGGACAACCCTCGTATATAGGTGTAAGGCTGCAAAGCGATAGAAAATGAAACGAGGATGTGAGGATTGTGGTAGGGAAGGCGAATGGTCGACTTCGGTTTATTGGCTGAATTTTAGGGAAGACTGGTTCACCTAAAAAGCAGGTCGCAAAAAGGGAGCTAGTCCGACATACTCTTTAGTTCTGCTCTAATGTTTTGGAACCGTACCAGGTTGTAATGAAAGGAGACATGGAAGAAATTCAGGGACAGGTTGCTAGACTTGTTATCAGTAGCTTCGAATAAAAGGTAAGGGTTATGAAGATGCTTTGGGAAATCAAATGGGAGTCAATGCAGACGAGGAAACGTTATTTTCGTGAAGCGATATTGAGGAAATTTAGATAACCGGCATTTGAAATTGTCTGCCAAACGATTCTTCTGCCAGAAACATACATTTTACAGAAGAACCACGAAGATACGATAGGAGAAATTAGGGCTCATAAGGAAGCATATAGATAGGTGTTTTTCCCTCAATTTGCGACTGGAACACGAAAGAAAATGAGTAGTAGTGGTACACGGTACCTATCTTCACGCACCGTACGGTGGCTTGCGGAATACATGTGCAGATGCTGATGTAGATAGTGTAAAAATCTTTTCCGCCTGTTTATCTGCATTGGACACTTCCAATCCTCGGACCTAGTATCGATATTTAGCAGGTTCCTCTGCATTTCGTTGTAATTTACTGTCCTTCTATTCCTCTGTATAGAACAGCATCACCATTGAATTACCTCATGGAGTTTCAGATATTATGTAGTAAATTATTTATGTATACGGTGAACAATAATAGCCCCATAACATTCCGTTGCATTATCGCCGAAACTACATTTATGTCTGAAGGGTTCTCTCCATTAAGTACATCATGCTACGTTTCATTTCGTAGGAAGTTCTTTCCCAGGGCTGATCTTTTATTCTGTACTGTCATGTTGTTGTTGTTGTGGTCTTCAGTCCTGAGACTGGTTTGATGCAGCTCTCCATGCTACTCTATCCTGTGCAAGCTTCTTCATCTCCCAGTACCTACTGCAACCTACATCCTTCTGAATCTGCTTAGTGTATGCATCTCTTGGTCTCCCCCTACGATTTTTACCCTCCACGCTGCCCTCCAATACTAAATTGGTGATCCCTTGATGCCTCAGAACATGTCCTACCAACCGATCCCATCTTCTGATCAAGTTGTACCACAAACTCCTCTTCTCCCCAATCCTATTCAGTACCTCCTCATTAGTTATGTGATCTACCCATCTAATCTTCAGCATTCTTCTGTAGCACCACATTTCGAAAGCTTATATTCTCTTCTTGTCCAAACTATTTATCGTCCATGTTTCACTTCCATACATGGCTACACTCCATACAAATACTTTCAGAAAAGACTTCCTGACACTTAAATCTATACTCGATGTTAACAAATTTCTCTTCTTCAGAAACGCTTTCCTTGCCATTGCCAGTCTACATTTTATATCCTCTCTACTTCGTCCATCATCAGTTATTTTGCTCCCCAAATAGCAAAACTCCTTTACTACTTTAAGTGTCTCATTTCCTAATCTAATACCTTCAACATCACCCGACTTAATTCGACTACATTCCATTATCCTCGTTTTGCTTTTGTTGATGTTCATCTTATACCCTCCTTTCAAGACACTGTCCATTCCGTTCAACTGCTCTTCCAAGTCCTTTGATGTCTCTGACAGAATTACAATGTCATCGGCGAACCTCAAAGTTTTTATTTCTTCTCCATGGATTTTAATACCTACTCCGAATTTTTCTTTTGTTTCCTTTACTGCTTGCTCAATATACAGATTGAATAACATCGGGGAGAGGCTACAACCCTGTCTTACTCCCTTCCCAACCACTGCTTCCCTTTCATGCCCCTCGACTCTTATAACCGCCATCTGGTTTCTGTACAAATTGTAAATAGCCTTTCGCTCCCTGTATTTTACCCCTGCCACCTTTAGAATTTGAAAGAGAGTATTCCAGTCAACATTGTCAAAAGCTTTCTCCAAGTCTACAAATGCTAGAAACGTAGGTTTGCCTTTCCTTAATCTTTCTTCTAAGATAAGTCGTAAGGTCAGTATTGCCTCACGTGTTCCAGTATTTCTACGGAATCCAAACTGATCTTCCCCGAGGTCGGCTTCTACTAGTTTTTCCATTCGTCTGTAAAGAATTCGTGTTAGTATTTTGCAGCTGTGACTTATTAAACTGATTGTCCGGTAATTCTCACATCTGTCAACACCTGCTTTCTTTGGAATTGGAATTATTATATTCTTCTTGAAGTCTGAGGGTGTTTCGCCTGTTTCATACATCTTGCTTACCAGATGGTAGAGTTTCGTCAGGGCTGGCTCTCCCAAAGCCGTCAGTAGTTCCAATGGAATGTTGTCTACTCCGGGGGCCTTGTTTCGACTCAGGTCTTTCAGTGCTCTGTCAAATTCTTTACGCAGTATCGTATCTCCCATTTCATCTTCCTCTACATCCTCTTCCATTTCCATAATATTGTCCTCAAGTACATCGCCCTTGTATAGACCCTCTATATACTCCTTCCACCTTCCTGCTTTCCCTTCTTTGCTTAGGACTGGGTTTCCATCTGAGCTCTTGATGTTCATACAAGTGGTTCTCTTATCTCCAAAGGTCTCTTTAATTTTCCTGTAGGCAGTATCTATCTTACCCCTAGTGAGATATGCCTCAACATCCTTACATTTGTCCTCTAGCCATCCCTGCTTAGCCATTTTGCACTTCCTGTCGATCTCATTTTTGAGACGTTTGTATTCCTTTTTGCCTGCTTCATTTACTGCATTTTTATATTTTCTCCTTTCATCAATTAAATTCAATATTTCTTCTGTTACCCAAGGATTTCTACTAGCCCTCGTCTTTTTACCTACTTGATCCTCTGCTGCCTTCACTACTTCATCCCTCAAAGCTACCCATTCTTCTTCTACTGTATTTCTTTCCCCCATTCCCGTCAATTGTTCCCTTATGCTCTCCCTGAAACTCTGTACAACCTCTGGTTCTTTCAGTTTATCCAGGTCCCATCTCCTTAAATTCCCACCTTTTTGCAGTTTCTTCAGTTTTAATCTACAGGTCATAACCAATAGATTGTGGTCAGAGTCCACATCTGCCCCTGGAAATGTCTTACAATTTAAAACCTGGTTCCTAAATCTCTGTCTTACCATTATATAATCTATCTGATACCTTTTAGTATCTCCAGGGTTCTTCCATGTATACAACCTTCTATGATGATTCTTAAACCAAGTATTAGCTATGATTAAGTTGTGCTCTGTGCAAAATTCTACCAGGCGGCTTCCTCTTTCATTTCTTAGCCCCAATCCATATTCACCTACTACGTTTCCTTCTCTCCCTTTCCCTACACTCGAATTCCAGTCACCCATGACTATTAAATTTTCGTCTCCCTTCACTATCTGAATAATTTCTTTTATTTCATCATACATTTCTTCAATTTCTTCGTCATCTGCAGAGCTAGTTGGCATATAAACTTGTACTACTGTAGTAGGTGTGGGCTTCGTATCTATCTTGGCCACAATAATGCGTTCACTAAGCTGTTTGTAGTAGCTTACCCGCGTTCCTATTTTCCTATTCATTATTAAACCTACTCCTGCATTACCCCTATTTGACTTTGTGTTTATAACCCTGTAATCACCTGACCAGAAGTCTTGTTCCTCCTGCCACCGAACTTCACTAATTCCCACTATATCTAACTTTAACCTATCCATTTCCCTTTTCAAATTTTCTAACCTACCTGCCCGATTAAGGGACCTGACATTCCACGCTCCGATCCGTAGAATGCCAGTTTTCTTTCTCCTGATAACGACATCCTCTTGAGTACTGTCATATTTTGAGATTTTAAGTTCGCTCAGTTCTTTATTGAGGGAAGCTTGAGGACCGGAACAACACAAAAATCCGTACATTCAATAATTTTCTGGTAAGACTGCAAAAGAGTTACACCACTGAATTATTTTAATCGCGACTTGATATCATGGTGTACAAAATAGCATAGTACTGTTTAAGAAAACAAGGTTGTTGCCTGTATTTCGGTTATTATGTTCATTGCTGTTTTCTTCATAGGCAAATTGTGACTCACAGAAATGTTAGAATTAATGAGCATTCCTATTATTTGTGAGGAATAGAGATTATATCTAATATAATTAGTTGTACTGAGGCGGTGCTCCCCCTCTTTGAGCGAAACTACTAATTTGAAATTCAGTGCACACTGACATCCCGCTGGTTGCAGTTACCTAAAGGTCTAACATTGAGCAAGACTTCAAGCCCGTGAAAAAAGCGTAAGTCTGTCGTAATGCTATGAAAATGTAGCCACGTTCCAACACCAAACGTAGTCCAAGTTTGCAGCGTGGCTCGTTAACAGGGAGCAATCAGTTCGAATGCTATAAGCATGTAAACCAACAATGGCACTGACACGCTACCGCTGTGCCTGCAGTTTTATCCCGCTCCAGAGAACACGCCCCAACAATTTGTGATGACACAGCACAGGAGGGTGTATCTCTGACCTGTTGCAGAGTGATGCTCATTTGTGGCGCCACTAGTTTTGGCAGCTGGTACATAGTCTCGCAATTTAACAAGAGGGCCAAATGGCACACGAATTTTCGTGTTTTTTTATATGTACGGTAGGTGAGGTACAAAACTTAAATATCAATCAAAAAAGCAGTTCGATGAAACTCTAAAAAATTCTCGAGAAAATCTAAGCTGATGTTTTCCGGACGCTTTTAACATGCTAAAGCAGGGTTGAATTTTGTCAGCAGTTCATATGGCTGTGTGGTAGAATTTCCACCTACGATGTATGTGGCCTGTTTTTAATTCCGAGCCATGAAAAATTTATAAAAAAAGAAAGAAATGTGCGTGATAAATGAATATTTCCGTGTAACGTAGAATGCATAAGGATAACAAATAATTTAATTTGCCGTTTCTTAAAATTAAACAATTTTTAAAGGCCAGCAATAAAGTCATATTTTTGGCTAAACCGTATTTAATTAGAAAAAAGAGGACACGAATTTTTTATAAAAACAGCAATTAGGTGTCTGTTAATTAGCATGTTTTCATGAATTTTTATTTAAATGAAAGTTATTCGAACTGAATGGACAAAAACTAACGAAAAATAGTAATGACAGAACTCGGAATCGAACCTAGAGCCCCTACTTGGCAGGTGAGCATTCTGCCGCACTGCTACATAAACTGTAGACGGACAGAAAATTTCAGTCGTTGTCCCCAACATTTTTGGGAGTTGCATCTGTTTTGGAGGATCAGTACGTGAGTTCTGAACTTCAACTAAAAGATAGAAAAATTACAAAAATCAGATTGTCATGTGAGTCCCTTATGAATCGCTGGTTACAGCAAGTCGCAATGTGTAACAATATCAGAAGTATCTCAGTCCAGCCTTTATCAGACTAACGCTATTAGCATATTCATGGTCTCCATCATCGTTTCTAGCGCAAAAGTGTAGCGGCGCGTATCCCGAAGGTATGCTGCCCGGTGCGCGTTCGGCCCTGGAACGCGGCTACCCGCCTCGCTGTCCAGTAGGCAACTGCATGCTGGAGGCCGGTGTGTGCCGGGCGCGCTGAACGTCCAGGCGCCGCACATCGATTGGACACGACGCAGGGCCACAGCCAGCGCCGTCTGCTTCTGCCGCCCGGGCCGCCCGGGCCCTCCCCGTCTCTGCAGCAACAGGCGGCTCCACGCAACGCCGAACGCCGCGTCTCAGCCTCGTGACAGGTGGATCTGCTATGTTGCGCGCAACACCTTGAAACGCGTAAATAAAGTAGGCACGACTATATATGTATGAAGACATGCGCGGGAATACGGGCTAACCCTCAAATGTAAAAGCTTAAAATTGACATTGGTGTCTCCCCTAAGTGATATTTAGGGGTGAGACCAATGTCAATTTTGATAACTCCCGTACCCAGCAACAGATGGCAACACTTATCTCTAAACCTTTACACTTGAGGATTAGTCCGTGTTTGGCGCATGTCTTCATATGTACTAGATTACTACCAATGACCTATTCAGTGCGGATGCACATCATGCACGAACTCTTACGGGAATCGCCGAAATGCCGCGAACAAGTTGAGAATTTGGGACAGACGGTAGGCAGGCTAGGGCAGTCCCTGTAGGAGTGAAGACCACTGCATCCGGGTGGCTAAGTAATCAGATCATCTGCCTAGTAAGCAGGAGACTTGGTTTTTATTCCCAGTCCGGCACAAATTTTTAACTCTCCCCATTGATTTAAATCAATGCCCACTAGCGGTGAATGCTTGAACTCATTTGTGTCCTGCTTTAATGATACTCAATCAATTAACATATTTCAGGACAGTTCCATGGAATAAATTGAATTCTGTAATTTGTGACACCACCCCTCCCTCCCTCCCTCTCTCTCTCTCTCTCTCTCTCTCTCTCTCTGTATCTCTCTGTCTCTCTCTGTCTCTCTCTGTATCTCTCTCTCTCTCTCTCTCTCTCTCTCTCTCTCTCTCTCTCACTCTCTAGCACTGAATGAATCCAGACAATTGGAAATACTGGTAATGCTTTCAGCCTCTTCTCACTTTAATAAAACTATTGATAAATGTGTGTATGTAACATATTTTCCTATACTGTTCACTTACCACTTCAGCACAAAGGAGAAAATTTTTCCAAAATAAAGGAAAGAAAAAAGCAACTTAGAAAATATTATTTTTGTAGTAGTCCTAAGGTGAAACCTGGTGTATAACGAACATATTCCAAATTCTTCAATAATTATGTAACCGTCTGCCCACTTATTCAATATTTCCTAGGAATCTATTCCAAAAATCTATATATTTTTACTTTTTCATTTATTTATTCAGTGTTTTCTGTGTTGCAAAATTATTTTTCAGTGAAGTTATATGTAGAACGAAATTCTTTTATTTCCGCCAATGATCACAAAACTCATAGTCCTCGGACTACCGCTATCGCTCATTGCCGACCGATTATTGGCAGATCCACACTTACTGGATTACTTTTTTTCCGGGATCTTGTCGCAACTTGTGAAATTATCTACGTTTATTTAGGGCAACTTTGGCCTAGTAGGAAACATATTATCTACGCAAAAAATTATGAGTCCAGAAGTGACCATCGATGAGCATGTAGTTGTGGCGGGACTCGAAGGTGATTGGATGGACTGGCGGTAGCATGGTATATATTTGCGAGAAACTAATTAGTTTATGAAAAGAACAGTTTCATTAGCTGTTGAAGCATGGAGAAGATTGCAGGAGCGCAGGCCACTGTACTGACAGGGGAATGCTGCAATTTACAAGGAGAGACGAATGGAAATGAGAACCTTCTGGAAAACAACTGCTTCACTGTTGTTGCAATAATTCACTAATATTTAGAGAAGAACACATTCTATCGTAGATCGAGGAAGAAGAGGAGAGCATCAGTGGCAAGGTCAAAGCAGAAAAGAAGAGTTACACTACTGGCCATTAAAATTGCTACACCACGAAGATGACGTGATACAGATGCGAAATTTATCCGACATGAGGAAGATGCTGTGATATGCAAATTATTAGCTTTTCAGAACATTCACATAAGGTTAGCGCCGGTGGCGACACCTACAACGTGCTGACATGAGGAAAGTTCCAACAAATTTCTCATACACGAACAGCAGTTGACCGGCGTTGCCTTTTGAAACGTTGTTGTGAAGCCTCGTGGAAGGAGGAGAAATGCGTACCATCACGTTTCCAACTTTGATAAAGGTCGGACTGCAACCCATCGCGATTGCGGTTTATCGCATCGCGACACTGCTGTTCGCCTTGGTCGAGATCCAATGACTGTTAACAGAATATGGAATCGGTGGGTTCACGACGGTAATACGGAACGCCGTGCTGGATCCCAACGGCTTCGCATCACTAGCAGTCGAGATGACGGGCGTCTTATCCGCATGGCTGTAACAGATCGTGCAGCCACGTCTCGATCCCCGAGTCAACAGATTGGAACGTTTGCAAGACAACAACCATCGGCACGAACAGTTCGACGACGTTTGCAGCAGCATGGACTATCAGCTCGGAGACCATGGCTGCAGTTACCCTTGACGATGCATCACAGACAGGAGCGCCTGCGATGGTGTACTCAACGACGAACCTGGGTGCACGAATGGTAAAACGTCATTTTTTCGGATGAATCCAGGTTCTGTTTGCAGCATCATGAGGGTCGCTTCCGTGTTTGGCGACATCGCCGTGAACGCACATTGGAAACGAGTATTCGTCATCGCCATACTGGCGTATCACTCGGCGTGATAGTATGGGGTGCCATTGGTAACACGTCTCGGTCACCTCTTGTTCGCATTGACGGCACTTTGAACAGTGGACGTTACATTTCAGATGTGTTACGACCTGTGGCTCTACCCTTCATTCGATCCCTGCGAAACACTACATTTCAGCAGGATAATGCACGACCGCATGTTGCAGGTCCTGTATGGGCCTTTCTGGATACAGAAAATGTTCGACTGCTATCCTGTCCAGCACATTCTCCACACTTTCACCAATTGAAAACGTCTGGGCAATGGTGGCCGAGCAACTGGCTCGTCACAATACGCCAGTCACTACTCTTGATGAACTGTGGTATCGTGTTGAAGCTGCATGGGCAACTGTACTTGTACACGCCATCCACGCTCTGTTTGACTCAATGCCCATGTGTATCAAGGCCGTTATTACGGCCAGAGGTGGTTGTTCTGAGTACTGATTTCTCAGGATCTATGCACCCATATTGTGTGAAAATGTAATCACATGTCAGTTCTAGTACAATATACACTCCTGGAAATGGAAAAAAGAACACATTGACACCGGTGTGTCAGACCCACCATACTTGCTCCGGACACTGCGAGAGGGCTGTACAAGCAATGATCACACGCACGGCACAGCGGACACACCAGGAACCGCGGTGTTGGCCGTCGAATGGCGCTAGCTGCGCAGCATTTGTGCACCGCCGCCGTCAGTGTCAGCCAGTTTGCCGTGGTATACGGAGCTCCATTGCAGTCTTTAACACTGGTAGCATGCCGCGACAGCGTGGACGTGAACCGTATGTGCAGTTGACGGACTTTGAGTGAGGGCGTATAGTGGGCATGCGGGAGGCCGGGTGGACGTACCGCCGAATTGCTCAACACGTGGGGCGTGAGGTCTCCACAGTACATCGATGTTGTCGCCAGTGGTCGGTGGAAGGTGCACGTGCCCGTCGACCTGGGACCGGACCGCAGCGACGCACGGATGCACGCCAAGACCGTAGGATCCTACGCAGTGCCGTAGGGGACCGCACCGCCACTTCCCAGCAAATTAGGGACACTGTTGCTCCTGGGGTATCGGCGAGGACCATTCGCAACCGTCTCCATGAAGCTGGGCTACGGTCCCGCACACCGTTAGGCCGTCTTCCGCTCACGCCCCAACATCGTGCAGCCCGCCTCCATTGGTGTCGCGACAGGCGTGAATGGAGGGACGAATGAAGACGTGTCGTCTTCAGCGATCAGAGTCGCTTCTGCCTTGGTGCCAATGATGGTCGTATGCGTGTTTGGCGCCGTGCAGGTGAGCGCCACAATCAGGACTGCATACGACCGAGGCACACAGGGCCAATACCCGGCATCATGGTGTGGGGAGCGATCTCCTACACTGGCCGTACACCACTGGTGATCGTCGAGGGGACACTGAATAGTGCACGGTACATCCAAACCGTCATCGAACCCATCGTTCTACCATTCCTAGACCGGCAAGGGAACTTGCTGTTCCAACAGGACAATGCACGTCCGCATGTATCCCGTGCCACCCAACGTGCTCTAGAAGGTGTAAGTCAACTACCCTGGCCAGCAAGATCTCCGGATCTGTCCCCCATTGAGCATGTTTGGGACTGGATGAAGCGTCGTCTCACGCGGTCTGCACGTCCAGCACGAACGCTGGTCCAACTGAGGCGCCAGGTGGAAATGGCATGGCAAGCCGTTCCACAGGACTACATCCAGCATCTCTACGATCGTCTCCATGGGAGAATAGCAGCCTGCATTGCTGCGAAAGGTGGATATACACTGTACTAGTGCCGACATTGTGCATGCTCTGTTGCCTGTGTCTATGTGCCTGTGGTTCTGTCAGTGTGATCATGTGATGTATCTGACGCCAGGAATGTGTCAATAAAGTTTCCCCTTCCTGGGACAATGAATTCACGGTGTTCTTATTTCAATTTCCAGGAGTGCATTTGTCCAATGAATACCCGTTTATCAGCTGCATTTCTTCTTGGTGCAGCAATTTTAATGGCCAGTGGTGTACAGCGAGATGATTTGTATCACGATCGTCGCATAAGACAGCAGGTAGAAGAAGAAACCTAAAATATATAGAACAATCTGGAAACAGGTGCCGTCACTTTAAGAGACCACAGTTACACAGTGAGTTCTTAGACCAACGAAAGAAAATGTTTTTCCATGTTATTTTGCGTTGAAAAGAATCCCGTAACTGTCACTGATCTATGGACTGATTATGGGTGGAGACTCAGTGATACTGTTCTCTGCATTGAACTGCGAATTATCTTAAAAGGTTAGAAGAAACAATGTGAGGGCGCAAGCTTCGGTCATTTAGTTTACGTGAAGGTAATAAATTGACGACATTCCACTTAAAACAGTCATGCAATCCTCATTGTTGGAAACGCGAATCTGTATCCACTAAATTTACTAAACCGAAATACTGTATTCACAAAAGTTACTAAACCGACATATTTTTTTCCTTTGTCTCATTTTAATTTGACTGCCCCTCATAGCAATGAAGTTAGCGACTGAATCATAATTGATGAACAGCAGATATGGCTTATTTCGAGATTAGCTGCACTGTAATAAGTAAACGCATTGCTGCTGTCGGAATGCTGCTGCATTTGAAGACCACTGGGCTGCAGGTAACTGGTTGCCCTCTGACAGGTAACTTTCATTTAGAGCGAGAAAAAATTATGTTTCCAAGTCCCACATCCGACTTTTTTATAGTGTGCATTCTACGTCAGAGTTGTGTGTCATGGCATAAGCAACATTACATTCAATTTTCCTAATTAATTTTCTAATAGACGAGCCAGTCACTCCCAGTTTGCCGCGGTCCAGCAGTCTTCTGAGAGTAGGAGTAATCTGATAGCAGCAAAGAGCTTACTTCCAATGCAGCAGATTTCCAGATGAGCTATATCTGCGTTTTAGCAATAATTATCATACAACTGCTATCTTCAAAAATACAAAGGGCAGTCAATTGAAAACGAAAAGAGCAAACTGTACATAATTTCGAAACTAATGGCCATAACTGTTCACACATTTATCACATTGCGGGGCAAGATGGTCAATGGCCTTCGTGGAAAAACGCGTGCGACTGCCTACAGAAGAATGATTGCATCTAGGTGTACATTTATTCGTCCGAAGCAAATCGACGACGAAGAATGTCTTTCTCCAGAAACCCGAAAACATTGTAATCGGACGCGAAGAGACCGATACTGTGTGGAGTGCATGGGCTTCCCAGGGAAACTTCAACATCACAGTCCAAATGCAGAGTGTTGGCGGACAGTGTCATTCTCCAACAGGATAATGTCCGCCAAAATTTTCCGAAGGTTATTTCGAGCGCTATGAAGATGTTTCCCTGGGAACCCCTTATACCTCTCCCGTACAGTCCCGATCCCACCCAGTCCGATGTCCACATTTCGAAGCCATGGCCGTCGATATGCTTCAGACGAAGAGGTGCACGTCTGTTTACATAGACAACCGCAAACATCTTTCCATGAAGGCACGGACCGTCTTGTCTGGCAATGGGATGAACGTATTAACAGCTAGGCGATTACTTTTGGTATATTAAACTGTTTAGTCACTCTTTTTCCTGTCTGTCTCGTTTTATTTGATGGCGACTAGTTTATCGTGTGAGAAAACAGGGTAGAACTTCGGCATTTCCTTAAAAAATAATTAACTGCACTCCACAATATATCAATTATTTTAACAGTAATTAAATTCTAACACTTAAAATTTGCGGTTGTATGCTATAATCTGAACTGTGTAAACGTAAGAGCCTGTGTCTTATTTAACATAGCACTATTCTGTACTGCGATAATCTAAGATCCAGTACACTGTTTTAGATTGAAACGAGCTCAAAGTTAGCTGTTAGTGTTGAACATAGCCGGCTGGAGTGGCCGTACAGTTCTAGGCGTGGCAGTCTGGAACCGAGCGACCGCTACGGTCGCAGGTTCGAATGCTGTCTCGGGCATGGATGTGTGTGATGCCCTTAGGTTAGTTAGGTTTAAGTAGTTCTAAGTTCTAGGGGACTGATGCCCTCAGTAGTTAAGTCCATAGTTCTCAGAGCCATTTGAACCATAGACCATCTGGTATATATTTATATACATTTATATACATGTTGTATCGTGTATAAGTACAGATATTTCTACTAGTGACTGTGGACGGTGTACTGGAAAACATTATATCAGTATTTATGCACGCATGTGCGGTCGCCATGGCAAAATTACACGAACTAAGGTATGAATTGTTGTCACAGTCACCTTTTTCACCTGATATGGCTCCGTCAGACTTCCATCTCTTCCCAAAACTGAAAATTCTTCTTGGTGGACGAAGATTCACTTCAAACGAATAATTGACAGCCGGAGTTGACAACTATTTGGCAGGCCTGGAGGGACCTCATTTTCGAGATGGGATCAAGGCACTGGAACATCGTTACCGAGTGCATTAACCTACAAGGAGACTACACTGAATAATAAAAAAAGGTTTCAGGGATGTAAGTACTTTTTTCTATTCCGTTCCGAGAACTTTTCAAGCCACCCTCGTACATTACCTGCAGACTAATAATTATAGCAACAACAAGTCAATGGTTTTATGTTATTTATTATGACCAAGTACACGTGGTAAGAACAAGCCGTTAATGCTGTCAGGTGCTGAAGTGCGGACACATGAAGCAAAACGGTGTGCTTCAACTGACAGGTGTAGTCCGCTGAAGGATACAGTGTCTCGACAGAATTCGAACCTGCGACCGTAGTGGTCTCGCGGTTCCGGACTGAAGCGCCTAGACCAGCACGGCCACTCCGGCCGGCCGACTTCCTAGAAACCTTATATGTAATGTTCGACAGTTTTTCTGTGCGCATTGCATATTCTTGTCATACGCGGGCACGTCCAGCGTTGTCTGACATGATCGTTACGGTGGTCAGGGTGTTATGCTGAGTGTGAGTAGCCAAAATTTTGCATGGACGTACAGAGCTCTAAAACTCTGAACACGGCAAACTCACTGGTCAACTTTAATGTTACACTGCACTACTTCCCAATACGCATATTTTCAGTGGTGCATTCGGTGCTGCTTTCGTTTTTATGGATGACAATGGGGGACCGCATCGAAACGCGTAGGTGGAGGGGTTCTGGGAACAAGAAGGAATTGGGTGAACGGACTGGCCTGACGTTTCCCCGACTTAAATCCCCATCGAGCACTTGTGGGACACGTTAGGGAGGCGTATTGCAACGTGTCTACAAGCACCAACGACCATCCAACGGTCGTCAACAGCGCTGAGAAATGGCTCGCACTGCCACAAGAACTCCTCACTAACCACGTGACGTAGCCGTCTGTGGCGACCATGCTGCCATTTGACAACCATGTCCTTCAATTTCCTATGTCCAGGAGACCATCACAAATCACAGTGATGTCAGTCCAATTATTATCTTTGTCGTCTCACTGTGTATTTCTTTCAGTGATCTTCTGTGCTATACTGTAGAAATTCTTTCTATGTATGCTGCAAGTTCCGTCGGGTTTGGCATAGACACATCATGCGAAAGTTACTTGCACTTAGAAGTGTAGCATTTACTTAAAACGGCGCGCAAATCACCAAGGCTATATTCCCCCAGTATTTCATAAGTAGAGCACTTTGCGAATTCCAACAATAAGAGTAATTTCAAACATATGTTAAACTTCTTCTTTATTACTTGCTTAAAGTCGAATACTCGCGTTAATTCATATGTAAAGTAATGAGACGTATGAAGCTGTCTGACACACGAGAGTTCGATTCCTGAAAAAACTGGAGTTTTACTGATTAGAGAGACTACAGTTCATAAGTTCATATGGAAGCTTAACATGAATCATTCTTATCACACACCATTCGCCACTGGAACAAAAAAAAGGCGGAAGAGGCACTAGTATTCAAAGTGCCATGTGCCACACACCGTAAGACGGCTTGCAGAGTGCAGACGTGGTAGGTGCCACCAGGTACAGTCCAAAGAGGGGTAAGAAATGCAAGACTGCTTGCAAGTTTCTACCAACTTCATGAAATGAATGGCAGCTTCCTTCAGATTTAAATAATTGCCAGGAAATGTCCACAGCACAGAGAAACAATTCAAAAGCATCCATTTACAATAGCTAGAATGGTACAAGTTCTGAACAGCCCAAATATAAGTGTACTGGAATGAACAATGAAGTTAAATGGCCGTCTGTAGATAAATGATATTATCGCTGACACGAAAGCTTCATCTTAGGGAATCGCTGTTGGAAGAAGCTTGTGCAGTAGTCCTACAGTCGTCGTCATATGTCTCGCTCAGACAGAATGAAAATGTTCTATCGGGTACAGAGTGCATACTGAGGTGTATGGAGTCACTTCTCCTCACCTCGTGCCTGCATGGAATAAGATAGGAAATAGCTACTTTTGGTACGAAGTACTCATAATGGCTCTACACTGGCTTTCGGCAAAATATTGGCAACATCGTGAGGGCTTCACTACTTCACTGACTAAACGAGTCAACTAGACAACGCGGACGCTGAGTGCGGCAACGTTAAAAGCAAACTAAGTTAATAAATAAAGGAAACAGGTACTTTCTTTTATCGAAGCTCTGGTTTAGGCCGCATTAGGAACATAATCATTCCAGTTTTGAAGAGAAGCTGAATCTCGAATTGATCCCAGACACGTGAGGAGCAAACTAATTTCGTGTATACTCTACGTGGTAAAGCGGCTTCTCCGTGTTAATCCGTAGATTGAATTGAAAGTTTCATTAGACGCCGCCATTTTGCGCAAACTTTACGCTCTCAGTTTAAATTGAAATTCCTACCTACTTCCAAATTAGTTTCCGAGTTCCAAGATTGTAACCTTACAATTTCATTCACGAAGCTTGCATAACACCTCACATTTAAAATTTCTATTATAATTGCCTGTCCTGTAACATCTCACAAAAGAAATAATGGTTGAGCCTATATGCTTTACTGTCTGTCTGTCCTATCCGAAAATTTAAAGCAGATATTGAGGGCAGAGAGACAGAGTGAGAGGCTGTTTGTTTAATGCAATCGTATGACAATTCATCAGAGAGAGAGAGAGAGGAGAAAGAGAGAGATCAAAATGTCCGATCCCCTTATATACCTACCCGTATTCCAAGTTCAACTACAACATAAGAAGATTCAGTGACCTATATCAATGCAAAGAGAATAATGAGTGAACTAACAGTAACCGGATTTTAGTAGCCGAGATATTTCCGGAAGCAACAACTTAGGCTAGTTGGCAGTTGGTATGATACACACCCATTCCGAAAAAGAATGTTTAAGAGTGACTCCACTGTAGAATATTATTCAAATGCAACTAAACTGGTTTTTACATGTCTTAAGAAAATATTACTGTGTCCAGCCTATTTAAAGTCCCATTTCTAAAAGTTTCGTTGCCAACGAGAACTTCAACTATAGCCTTTCATTCTTTCTGCTCTCTGGACCCTAATATCAACAGGCTGTTATTGTGTCCATCGAATATAAAAGAAAAAATTCTTGTCATTTTTTAGGTTTCTCAAGTACTTAAGGTATCCAGAAAATGCCCTTAATTTTGAATAGTAGTGAAGAAAAAGAGAAAACTTGTAGAACCACAACTGATTTTATGCTAAAGAAGAATGTTAGAGATCGGCAGGGGAGATAGAGTTACCACTGAAGAGGTTCTGAGACGAATACGGGAAACAAGATCTCTCTGGATGCACCTCCAAATAACAAAATTTGTAGGAGACATTTTGAGAGACAATAACACCATTCGAACAATATCAGTGGAAGCTACTGAGGGAAGGAACCCCCTGGGCACGACCAAAATTATGAGTGATGCAGGGTAGGCTACATAGGCGGAAATGAAGTGGAAGGCAATGGTGTACCCGTGCACACGCACCTTAAGGTTAAACATTAATGCAGAAAAAGGAGAAGAAGAGTCTCCAGCTTCACCACTTGAACCCAGACAGTTTATTCGCGAGCATCGGAACTAGTTCCAATCAATGAATTTACAAGGCTCATACACTGATCTCCAGAAAAATTCAGGTAATATTGGATGTTGAAAGCTGTCCCCCATATTTATTCCACATCTACGTGACTTCCCTGCACGTCGCAATTACGTGCATGGCAGAGGTCTCACCTAATCCCTCTCACGCTATTTCTCTACCGCTTCACTCTAGAAGAATGCGCTGGAGAATGGAACACTTAAGTCATTCCGTGCGAGCTCTGATTTCTCTCATTTTTTATTGTGTGCTGGCACATCAAGCACACTCCTCAGCCGAGTAAGATTTCATTCTGGACACGTGCCCCGGGTTGTGCCAAAGCAATATCTTTTCTTTCAGGAGTGCTAGTCTCAAAAGTTTCGCAGCAGAGCTTCTATGAAGTTTGAAAGGTACGAGACGAGGTGCTGGCGGGAGTAAGGCTGTGGGGACTGGTCGTGAGTCGCGCTTGGGTGTCTCAGTCGGTAGAGCACTTCCTCCCGCCCGAAATACAAAGATCCCAAGTTTCAGTCCGGCACAAATCTTTAATCTGCCAGGAGGCTTCATGTTAATATTTTTTGCCCAGTTCTTGCGAAAACAATACCATGCCATATCACTGGCTGCAATGCAGCGATTTTCTTATCTGTAGTGAGTATGATGAGTTCATTTTCGTGGATCTGAATTCCAGATGTACTAACGAGCTTAATCTCAGTTCAAATGGCTCTAAGCACTATGGGACTTAACATCTGAGGTCATCAGTCCCCTACAACTTAGAACTACTTAAACCTAACTAACCTAAGGACATCGCGCACATCCATGCCTGAGGCAGGATTCGAACCTACGACCGTAGCGGTCGCGTGGTTCCAGACTGAAGCACCTAGAACCGCTCGGCCACAATGGCCGGCCCTAATTTTACTGTTACAAGCTGTTATGAACAAACCTAATACTTCTCTTTCAATTTCTGTTACCCCGTCTCCAGTTTTCCAGGTGAATTTAATATATGATATGCGAATCCAAAGCACTCATCCACGTGACATTTGTTCGGTGGAAGATTATTTCTGTTCTGTTTTGTTTTCCTTACTGCCATTTTCTCCATCTAGGAAACTTAATACCCCAGAACTTTACAAGACTATTGTCATAGGAATGCAGATTAAGCAAACGTAGCGCGAAAGGACACGCGTATGAGCAACTTAACCAAGTATCCAGCATGTAATGCAGCAGTTGTAAGGGGAGCAGCGGCTAGGGGCAGTGAGCAACAAGTGAGTCAGGCTAGAAACTCGGTCAAGGGCGGACGCCCCGTCAGAGACGAAGGAGGAAAGAAGTCGCTTTAATGCAGCTTTCCAGCTACACAAGACTTAAATTTTGCCCCTTGTTAGTCATTTGATGGAATGTAATATATGATGCAGCATTCTTACTACAGTGCGATGGAAAAGTTGCGTGTATGAAAAATGAATGATTCTGTAAACACGAGTTACACTGCATTCGATCAATGAGCCACTGCAAAATAGCAGCAAAGATATCACCGACAACAGAGACCCAGACGAAGATGACGTGCTACAGACGCGAAATTTAACCGACAGGAAGAAGATGCCGTGATATGCAAATGATTAGCATTTCAGAGCATTCACACAAGGAAGGCGCCGATGGCGACACCTGCAACGTGCTGAGATGAGGAAAGTTTTCAACAAATTTCTCATACACGAACAGCAGTTGACCGGCGTTACCTTTTGAAACGTTGTTGTGATGCTTCGTGTAAGGAGGAGAAATAGGTACCATCACGTTTCCGACTTTGATAAAGGTCGGATTGTAGACTATCGCGATTGCGGTTTATCGTATCGCGACATTGCTGCTCACGTTGGTTGAGATCCAATGACTGTTAGCAGTATATTGAATCGGTGGGTTCAGGAGAGTAATACGGAACGCCGTGCTGGATCCCAACGGCCTCGTATCACTAGCAGTCGAGATGACAGCCATCTTATCCGCATGGCTGTAACGTATCGTGCAGCCACGTCTCGATCCCTGAGTCAACTGATGGGGAAGTATTCAAGACAACAACCATCTGCACGAATAGTGCGACGACGTTTGCAGCAGCATGAACTATCAGTTCGGAGACCATGGCTGCGGTTACCCTTGACGCTGCATCACAGACGGGAGCGCCTGCGATGGTGTACTCAACGACGAACCTGGGAGCACGAATGGCAAAACGTCTTTTTTTCGGATGAATCCAGGTTCTGTTTTCAGCACCTTGATGGTCGCATCCGTGTTTGGTGACATCGCGGTGAACGCACATTGGAAGTGTGTATTCGTCATCGGCATACTGGCCGTATCACCCGGCGTGATGGTATGGGGTGCCATTGGTAACACGTTTCGGTCACCTCTTGTTCGCATTGACGGCACTTTGAACAGTGGACGTTACATTTCAGATGTGTTACGACCCGTGGCTCTACCCTTCATTCGATACCTGCGAAACCCTACATTTCAGTAGGATAATGCACGACCACATGTTTCAGGTCCTGTACGGGCCTTTCTGGATACAGAAAATGTTCGACTGCTGCCCTGGCCAGCACATTCTCCAGATCTCTCACCAACTGAAAACGTCTGGTAATGGTGGCCGAGCAACTGGCTCGTCATAATACGCCAGTCACTACTCTTGATGAACTGTGGTATCGTGTTGAAGGTGTATGGACACCTGTACCTGTACACGTCATCCAAGCTCTGTTTGACTCAATGCCCAGGCATATCAAGGCCGTTATTACGGCCAGAGATGGTTGTTCTGGCTACTGATCTCTCAGGATCTATGCATCCAATTTGTGTGAAATGGTAATCACATATCAGTTCTAGTATATTTGTCCAATGAATACCCGTTTATCATCTGCATTTCTTCTTGGTGTAGTAATTTTAATGGCCAGTAGTGTATGAAGAAGACTAGATGTCCACTCTCGTATTTCGCTTGGAAGCGTCCAGAATGTGGCGTAGAGGCAACCATTTCTTGCGTATCATGTCCGTAGTGAGTAAGAATTGAATGCGCCATATGGAGACAAGCAACTGAACATGCTGTTTCGATCATTTGTTGACACGCATGGAGTTGCAAAACCGGACTGTATTTTCTTCACTAGTGAAGCGCAATTTCACCTTAGAACATACCTGAAAATTCAGAATACAAAAATTTGGTCAACCGGAAATCCCCACGCCTCTCATGGAAACATTGCCATAAAATTTGAGTGTGGTACGTCGTATCGCAGTGTCGAATAGTGGACCCTATTTTGTTTGAAACTAGAATGAAGAGTGCTGTGCACCGAGACAGCATTACACGGGCTATTTCGCTTCTTGAAGCGGGTGAACTACTTGTAGGCTCCACCAGAATATTTCATTTCTTGAGAGAATTTTTTGGTGATCGAATCATACGGTCTCAGCGTTCTCCACCTACGGGCTACCGTAAAGGAGCGATCTATTATTAAAAGCAAATGCTGCACACACTAACAACGAATCTCAACAACATCAGTGTCACCGTGATCAACGATATGGCGTCGAAAATTATAAAACTACTTCGCACGTGCGTTACTGAAAGGGATAGAGAGTTTGAACATACGTTACTGTCAATATGTGTGATGAAAAATGTTAATGGGAGAAAGCTTTGTGCCTTTAAGAATGTATGACACAATTCTTTTGAAAAGATTACCCTGTATTGTACAAAAATTTGTTATAATGGTGACTCCATGCATATACGAGCGTTTTCGTCGATTCAGTGAACAGCCAGGCTTCTTCTTGTGTTATGTACGTAAGAGTGAAGAGATATTTAGTTGCTGCATCCCGTTCCCCTACTTTTTTTTTGTCCCTAAAACTTGAAAACAGCGGTAAATCTCTCATTTCCTTCACTGGCTCCAGACAACGTTACGATCCATGAGGAGATCTTCAGCTCTATTTAAAACACGTCTAATTTCACTAAGATGCCTATGTCATTCATGACCTGTTTATAGATTGTAAGTTATATCTGTTGAAAGCTTTTTATGCTTAGTTAACACTACTGACAAGTTACCTCTGCTGCCATCAAATATTACCTTGCTTACTATGTAACTAAATTCTTTTAACTTCTACACTGACATCCCAATTTATAAAAACATATAACTATTAAAAGAAAGCTTTTTGCTTTTATGCTAGTTTTAGCCTCAACTAATCGACGTTGATTGCGTTTAGCGTCGTCTGCAAATCTTCCCTCCTTCGAAGTTCAATTATGATCCCTTACAGTATTCTCTGATTCGACTTACCACTTTTTAGTTGGATCTGTTGAATAACACTGGTGAAAGGGAATAACTATGTTATTTGCCTTTTGATATGTTTTTCACGCTGTCCCAATTTCCCTGTAACCCACTGCTTCTAAATGACAGGTGTTCTCATGTCACACAGTCGAATTAATTTTCTAGGTTCTGTTGCATTTTCATTTTAATGACGATCCAAAGTGAAACCACGGATTTTCTTGTTCCTCGACGCTTTCTGTTACCATACCCGTATTCAAAATGGATGGTTTATGTTCTGTTGTACCATAATTTGTATTATTATGCTCAGGACTTCTGGTTGCATGGATAAGTGTATTGTGCTGTACTTATCACAGCTATAGATACAAGTATATTTCGGGTCTCAGATCGTAAATGTTTCTTTAATTCTGCAAGTATATCACCAATTATTTTGTTCTCCTAATTGTCTTTTTGTTTTACTTCCAGCTGCATTCCTATAATTTGTAGGTATATTATAAATATCTGGTGCTTTATTTTCCCTTAACTTTCTTGAGGCCTTGTCAAAATTCTGCATCACGATGTCGTCACCTGCTTTCTGGAGATCTGTATCCGTACCCTCCTGTTCCTTGTCTATATTCTGCTTCTCTTTCCATTATCAGTTCATATAGATTTTTAATTAATAACTGGCCAAACATCTATAACTTCAAGTCAGGAAAATTTGGATTAGCGACATTAATACGCATTGGTTCTGTATGAGTTGAAACTTGGTCTATTTCACCTACTTGAATACTAAGCGTTATTGAACTACATTTTTTTATAATTACGTCTGTACGTGTACCTCTTTGTCCGTTCCTCGTCCAAAATGTCCCGAGAGTGGATCAATAAAAAAAAGAGAGTAAATTTAAGAAGGTCTGTTTAATGCTTGAGGTATTATACACGGTGCCACTACCCCCTCCCCCAATTGGAGTTCAACGCACGAAAAGTTCACACAGCTACGTTAGTCTGTGACAAATGTCCTTCTTTGGGATGTTGTTGGAAACACTCATCACTTTGACTTTAATGTTGGTTATGTCGTCAATGTGTTGACCTCCATGTGAATTTCTGTACCGTTTCGATTTGTGGTAGGCTAGTATTGATATCACCAAGTCTCATCGTCTGTGATGATACACTATATGATCAAATGTACCCGGACACTCCTAAAATCATACTTTTTTCATAATAGGTGCTTTTTGCTGCCACCTACTGCCAGGTACTCCATATCAGCGAACCTCAGTAGTCATTAGACATCTTGAGAGAGCAGAATAGGGCCCTCCGCGGAACTCACGGACTTCGAGCATGGTCAGGTGATTGGGTGTCACTTGTGTCATACGTCTGTATGCGAGATTTCCACACTCCTAAACATCCGTAGATCCACTGTTTCCAATGTCATAACGAGGTGGATACGTGAAGGGACACGTACAACACAAAAGCGTATAGACCGTACTCGTCTATTGACTGACAGAGACCGCCGACAGTGGAAGAGGGTCCTCATGTGTAATAGGCTGACATCTACCCAGACCATCAGACAGGAATTCCAAACAGCATCATGATCCTCTAGATATACTATGACAGTTATGCGGGAGGTGAGAAAAGTTGGATTTCGTGGTCGGGCGGCTGCTCATAAGCCACACATCACGCCGGTAAATGCCAAGCGACACCTCGCTTGTTGTTAAGAGCGTAAACATTGGACAATTGAACAGTGTAGAAACGTTGTGTGGAGTGACGAATCACGGTACACAATGTGGCGATCCGGTAGCAGGGTGTGGGTATGGCGCCCGGTGAACTTCAACTGCCAACGTATGTACTGACAACAGTATAATTCGGAGGCGGTGGTGTTATGGTGTGGTCGTGTTTATCATGGTGGGGTCTTGCACCACTTGTTGTTTTGGGTGGCATTGCCACAGCACAGGCCTACATTGATGTTTTAAGCATCTTCTTGCTTCCCACTGTTGAAGAGCAATTCGAGGATTGCGATTGAATCTTTCAACACTACCGAGCACCTGTTCATAATGCACGTCCTGTGGCAGAGAGGTTACACGACAATAACATCCCCGTAATGAACTGGCCTGCACAGAGTCCTGACCTGAATCCTATAGAACACCTCTGGGATGTTTCGGAACGCCGACTTCGTGCCAGGCCTCATCGACCGACATCGATACCTCTCCTCAGTGCAGCAGTCCGTGAAAGATGGGCTGTCATTCCAATAGAAACCTTCCAGCACCTGATTGAACGTATGCCTGAGAGTGTGGAAGATGTCATCAAGGCTAAGGGTGGGCCAACAAGGTATTGAATTCAAGCATTACCGATGGAGGGCGCCACGAACTTGTAAGTCATTGTCAGCCAAGTGTGAGGATGCTTTTGATTACATAGTGTATTTTTTCCACAAAAGAATTGTCCACCTTTTGCATTTCTATCTAGTCATGGCAGAAGTCCCCACATCATCATTTTTGTTCGGGAGTCAAGGTGTGTGGGGCAAACGGGGCACAAGCTTCTCTTTCTTCAAAACATTCTGAAGAATGTCTTGGACATTTGATCTAGAAATATTGCTCCACTGACACTCCGTGGCAAACCATCCTCCGCTTGACATTGCCTACACACACAGGCTAGTAGAATAAACATGCATTGCTTACAGTTGTTAACAGGCTGGCGCCATAGTTACTGCGCTGACGTCACTTGTAAGCCAGGAGAACAATCAGACTCGGATCTTGTGGACAGACGGTGTATATTGCGTTACACGGTGTCGAGCCATGCTGCCTCTATAGCCGTCGATAACAGTCGAAGTGTTGCTGGTGCAGGATTTTGTACACGAGTTTACCTCTAGATTACATCCCATAAATATTCCATGGGATTCATATAGAGCGACCTGGGTGACCAAATCATTCCTTCGAATTGTCCAGAATATTCTTCAAACCAGTCGCGAATAATTGTGGACTGCTGACATGGCGCATTGTTGTATGGGGACATGAAGTCTATGAATGTCTGGCAATGGTCTCCAGGGAGCCGAACATAACCTTTTCAGCAAATATTAGGTTCAGTTGGACCTGAGGACCCATTTCATTTCATGTAAACACAGCCCACGCCATTATGGAACCATCACCAGCTGAACAGTTCCTTGTTAACAGATTTTGTCTATGGCTTCGTGAGATCTGCGACACACTCGAATGTTTCCGTCAGCAGTTACCAAGTGACACCGAGACTCATTTGACCACACAACGGTTTTCCATTCGCCGAAGACCCGACAGATATTATTACTATTAGCAAAGAGCTCACGTCAGTCGTCTGCTGTCATAGTTCGTTGCTAGCCCATTAACGCCAAATTTCGTCGCACTGTCCTAACGGATACGTTCGTCGAATGGCCCACACTGATTTCTGCGGTTATTTCAAGCAGCGTTGCTTGTCTCTCAGCACTGACAACTCTAGGTCGTTAAGTTAAGGCTGGCAGTCAACTGACATTTAGCATTCTCGGCACACTCTTGACACTGTAGATCTCGGGATATTGAATTTCCTAACGACTTCCGAAATGTAATGTCAAATACCACTCCACTTTCAAATCAGGTAGGAAATGTTTTCACATGAATCACCTCAGTACAAAGACAGGTGCGCCAGTGCACTGCGCTTTTGTACCTTCTGTAGGCGAAACTGCCGCCGCCTGTATACGTGCATATCGCTGTTCCATGATTTTTGACACCTTAGTCTAATTAAGAACTGTAACAGTAAGTCTGACTTTTGTCATTCATAGAAAGAGAGAGAGAGAGAGAGAGAGAGAGAGAGAGAGGGAGAGAGATTAAATAACGCGTTTTAGCTTGTTAAGAAACTGCTGTTTTTCTTTAAAGAGAATTATGATCCTTATTCGTGAGCAGTATATTTTCTTGTTTCCTAAACCTTTCTTTCGCCACTGTAGCAAGCAAACGCAACTAACGTTTAAGACGCTGACAGTCTGTCTATAAATTATCCATTTTTAATTCTTCACAAATATATCTCTTTATATTCTTAAACGTTCTCCCTATGTTTATAATCCTAAGAAACTTCGAATATAGGACATTATTTTAGATAAGTTATTGAGTTTCTGGGACTCAGTTTCGAGCCCAAAAATTGATAAGGGTATTCTGTAGACCTTCCAGAGTGCACCTCAGGAATGTTCGGCTATGTGGTTCGGCTCAAACGGAAACTACGCCAAAAATTTGTGTAATTCTGGAAAAATGACGGCATTGTTTCACTAAAAAGCGGTGAAGATTGTCCTATAATCAGCGAAGGAGTACGAAACAGCCGTTTCATATAGACTTAAAATCACGTTTAAGTAACAGAGAAAATCTTGGCTGAGGTACGTTGTGGAATGCATAAAACGTTAATGCCGTTCTTTGGCTTTGCAGAAGGTCTCCTACATCTTCAGTCATCAGCGAGGATGCGAGTGGATTACGCTGACCACAGCAGAGAAGTCCAACAGGTGTGCTGCCCTCGGCGTACCGAGCAGAGCAGGCGTGAAAGAACTGTTACCGACGGCAACGCCGAACACTGGGCAGAACAAACAAAATTTGCTCTATTCCTTTTGTGAAATGGAAGGAAAAGAGGATGATTATGGTCTAACGTCCAGTCGACGACTAAGTCACTAAAAATAGAGCAAGAGCTCGATGGGACAAAGAAGAGAGAGAAAATCGGCAGTGTTCTATTCGGAGTGACCATTCTGACATTTGTCTTCGGTGACTTAGGCAAACAACGGCAAACATAATGGGCAGCCTTGATTTGAGCTCTGTTTCTCCGACACGCAAGCCCAGTACCTTAATTATTGCACTAGCTTATACGGTCTAGTTAAGTATTCGTTACGACAGAGGTGTTATTCACAACACGTCAGAATAGAAGGTGCAGCATGAATGGAACGTATGTGAAAGAACATTAACTTCGTGCGAAAATTTTGATTTGATACTACATTGAATCACAAGGTTCATCTAAAGCTTAGTGTCAGTGGTCAGCCGTGTTAATGACTAGATGCGGAAAAACGAGTGCATTCGTGTGCACAGAGAGGGACATATTGAGTAACATCAAGTGACAACATTAAACAAAAATCGTTTTTTTATCTACGTCCAGTTGAACGAAATTCGTTTTGTCACAGACCCTGGAAAACGATACCGGAGACGCCGGTCGTACATGGAATGAGAATCGCAAACTTATAACATTCGAACGCTTTTTGAGACGGAAAGTAAGCAATGGATGATGCGGCCTAACCGCTCGCGCCATATCACCTGGAACACGAAATTTGGTGTAAAGGGGGTGTGGCACGTTTGCCGCGACTGGCGTTGGGGCCATTTTCCCGGAGAAGTAGTGAGTCGTCCTGAAGCTTATATCTCTGGCGTAGAATGACACGTAGTGTCTCAATTCAGAAACAAACGGAGCATTTTGTTAGTATCTGACAAGAAGAAAGCGTCAATAATCACAGAGTTTGTAGACTACAGCGCTACCATCAGTGACGCCATATATGAAAAAGTCATGTGTGGTGCCGTGGTAAACAAAGTGAAGCCCAGGCTCTAATTAAGGAGTCCAGAATATTTGTGATCCAGACAGATACACCATTCCTAGATACAACTAGGATCATCAAAGGTCCACAGCCATATGCAACCGTTAATGCACATAATCAATCGACCTAGTTCACCAACGTTCCTGTTGGGTTTATTACGGTTATCGTCGAACACTCTTACAGTCATTTACCTTGTTCATAAACTTAATGTTTTTGGATTAAATAATTATTTACATACGTATAAATGTAACATATGACGAACATGAGCGTGTTGTATCAAACAAGCTGCCTACCTCTTGCTGCATAACGTGGCTGCCACTTACTTCAGATGGAAAGGCCGATTTTATTTCTTACAGGCAATGGCAAAGAGCCCACAGGTTTATGACAGCTTCTGAAATGACAGCAGTGCCATTTTTCTGCTGTGTCCTTCAGGGACGCAGCGTACATAGAAGAGCGCCGAGCTGCCTGTGAATTTCTGCAACGTCATACTGCGCGACTCCGGGGAGGGCACACACTAAGTTGCGCATTCGCCTTATAGCATACAAATTATTCCTAACTGGACATCCATGCACTAAACGTGAATATTAACAGTAACACGGCTCCACTCAAATATAAGTACCTCAAGACAGTGTCTGCATAGTGTCTCAGCGAGTGTCTCAGGACTTAAGTAGTATACTATCATAAGTAAACGTAGTTTCCGTAGTATCTTTGGTCACTTAAGGTCCAAAATGGTTCAAATGGCTCTGAACACTATGGGACTTAACATCTGAGGTCATCAGTCCCCTAGAACTAGCTACTTCAACCTAACTAAGGACATCACACACATCCATGCCTGAGGCAGGATTCGAACCTGCGACCGTAGCGGTCACGCGGTTCCGGTCACTTAAGGTCATCCCGCATTACCTGTATGTCAGCAATGTTTCGTACCTCTCGGTCCTTACCTCATAATGATCGCGTCTTTTACATATGCGGTCAGAGTCCTGCTGGATTCCCCTACAGACCGGAAACGGTGAACTGTCTGGAAAGTAAATGAGAAAATAGAAATGTCTGGGTAACTCACGGAACATTTTTGTTCTACATAGTTTCTTCCGGTCTGTTATTTAAGAATAAACAGTACTTATAGCAAAAATGAATTCACTGTGTTCAGGATGTATACGAAAATTGTTGATTTGTACCGCGAAACACAGGGATGTTGTAATAAAAATAACCGCGAAACACAGGGATGTTGTAATAAAAATAACCAGTACTGATTTATGATATAGCACAAGAGAAAGCAAATACCATAACAAGAAGGTAAAATTAAAAAGGAAGCGCAAAACTAAAATACACTCCTGGAAATGGAAAAAAGAACACATTGACACCGGTGTGTCAGACCCACCATACTTGCTCCGGACACTGCGAGAGGGCTGTACAAGCAATGATCACACGCACGGCACAGCGGACACACCAGGACCCGCGGTGTTGGCCGTCGAATGGCGCTAGCTGCGCAGTATTTGTGCACCGCCGCCGTCAGTGTCAGCCAGTTTGCCGTGACATACGGAGCTCCATCGCAGTCTTTAACACTGGTAGCATGCCGCGACAGCGTGGACGTGAACCGTATGTGCAGTTGACGGACTTTGAGCGAGGGCGTATAGTGGGCATGCGGGAGGCTGGGTGGACGTACCGCCGAATTGCTCAACACGTGGGGCGTGAGGTCTCCACAGTACATCGATGTTGTCGCCAGTGGTCGGCGGAAGGTGCACGTGCCCGTCGACCTGGGACCGGACCGCAGCGACGCACGGATGCACGCCAAGACCGTAGGATCCTACGCAGTGCCGTAGGGGACCGCACCGCCACTTCCCAGCAAATTAGGGACACTGTTGCTCCTGGGGTATCGGCGAGGACCATTCGCAACCGTCTCCATGAAGCTGGGCTACGGTGCCGCACACCATTAGGCCGTCTTCCGCTCACGCCCCAACATCGTGCAGCCCGCCTCCAGTGGTGTCGCGACAGGCGTGAATGGAGGGACGAATGGAGACGTGTCGTCTTCAGCGATGAGAGTCGCTTCTGCCTTGGTGCCAATGATGGTCGTATGCGTGTTTGGCGCCGTGCAGGTGAGCGCCACAATCAGGACTGCATACGACCGAGGCACACAGGGCCAACACCCGGCATCATGGTGTGGGGAGCGATCTCCTACACTGGCCGTACACCACTGGTGATCGTCGAGGGGACACTGAATAGTGCACGGTACATCGAAACCGTCATCGAACCCATCGTTCTACCATTCCTAGACCGGCAAGGGAACTTGCTGCTCCTACAGGACAATGCACGTCCGCATGTATCCCGTGCCACCCAACGTGCTCTAGAAGGTGTAAGTCAACTACCCTGGCCAGCAAGATCTCCGGATCTGTCCCCCATTGAGCATGTTTGGGACTGGATGAAGCGTAGTCTCACGCGGTCTGCACGTCCAGCACGAACGCTGGTCCAACTGAGGCGCCAGGTGGAAATGGCATGGCAAGCTGTTCCACAGGACTACATCCAGCATCTCTACGATCGTCTCCATGGGAGAATAGCAGCCTGCATTGCTGCGAAAGGTGGATATACACTGTACTAGTGCCGACATTGTGCTTGCTCTGTTGCCTGTGTCTATGTGCCTGTGGTTCTGTCAGTGTGATCATGTGATGTATCTGACCCCAGGAATGTGTCAATAAAGTTTCCCCTTCCTGGGATAATGAATTCACGGTGTTCTTATTTCAATTTCCTGGAGTGTATATCAAACATTGCTTCGATGCTTCCTCGAACTTACATACGTGTAAAAATCTGTTATCCATAAAATATTTTCCGATTCATCAATTATAACAGGAAACTCGTGCTTTGATCATGAGGAACATTTTGTTGAGTACAAATAACAATAATTACATACATTTTTTACGTTTGTGAGTGTAATCATTACTTGCACTGAAGGTAATTCCTTTGGTGACATAAAAGCGTCTTTAAGGATATAAAAAATACAATGGGCTAACACTGAACGATGTGCGGTTCTAATTATGTGCAAACAAAATAATCAAACAAGAAAAAGAAAAGCAAAAAGAAGTCGTCGACTCTTAACTTCTCTCTTACACTATGTTTCTTTCCCAGTCGATGCTACCAATACTACTTATAATCCTACCATTTACTACATCATTTATGTGGTGTAACAAACTACCGAACCGCAGTTTTGGTAGGGCATAACTCTACTCAGGAATAAACTACAGTCGATGCCAAGAGGATCGTAAATGGCCATTAGTCACAGTTCGCTTGAGTTAGGACTACCACGGTATTTGAAGACCGATCAGTGCAAGTGAACACTGAACCCGCACACAGTTTTCACATGTCTTTTAAGTATTGTAAGACTTCTATTAATAAATCATTGGAAGTTGTTGTTAATCCGTGTTAGTATCAATTTTTCCCATCTGTTGCCTAATTCCGTTAAACTCTGAGACGACTCTGTTGGTTTCTGCGTGCAAGCGAGGCTCCACATGATAGCAGCTACTTCTGTCGTAGGGGATACCCTTCCGGCCACATGACTGATAGCATGTGAATTAGGTGAACGTAACTCTATGTACATGTATCCTGAGTGCTAGTTCCGTTAAATGATAGGTTAATTTATTTGGCTAAATGGAGAACATCTAAATGTTTCAAATGGCTCTGAGTACTATGGGACTTAACATCTGAGGTCATCAGTCCCCTAGAACGTAGAACTCCTTAAACCTAACTAACCTAAGGACAGCACACACATCCATGCCCGAGACAGGATTCGAACCTGCGACCGTAGCGGTCGGCCACACCGGCTGGCTCAACGTCTAAACCAACAGCATTACAAGTGTTCTGCTACGGGCGGCTCCACCTGCCCAGTCTTGGAGAGCAGCAACCGTGATGGCTGCGCGTGTACCGTGTACGGTACGGTGGCCTATATAGGACGTCGATTTGTAGCTTGGCATCAGTTCTCAGCGGGACTCATCAGGAGAAGCAGCATTCTCCTGAAGATGGCGACCAGTTGGTTCGCCGAAATATCGAATCGAGCTGATTTTAGGATCCGGTGGCAAACCCGAAGAGGCTTTCAGAAGTGGTACACCTGCCTAATATCGTGTAGAGACCCCCGCGAGCACGCAGAAGAGCCGCAACACGATGTGACATGGACTCCACTAATGTCTGAAGTAGTGCTGGAGGTAACTGACACCATGAATCCTGCAGCGCTGTCCATAAATCCAGAAGAGTATGAGGGGGTGCACATCTTTTCTAAATAGCACGTTGCAAGGCATCCCTGATATGCTCTATAATGTTCATGGCTGGACAGTTTGATGGCCAGCGGAAGTGTTTAATCGCAGGAGAGTGTTACTGGAGCCACTCTGTAGCAATTCTGTAAGTTTGGGGTGTCGCATTGCCCTGCTGGAATTGCCCAAATGCGTCGGAATGCACAATGGACACGAACGGATGCAGGCGATCAGACACGATGCTTTTGTTCGTTCAAAGAAGGGCAGCACGTTATGTATTATCGCGAAATATGGCAGAGAGTGTCACAGAAATGATACAAGATTTGGGCTGCACACCATTAAAAGAAAGGCGTTTTTCGTTGCGACGGAATCCTCTCACAAAATTCCAATCACCAACTTTCTCCTCCGAATGCGAAAATACTTTTTGACAGCGACCAACATAGTGAGAAACGATCACCACGATAAAATAAGGGAAATAAGAGCTCGTACGGAAAGATATAGGTGTTCGTTCTTCGCGCGCGCTATACGAGATTGTAATAATAGAGAATTGTGAAGGTGGTTCGATGAACCCTCTGCCAGGCACTTAAATGTGATTTGCAGAGTATCCATGTAGACGTAGACTTGACAGAGTCGCATCAGGGGTTCCATATCACTCCACACGTCCCACACCATTACAGAGCCTCCACCAGCTGACATGCAGGGTCCATGGATTCACGAGTTTGTCTCCTTACACGTATAAGTTCTGTACTCATACTTGATACGAGACTCGTCCGACCAGGTAACATGTTTCCAGACATCAACAGTCCAATGTCGGTGCTGACGGGCTCAGGGAAGGTCTAAAGCCTTGTGTCTTCGTCATCAGGGGTACACGAGTGGGCCTTAGATCGGAAAGCCCATATCGATGATGCTTCGTTGAATTGTTCACTCGCTGACACTTCTTGATAGCCCAGCATTGAAATCTGCAGCAATTTGCGGAAGGGTTGCACTTCTGTCACGTTGAACGATTCTGTTCAATTGCGTGTCCCGCTCTTGCAGGATCTTTTTCCGGCCGCAACGATGTCGGAGGTTTGATGTTTTACCTGATTCCTGATATTCACGGTAAAGTCGTGAAATAGTTGTACGAGAAAATCCCCACTTCATCGCTACCTCGGAGATGCTGGGTCCCATTGCTCGTGCGCCGACTACACACCACGTTAAGACTCGATTAAATCTTGATAACCTGCCATTGTAGCAGTAGTAACCGAGGTAACAACTACGCCAGACACTTGTTGCCTTACGTACGCATTACCGACCGCAGCGCTGTATTCCGCCTGTTTACATATCTCTGTATTTGAGTACGTATGTCTATACCAGTTTCTATGGCGCTTCAGTATATATGGACACAGCCGTGAGCACAACGTGCTGTTTCATTTTAAATGTTTTACTTATGATATACTTTTATATATTGTGCTACATTTTGTCTATATGACAAGTTGGCGTGAGGTCCAATTCAAAGCGAACACATTTTAGAACATAAAGGTTTGAAGACCTGAAGTTGACAACAAAGTCTGTTCGAAAATAAAGAAATATATATGCGATCTTGGCCTTAGAAAGTTTTTACCAAGTAAAACAGATCGTCTCTTCTAATTTCTCAGCTTGAGAAAATTCAATCAAAGATGCTGTATCGCTTCAGAAACAGTGCATGCTACAGAATTATCACACAGCACAGAACTAGAGAAAGAGGAAAAAATTGAGTCTAGATTTGTCGTAGAATTTCGCGATTTCGAGTATTTTGACTCAAAACTCTTCCCCACTGCACTAATGGGGCAACACAGTTACATGGTACAGAATCAAGATATTTGTCGTATATACGTATATTCACAGTACTGCCAGACTGCCTTGTTTGACCTCCAGTTTCTACTGAAAATAGGCATGGGGCGAAAGTTTGTTAGAGACGTCTTTGTACAGCTAGTATGCAAAGAAACGTTCTTTGGCGTCTCAGGGCACAAATTTCGGTCCACCCTTTATACTGGGTGGCCGTAAAGTCTCGATCTGTTACTACTAAGCAATGGATCCTTTTACATAATACTGAAGGATGTTTGTTTTCAGTCTATGTATACAATTTCTCTGCAGTTCGATGTTATCTCCGTCCATTTCAAACCATTGTGTCCATCACTGAAGATATCCGAGGGTGTCAAATCACGTAATCGTGATTGCAACAGTCTTGCTGAACTTCTGCCTACCTGTCTGTTAGCCACACTTCGATTTAGGAGCTCCCTTAGCATGAAAGAAAAATGATGGGGTGCTCCGTCCTGTGGAAACTGCTGTCAAATGGCCGGCCGAAGTGGCCGTGCGGTTAAAGGCGCTGCAGTCTGGAACCGCAAGACCGCTACGGTCGCAGGTTCGAATCCTGCCTCGGGCATGGATGTTTGTGATGTCCTTAGGTTAGTTAGGTTTAACTAGTTCTAAGTTCTAGGGGACTAATAACCTCAGCAGTTGAGTCCCATAGTGCTCAGAGCCATTTGAACCATTTTTTGCTGTCAAATAATCGATTGTTTGCTCTTATTACTGCTGGTTTTGCGAAATTTCCTACTGAAGTACTGTTTCACCTCCAGATAAAATAAACCGTGGAATTGCGCACAAACAACAGGCAAATATTCTTCCTTCGTAAGTATCCTTCTTCATTATCTTAAAAAAGGAAAAAAGGAAAACTCTAGGCTTAGATCATCACAGAAATACACTACAATTACTTATTATGTGAAAGCATCCATTATGCCTTAAAAATGAACTGAGACCTTCACCACCGTTTGCAGGGTGTTACAGAATGATGTCTTAAATAATTCGGAGATCGCAGAAAATGGAATTCAGAAGTCTTTACAATAAGAAATCTGTATCTCTATAGGTGAAACAAAGTTTCTACAACAGAAGCATGTGTTTGACCTATCACATCCGTAGGTACCATTCTATTCATTGACATTATATTGTAGTTGCGGATGAAAGACTGTAAACACACAACTGCAATAGCCGGCCTGAGCATGTGCACAGAAAGTTGTTTACTTCACGTTTGTCGCCCTGCAGTTCACCCTTGGTGCTGTAAACAGAGCTAGCCTAAGTGACGCAGTGTCTGCGTATCGTGTTGTACGTATTGTAGCTAAATTCTGAATTCATGGGGGGTAATTACGTATTAGAAAAACTTGCTGATATGTATTTGTGTTACGGTGAAGCTTGTGGGAATGCCAGTACACGTAGGTGTGAGGTGTCGCAGTGGTTAGCACACTGGACTCATACTCGAGAAAACAACCTTTCAAACCCGCGTTCAGCCATCCAGATTTAGATTTTCGTGATTTCACTAAGTCGCTCCAGGCAAATGGTGGGAAGGTTCTTGTGAAAGGGCGCGGCCCATTTCCTTCCCCATCCTTGCAATGATCCGAGCTCGTGCTCCGTCTCTAATGACCTCCATGTCGACGGGACTTTAAACCCCATCTTCCTTCCTTCCTTCCTTCGTTCAAGACTGCTTCCTAGAATTCTTCTACGTACCAGTGTCGAACGTCAACTTAGGAAGAGAAGATGGAAGCTGTAGCTGCCAATTCAATAACAAGAACACGTAAAACTGCCTACACAGTGCACTTAGATTACGCGAGTGTCTGGTGCGTTTTATACTGTGCACAACTACATCCATTCCATGATTAACCAGTCAAACTATAGGACGGCCTAATTTTGAATCAGGGCACAAATATCAATGTGGTTCCTTTGTCAATGTGCTGTCGCCAGTTTTCCAGACCTCGCATCTTTCACTGAAGAGTCATCTTCTACAAGGAGGAATTCCAAAAAATCCACACACTTACGGGAAGTTACCAAAGGGGATTCTCAATATATATTTGGGATTGAGTTCTTGGAGATCATGTTTCTAGATGACACATCTTGCCAGATCGTTTGGATGGTGCACGGTATTCGAACTTTCTGAAGAGTGCCTTGCTTGAACTTCTGGAGGACGTTTCCTTCCAGTTTTGCAGAATCACTTTAATTGTCGGGCCAGGAAAAATTTCGCAAATTATGTATACTCCCTTTTGTATTAAACATCACTAGGAATAGTACCTGAGGTCCCTGAGGTCGTCGAGCACATCTTTACAACGTTTTACACGGTGAGAGGGGAGCATGAAGTCTTACGGAGCATCAGATAAAATATGATTTGTCGTTGCACATTATGTAACGAAGTTGGGGGTGACCATATTGAAAATTTATTCCAAAATATTGAAGGCGCAGACTCGGTTTGCAGTATTTACACGTTCCCGTGATATCAGTCTCACCACCACCTAGTTTCGACGTCGAGGTGCAATAACCACTCATAGACGGCAGATGGCAGCAGCACTGGCAGTGGTGTATATGTGAAGCGTGTCGGGGGGACGTGGAAAAGAATGCAGTTGTTGTTGAATTGCGAAAACGGTGCGATTTTCCAAAGGACATGATCATTGGCTTTCGACCCTGGAGTGGAAGCATTTCCGAAACGGGTAAGTTTGTAATCTTTTCGCGTATACCGTGCATGGCAAAATGGAGCTATCCAAAATCGGCGCCGAGGCAACTCTGGTGCACCACGGGCCTTAGATGACAGTTTGCCCGACTACAACGAGACTCCTACAAGCGAATAAACGTTCAACTGTTGGGCAATTGACCGTCCACAGGAACCAAGGAACTACCAACAGTGTCTCCTCAATGACAGTTCAGCGAACGTTGCTGCGTGTGGTTCATGCACCCATGGTGACTGCTGCTCATCGGCGACGAAGGCTGGAATTTGCGCGCCAGTACCGTAAATGGACGTCCATTGAGTGTTGACAGGAGGCCTTTTCAGACGATTCACGTTTTATGCTCCATCAGACAGATGGCCGTTGGTGTGTACGGCATGAAATGTCTGAAAGCAAACACCCTGAAACAATCCTCGGAGTGGTCTACGGTAGGCCGGAGGAGAGTGCCTTATGATCTGGGGAATGTTTATTTACGTGGCATTACCTGGTTTTTCTTGTCATAATGGAAGATACAATTGTACAAACACTAGTATCTTTGGTGACTATGTTCAATGCCATGTGCAGTTTGTTTCTCCTCGTCACGGTGGCATCTACGAACAGCACAATACAACGAATCACACAGTTCGCAGTGTACGTGCGTCGTTCGAAGAACACCTGGATGAGTTTACCGTACTCCCCAGAGCACAAAACAGGCCGGATTTCAACCAAGTCGAGATTGTCTTCTAGAATCTGATTAGCTTCCGTGAACGTCTCGCAGAAGTCACCGCTGCAAAAAGTTGTTATCCAGTTTACGACAGAAAAAAATGTTCAAATGTGTGTGAATTCCTAAGGAACCAAACTGCTCAAGTCATCGGTCCCTAGACTTATACACTTGGTAAACTAACTTATGCTAAGAACAAAACACACACCCATGCCCGAGGGTGGACTCGAACCTCTGGCGGGAGGGGTCGCGCAATACGTGAGATGTCTCCTCAAACCGGGCGGCCATCCAGCGCCGCTTACTGACATATGGTTACATCATTGTCAGCGGACGATGTAATTGTACCAGTTCAGTATCCTGGTGTTTCATGTATCCGACGAGTGCACAGCAACAGCATAGTGATGTAGAAATTTTATTTCACATTTCCCGCTATGGGGCCCTTACTGCACTATGTATGAACTTCGTTAGATTTGATTGGATCCAGTTTTAGTTCCATAGACCCAAAACTGATATGATTCTCGTGGGTGTGGAACATAATAGCAAGAATAACATAAAGGACATAAAACATCTGAATACAACGCTTACTACCCTGATCGGGGGATTGTCAAAATAGATGAATGCATTACAATAAACTGAAACTGCTGAAACTTACGGAATTGATACACGGTCAGAATGAAAGATTTTTATGCAGTTTTAATAAAGCTATCATACACAAAATACTTAATTTTGACTGCTGTGACCAAATGCTGTCAAAAGTGAAATCTAACAGACATTTTTACTTAAGATAGTGTACCAGTCCCTGTTAAGATATTCATCTATAGACTGGGAGGAATCGCCTGTCAAAAGTCTTTCATACTATCTTTAAACAGTGATTTATATGAAACCACGTTTTTAATGGTTGGTGGCAACTGATTGAAAACGTGTGTTCCTAATTATTGGTTCCCTTTTTGGACCTAGTAAGTGATTTTAGGTCTTTAGGGTAGATTGCATTTCTGTATTTATTGTATTTATGTAGATGGTATTGATACTATGTATTGAGCAATTGGTGGGAAATTGAGATATATTCCTTGCAACAAATTTCATTAAGGAATAAATACAACGAGAAGCAGCGATAAAAAAAAGCACTCCGTCTTCAGGCCACGATTGGCCTACCGGGACCATCCGACTGCCATGTCATCCTCATGGAGGATGCGGATAAGAGGGGCATGGGGTCAGCACACCGCCCTTCCGGTCGTTATGATGGTATTATTGGCCTAAGCCTCGACTATTCGGTCGAGTAGCTCCTCAATTGGCATCATGAGGCTGAGTGCACCCCAGAAAATGGCAACAGTGCATGGCGGCCTGGATGGTCACCCATCCACGTGCCGACCACGTGCCGACTTCGGTGATCTCACGGGAACCGGTGGAACCACTGCGGCAAGGCAGTTGCCCGAGAAGCAGTGATACAATACAAAATTTCTTGAATCAGTTTCTACATGATGCCCTTAAATGTACTCCGTAAATGATTCTTATTACACGTTTTTGCACGCTAAATGTGATACCGACAGTTCCGATGCCACGAACTACGCCAACCACAGCGCCCTCTGGCCGACGCTGTGGAGCTCAACGAGCGCCGCTCTGCTTTCTGACCACTTTATCAAGAGCAGACGAGCTAGAAACTTAGCTTCTACTTGTAGGGGGGCTTTCCATTATAGTCTTTGCCTTTGTAACTTCTAGTAACCGTTAGCTTTGATACATGAACGGCTTTGCACCTACGTGCTCGACTGTACCAAAGTTAATTAATGTACACTCCTGGAAATGGAAAAAAGAACACATTGACACCGGTGTGTCAGACCCACCATACTTGCTCCGGACACTGCGAGAGGGCTGTACAAGCAATGATCACACGCACGGCACAGCGGACACACCAGGAACCGCGGTGTTGGCCGTCGAATGGCGCTAGCTGCGCAGCATTTGTGCACCGCCGCCGTCAGTGTCAGCCAGTTTGCCGTGGCATACGGAGCTCCATCGCAGTCTTTAACACTGGTAGCATGCCGCGACAGCGTGGACGTGAACCGTATGTGCAGTTGACGGACTTTGAGCGAGGGCGTATAGTGGGCATGCGGGAGGCCGGGTGGACGTACCGCCGAATTGCTCAACACGTGGGGCGTGAGGTCTCCACAGTACATCGATGTTGTCGCCAGTGGTCGGCGGAAGGTGCACGTGCCCGTCGACCTGGGACCGGACCGCAGCGACGCACGGATGCACGCCAAGACCGTAGGATCCTACGCAGTGCCGTAGGGGACCGCACCGCCACTTCCCAGCAAATTAGGGACACTGTTGCTCCTGGGGTATCGGCGAGGACCATTCACAACCGTCTCCATGAAGCTGGGCTACGGTCCCGCACACCGTTAGGCCGTCTTCCGCTCACGCCCCAACATCGTGCAGCCCGCCTCCAGTGGTGTCGCGACAGGCGTGAATGGAGGGACGAATGGAGACGTGTCGTCTTCAGCGATGAGAGTCGCTTCTGCCTTGGTGCCAATGATGGTCGTATGCGTGTTTGGCGCCGTGCAGGTGAGCGCCACAATCAGGACTGCATACGACCGAGGCACACAGGGCCAACACCCGGCATCATGGTGTGGGGAGCGATCTCCTACACTGGCCGTACACCACTGGTGATCGTCGAGGGGACACTGAATAGTGCACGGTACATCGAAACCGTCATCGAACCCATCGTTCTAACATTCCTAGACCGGCAAGGGAACTTACTGTTCCAACAGGACAATGCACGTCCGCATGTATCCCGTGCCACCCAACGTGCTCTAGAAGGTGTAAGTCAACTACCCTGGCCAGCAAGATCTCCGGATCTGTCCCCCATTGAGCATGTTTGGGACTGGATGAAGCGTCGTCTCACGCGGTCTGCACGTCCAGCACGAACGCTGGTCCAACTGAGGCGCCAGGTGGAAATGGCATGGCAAGCTGTTCCACAGGACTACATCCAGCATCTCTACGACCGTCTCCATGGGAGAATAGCAGCCTGCATTGCTGCGAAAGGTGGATATACACTGTACTAGTGCCGACATTGTGCATGCTCTGTTGCCTGTGTCTATGTGCCTGTGGTTCTGTCAGTGTGATCATGTGATGTATCTGACCCCAGGAATGTGTCAATAAAGTTTCCCGTTCCTGGAACAATGAATTCACGGTGTTCTTATTTCAATTTCCAGGAGTGTATTTGTATATGTTCATACACCAGTAAAGGTGCTTTAATATTACTTGCAGTACCGAAGTGCTTTATCTCACCTGCTCCTACTCGCTTCCTTCATTCGCCCTATTTTACAGATCTCAGGAGCAGACCCATGCGCCGTCGATACAAATCTAAAAACTTTTGCTCTTTTTGAAGAGTTGCCTCATAATATGATGTAGTATGACATAGTAGAATGAAAGTGAGCAAAGTATGCAAGTTTTTATATATTTATGTCTTCTACATCTGACATCATTCTCACTGCAAATAGACTTGTTCAGGCCCTTCACCAATTCTGTGGTATCGCTACCCAACTGAATTCATTGTCGAGTTGCAATCCCAGAAATTTAATACTGTCAACCTCTTCGATCTGCATATCGTCAGACGTTACACACATGCTGGAAGGAAATCTCCTACGGGGTCTGAACTGCTTATACTGGGTCATTTCAAAGTTTAATGACAGTGAATTAGCTTCATACTATTTATCAGTATCAATGAAAATTTGATTAGCAGCTGTTTCTAAATCTGTACTTGAGTTGCTGCTTATTGCAATGTTTGGATCATCTGCAAACGAAACAAACTTAGCGTCTGGCAATGTAACGGACGGGAAGTCATTAATGTACAAAAGAAAATGCAAAGGATTCAAGACGGAAACTCGAGGAACACCACATGTAAGTAATTTCCAGTCAGATGAAGACTGTATGCCTAATGCACAGATTTTTCGCCACGACACCCTTTGTTTTCTGTTAGTCAGGTCAGGCTCAAACCATTTCGCAGCATTGCCAGTAACACCACAATTTTCGAGTCTACAATCTACCACATTCTAAAACCTGTTTCTCTAATACCCTGTAGAATTTGACACGCGAAACATAGGGTAGGAAATATGACACAGCTTTGTAAGTACCTGTAAGTCATTTTGGTGAAACAAAACAGAACAAAAGACATGCAGACACATTATACGACGGAAGCCAGAGACAAGGACCGCTAAGGGCTGGGTCGTTACTCCAGCAAATACCAGAACTCGGTGTTCTCCCTCCGGGCCACGCTCTCTCCCTAACTTTCCGCTGCCTCGCAGTTTCTCTGCTCTGCCCTTGCCCTCTAGTTCCCTCCTCCACACGCAGTCGGCGCAGACGCACTTGAGACACGAAGGTCCCGGTCGTTTCTTCCACTTCGTTGCGTCCGCGCGGATCAGTGACCGTGGAATGTTATTGTGAATCCGAGGCGATTGTTTCTTCTGGCAAGGGCAAGGCAGCAGGGGGAAAACCGATCTATCGCCCGAGCGCTCTGTCGTAGGTCGGGCTCAGATCGACCGCCAGGGATGGAGTCTCATGAATCGTGTGACCCAGTCGTCGAGCTGAAGCATCAAACATAGCGCTTATGACCAATACGACAAGGGAAAGTTCATAATATCTTTGGACAATTGTTCAAGAATTACATCTGTCTTCCTTTGAGAATTCAGTTACTACTTTAACATTGGCACAGACAATTTTTTTTTTTTTTTAAGAACTAGACTGTAGCAAATTACTCACTATTAATCTTAACAGATAATGAACACATTACGAAACATCTGAGCAAATGATACAGTGATGGATTACTTAGATAGCAGAGCAAGCAGTTGGTGAAAAAATTAATAGTAACGCTCATTTGTGATTTCACAACATTCCTTCGTAGTATCATAGCTGTATTTCAATGCGAAGGTGTGCCACAAAATGCTGTAACTTTACTAATTATGGAGAGTTTTTGACTCAATTTTTAAGGTTCAGAAATGGCCCTGAGGACTATGGGACTTAACTGCTGACGTCATCAGTCCCCTAGAACTTAGAACTACTTAAACCTAAGGACATCACACACATCCATGCCCGAGGCAGGATTCGAACCTGCGCCCGTAGCGGTCGCGCGGTTCCAGACTGAGGCGCCTAGATCCACTCGGCCACACCGGCCGGCAATTTTTAAGGCAAGGAAACTGTAATTTGTTGCTGAAGTGCTTCAGGTAATTGTTATTTACGAAATAAATTATTTGCAAGAATGTGCAGAAGGAACACCATTGTATATTTGGGATGAAAAAAAAAAAAGAGATTGAGTTGCTGGGTGACAGAATAGTTTATATTCAGAAAGATAGAGGTTCAAGTTCCCAAAGAGAAACCCTTTCGTTTTCCATAATTATTTCAGGCATTAATCGGGGTGGTTCCTACTGCTGCGTCATTGACGACTGTTTTCACCATCATAGTCAAGTTAGATCTGTAAGAATATAAATTGGTTTAGACAGTAATTACCTTTTCTTTCCTTAATCTCGAATACCATTAGATGTCAAATATCCTTGTACAAATAAACCACTACTGACTATTAGTACTATTTACTACTACTACTAAATATGCAAGAGATTACTTCGGATGTCCCAAATATTTAAAGCTAGATGCCTTTTAAGTACTTCTCTGAGAAACACTTATTGATGCTGATATTTTGTATGAAAAGTATGAGCTGTAAATTTCACATCTAAGATATGGTCATGTTAACTAGTCGATGCACCTCTGCAACCGTGATGGATCGCGGGTTGGCGTTCTAAGCGTACCCAGCCGACTCGAATCCTTTCGGTGGACAACATTTTCACAGAACGTATTTCTCTGACTCAAGCACGAGAGACGTTAGTGTGTTGTCATAATCACCAGCCTTAGCGACAGCGCCTTACGCTGAATTCCAAACCCATCCGCAGTATCTAGCGAAGTGACCTCATGTGTCACTTTGTGCCATTGTGTGCATTGTATCGAGACGTAAGGTCGGCGGTCGCTTTCGTGCTATTCGAGAGGCTGTGACTATGTCCCGATACAGGGTTTTCTCCACCCCTCCTCTCCCTCCCCCTGTATCGTCAACAACAGTATAAACTTGGCACTTCAATAACTACGTAGGCTTCCGCTTCCCATGTAATGGCAAATGAAATTCTTCTCAGTGTTGCGTCGCATCACTGACAGTAGGCAAATAGCGATTGGCTTCTGGTGAGAATGTTTGCTTTCTGGTAAGCACGAAAATGCTGTCGCGTCCATGCACGTGGACATTGAATGTGAGCAACCCACCATGCTCCAGGAACCCCTGTATTGGCCAAAGAGTCGTGGACGCCCCAACACAAAACACAATTCTGTAAGTCATCAATCTTCTGACTTGTTTGATGCGGCCCGTCACGAATTCCTCAACTCTGCCAACCTTTTCATCTGAAAGTACCACTTGAAACTTCCTCTGCAGGTTCCATCTAGTACAATGGAAATTATTCCCTGATGTCTTAACGGATGTAATATCACTCTGTTCCTTCCGCTTGGCAGTTTTTTCCATATATTCCTTTCCTCGCCCATTCTGTGGAGAACCTCTTCAGTCCTTACCATACAAGTCCATTTACTTTTCAACATTCTTCCCTAGCACTAAATCTCAAACGCTTCGATTCTTTGCTGTTCCGGTTTTCCCACAATCCATGTTTCACTAACTTGCAATGCTGCACTCCAAATGTACATTCTCAGAAATTTCTTCCTGATATTAATGCCTATGTTTGATATTAGACTGCTCTTTTTGCCAGTGATAGTCTGTTTTTATGTCCTCCTTGCTCTGTCGGTCATGCGCTATTTTGTTGCCTAGGAAGAAGAATTCCTAGACATCACCTACTTCGACATCATTATTTATGATGTTACGTTTCTCGCTCTTCTTATTTCTGATAATGTTCATTACTTTTATCTTTCTTCGATTTGGCCACATTCCAGCTTAACATTTCTATCCTCTCGCCTCGAATTTTAATCCCACTCTTCTATCTTTTACTTACTTCAGTCATTGCCTCTTCGGCGTATAGCTCGCACAGCAGGGGCGAAAGACTGCAACCGTGTCTTCCAACCTTTCCCATCCGTCCACGTCGTTCTTGGTCTTCCACTCTTAGTGTTCTTGTACATATTGTATATTACCCGTCTTTCCCTATAGGTTACCCCAACTCTTCTCATGATTTCGAACATGTTGCATCATTTTGCGTTGTCGAACGCCTCTTCCAAGTCTACTCTTGTCAGCTCTTGCTATCTTCGGAATAGTGTGGTGATGTTTTTCCGAAAGCCTCATGATTTATCACCAGTCTCATACATTAAACACACCAACATGAATAATCATTTTGTTATCAGTTCCTCCCACTTTAGAAGCTACAATGTTATGTACCCCTTCTGCCTGATTTGATTTTAGGTTTTCGAAAGCACTTCTAAACACTGGGTCCACTTTATCTTCCCTATACGAATGACAATTGAAATGGTTAAGCAGCCTGGCAACAAATATACAGGATGGCTGCCGGCTATCCCAGTTTAACATGCCGAGAGCTGTCGCAAGGCGGAAGCCTAACCGGGTACCGATTCGGCAGCCTAGACAAACTGCCCCACAGGAACTGTCAGTATATTTCTACGCACACCAGGAATAAGACGTGCCTACCAGAGACAAAGCGCTGATATGCACACTGTCGCCAACCACTGGAAAGCTGGACAGTCCACAGATAGTTCCCTCTCCCTTTCGTCGTGATAACCTGTTGTGTTCTAGAATAAATGATATTTAATTGAAACCATCAGCTGTCGACAGGTGTTGTTGATATACCTCGATGGGGTCAGGTGAAACTATATGCCCCGACCGGGACTTGAACCCGGGATCTCCTGCTTACATGGCAAGCGCTCTATCCAGCTGAGCCACCGAGGACACAGATGAGTAGCGCGACTGCAGGGACTTATCCCTTGCACACCCCCCGTGAGACCCAAATTCCCAACTGTCCACAATCTACAAACGTAATGTTTCTAATAGATTCTAGAGAAGCTGCACGGCCATCAATGGTATCTGTTCTTCCGATAACAGTTACTATCTTCCTATATGTTATGTTCTAAGTGCGTTAAAGTTTCACACATATGATTTGCCGTCATCGATCGTCTGCAATAAATGGAGGTACCCTTCTTCTCCCGAAACCAGTCCTGCTCTAAGGAAGGCCGTTGTAATACGATCTAAACGTTGGTTTCGTAGTTTCAAATTAAAGTATGTGTAAAGTATACAATGACCCAGCACACCACGCACAAGAATTTTAATCATGACCAAATAGTTCAAATGGCTCTGAGCACTATGGGACTTAACATCTGAGGTCATCAGTCCCCTAGAACTTAGAACTACTTAAACGTAACTAACCTAAGGACATCACACGCATCCATGCCCGAGGCAGTCTTCGAATCTGCGACCAAACCGGTTGCGTGGTTCCAGACTGAGGTGCCTAGAACCGATCGGTCACAACGGCCACCTTCTATCACGATCCTAAAACTTCATGCGTACCCATGACGGTTACCTATAAGGAAGTAAGATTCAACTACACACCTCTCGAAGGAAGTGTTTCACAGTGCGGAAGGGATGAAAATCTTCCCATTCCTAATCTCGTTTAGACGTGCCAATGACGACAAGCTGAATAAAGATATCCACTTTGTTGGTCTATCAAGGCAGATTGTCGAACGTGTCTACAAGGAATAGTGAATATACTACTCGCAGAAATGTAACAGGTCGTAAGAAGTGTGGTCCAAAAGAGGGCGTAACGAACAGGAACCGGAGATCTCTCAAGATGGTTTCACTCAAACATGGATTGCTGCTGTCAGTGAGTGTATGGACTCTGTATTCAGTTTCTGAGCGAAACTGCATACAATGAGTATTTCGAGAGGGATACCGTCCCCCCCATGAACCATGGACCTTACCGTTGGTGGTGAGGCTTGCGTGCCTCAGCGATACAGATAGCCGTACCGTAGGTGCAACCACAACGGAGGGGTATCTGTTGAGAGGCCAGACAAACGTGTGGTAAATGAAGAGGGGCAGCAGCCTTTTCAGTAGTTGCAAGGGCAACAGTCTGGATGATTGACTGATCTGGCCTTGTAACACTAACCAAAACGGCCTTGCTGTGCTGGTACTGCGAACGGCTGAAAGCAAGGGGAAACTACGGCCGTAATTTTTCCCGAGGGCATGCAGCTTTACTGCATGGTTAAATGATGATGGCGTCCTCTTGAGTAAAATATTTCGGAGGTAAAATAGTCCCCCATTCGGGTCTCCGGGCGGGGACTACTCAAGAGGATGCCGTTATCAGGAGAAAGAAAACTGGCATTCTACGGATCGGAGCCTGGAATGTCAGATCACTTAATCGGGCAGGTAGGTTAGAAAATTTAAAAAGGGAAATGGATATGTTAAAGTTAGATATAGTGGGAATTAGTGAAGTTCGGTGGCAGGAGGAACAAGACTTCTGGTCACGTGACTACAGGGTTATAAACACAAAATCAAATAGGGGTAGTGCAAGAGTAGGTTTAATAATGAATAGGAAAATAGGAATGCGCCTCAGCTACTACAAACAGCATAGTGAACGCATTATAGTGACCAAGATAGATACGAAGCCCACACCTACTACAGTAGTACAAGTTTATATGCCAACTACCTCTGCAGATGACGAAGAAATTGAAGAAATGTATGATGAGATAAAAGAAATTATTCAGATAGTGAAGGGTGACGAAAATTTAATAGTAATGCGTGACTGGAATTCGGTAGTAGGAAAAGGAAGAGAAGGAAACGTAATAGGTGAATATGGATTGGGGCTAAGAAATGAAAGAGGAAGCCGCCTGGTAGAATTTTGCACAGAGCACAACTTAATCATAGCTAACACTTGGTTCAAGAATCATAAAAGAAAGTTGTATACATGGAAGAAGCCTGGAGATACTGACAAGTTTCAGATAGATTATATAATGTTAAGACAGAGATTTAGGAACCAGGTTTTAAATTGTAAGACATTTCCAGGGGCAGGTGTGGACGCTGAACACAATCTATTGGTTATGAACTGTAGATCACAACTGAAGAAACTGCAAAAAGGTGGGAATTTAAGGAGATGGGACCTGGATAAACTGAAAGAACCAGAGGTTGTACAGAGTTTCAGGGAGAGCATAAGGGAACAATTGACAGGAATGGGGGAAAGAAATACAGTAGAAGAAGAATGGGTAGCTCTGAGGGATGAAGTAGTGAAGGCAGCTGAGGAGCAAGTAGGTAAAAATACGAGGGCTAGTAGAAACCCTTGGGTAACAGAAAAAATATTGAATTTAATTGATGAAAGGAGAAATATAAAAATGCAGTAAATGAAGCAGACAAAAAAGAATACAAACGTCTCAAAAATGATATCGACAGGAAGTGCAAAATGGCTAAGCAGGACAAATGTAAGGATGTAGAGGCTTATCTCACTAGGGGTAAGACAGATACTGCCTACAGGAAAATTAAAGAGACCTTTGGAGATAAGAGAACCACTTGTATGAACATCAAGAGCTCAGATGGAAAACCAGTTCTAAGCAAAGAAGGGAAAGCAGAAAGGTGGAAGGAGTATATAGAGGGTCTATACAAGGGCGATGTACTTGAGGACAATATTATGGAAATGGAAGAGGATGTAGATGAAGATGAAATGGGAGATATGATACTGCTTGAAGAGTTTGACAGAGCACTGAAAGACCTGAGTCGAAACAAGACCCCGGGAGTAGACAACATTCCATTAGAACTACTGACAGCCTTGGGAGAGCCAGTCCTGAAAAAACTCTACCATCTGGTGAGCATGATGTATGAAACAGGCGAAATACCTTCAGCCTTCAAGAATAATATAATAATACGAATCCCAAAGAAAGCAGCTGTTGACAGAAGTGAAAATTACCGAACAATCAGTTTAACAAGTCACAGCTGCAAAATACTAACGCGAACTCTTTACAGACGAATGGAAGAACTAGTAGAAACCGACCTTGGGGAAGATCAGTTTGGATCCCGTAGAAATGTTGGAACACGTGAGCCAATACTGACCCTACGACTTATCTTAGAAGCTAGATTAAGGAACGGCAAACCTACGTTTCTAGCATTTGTATACTTAGAGAAAGCTTTTGACAGTGTTGACTGGAATACTTTCTTTCAAATTCTGAAGGTGGCAGGGGTAAAATACAGGGAGCGAAAGACTATTTACATTTTGCACAGAAACCAGATGGCAGTTATAAGAGTCGAGGGGCATGAAAGGGAAGCAGTAGTTGGGAAAGGAGTGAGACAGGGTTATAGCCTCTCCCCGATGTTATTCAATCTGTATAATGAGCAAGCAGTGAAGGAAACAAAAGAAAAATTCGGAGAATGTGTTAAAATCCATGGAGAAGAAATAAAAACTCTGAGGTTCGCCGATGACATTGTAATTTTGTCAGAGACAGTAAAGGACTTGCAAGAGCAGTTGAACGGAATGGATAGTGTCTTGAAAGGAGGATATAAGATGAACATCAACAAAAGCAAAACGAGGATAATGGAATGTAGTCGAATTAAGTCGGGTGATGTTGAGGGAATTAGATTAGGAAATGAGACACTTAGAGTGGTAAAGGAGTTTTGCTATTTGGGGAGTATAATAACTGATGATGGTCGAAGTAGAGAGGATGTAAAATGTAGACTGGCAATGGCAACGAAAGCGTTTCTGAAGAAGAGAAATTTGTTAACATCGAGTATAGATTTAAGTGTCTGGAAGTCCTTTGTGAAAGTATTTGTATGGAGTGTAGCCACGTATGGAAGTGAAACATGGACGATAAATAGTTTGGACAAGAAGAGAAGACAAGCTTTCGAAATGTGGTGCTACAGAAGAATGCTGAAGATTAGATGGGTAGACCACATAACTAATGAGGAAGTATTGAATAGGATTGGGGAGAAGAGTAGTTTGTGGCACAACTTGACCAGAAGAAGGGATCGGTTGGTAGGACATGTTCAGAGGCATTAAGGGATCACCAATTTAGTATTGGAGGGCAGCGTGGAGGGTAAAAACCGTAGAGGGAGACCAAGAGATGGAAACACTAAGCAGATTCAGAAGGATGTAGGTTGCAGTAGGTACTGGGAGACGAAGAAGCTTGCACAGGACAGAGTAGCATGGAGAGCTGCATCAAACCAGTCTCAGGACTGAAGACCACAACAACAACAACAACAACACCGTCCGAAATGAATGCTTTCAGAGCAGGACGTAAAGCTGCAGTGCTCTCATGTGCCAAACATCGCAGAAACTAAACAATGGATAACTAGAGTGAGTAACGTGGTCCGATGATTGGCGATTTTTGCCTCTTTTCATATAACTCAGGGTGTCGAGTGCACTGGCTGCCTACAGAGTGCTCAATCCTGCAGTGTCTGGAGAGCGTAGTATAGGAAGGATGTGGATCTATGTTGATTTTGGAAATATTTTTTTAGCGTGACTTTTGCGCAACCATGCGGGCTACAATGAACAGGAAACAGGATGTTTATTTCAATAACTCTGTGACTAAGTAATGCCATTTCTTCTATATCTTCCTAATTATGTGTTTTTGGAGACTCCACTTTTGTGGGATCACAATAGCTGTGTTCACAGGACAGTAAGATAAGTTCCTGGTTTTAAGCAGGCTCTGTTATCTTAGCGCAGCTCGTATGGTCCGTAAGATGTTGTTTTTGTTGTTTTTGTTGTGGTCTTCAGTCCTGAGACTGGTTTGATGCAGCTCTCCATGTTACTCTATCCTGTGCAAGCTTCTTCATCTCCCAGTACCTATTGCAGCCTACATCCTTCTGAATCTGCTTACTGTATTCATCTCTTGGTCTCCCTCTACGATTTTTACCCTCCACACTGCCCTCCAATGCTAAATTGGTGATCCCCCGATGTCTCACAACATGTCCTACCAACCGATCCCTTCTTCTAGTCAAGTTGTGCCACAAGCTCCTCTTCTCCCCAATTCTATTCAATACCTCCTCATTCGTTATGTGATCTACCCATCTAATCTTCAGCATTCTTCTGTAGCACCACATTTCGAAAGCTTCTATTCTCTTCTTGTCTAAACTATTTATCGTCCACGTTCCACTTCCATACATGGCTACACTCCATACAAATATTTTCAGAAACGTCTTCCTGACATTTAAATCTATACTCGATGTTAACAAATTTATCTTCTTCGGAAACGCTTTCGTTGCCATTGCCAGTCTACATTTTACATCCTCTCTACTTCGACCATCATCAGTTATTTTGCTCCCCAAATAGCAAAACTCCTAAGTGCCTCATTTCCTAATCTAATTCCCTCAACATCACCCGACTTAATTCGACTACATTCCATTATCCTCGTTTTGCTTTTGTTGATGTTCATCTTATACCCTCCTTTCAAAACACTATCCATTCCGTTCAACTGCTCTTCCAAGTCCTTTGCTGTCTCTGACAGAATTACAATGTCATCGGTGAACCTCAAAGTTTTTATTTCTCATCCATGGATTTTAATACTTACTCCGAACTTTCCTTTAGTTTCCTTTGTTGCTTGCTCAATATACAGATTGAATAATATCGGGGATAGGCTACAATCCTGTCTCACTCCCTTCCTAACCACTGCTCCCGTAAGATAGGTCGTTTTTAACCTCAGAGAAATGTGGTGACTATTTCGAAAAGCGAGTGAAACGTAGCAATCAACAAACTGTGCTCAGCGGTGTAAACCCCATAACTGACTATCAGTGACTTCAATTTGATATGGTATACCTGCAGCAAGCTACAGGGACACATCCTCTCCAAAGTAAGGCCATTTTTACACATTATTGTATAAATTCTTGTCCGATGTGCTCATATAGTGTAGAAAATGAGTGATTCTACATCTCAACAAAATAACAAGTTGATTGACTTCGAGGAATGAGGGAGTGTGATGTTGTCGGTTCACGTTTGTAAGAGTACACCACGCGGCTGCGACTTTAGCTTTACGTTTTCGTTCTGGATGCATTCGCACACTGTCCTTTAGCCTGTAGTATAGTTTTGGTGCCCGACTCCGCAGGCGAGGTCGCTAAGGCACACCTGCGTGGTGACGTTGGACTCAGAGAAAAGTCAGCTCGGATCCCGGTGTTGACTAACACTTGCAATGCCAGTATTTGGACGGTAAGAGGAGGAGAGGTAGTAGTGTAAATTTCCTGAATACCTGTCTTTGCGGTAATGTCGTTTATAAAATCCTAAACATCTCCACCATATCTCATGAGGTTAGAAATCTGTGATGATGGTCTGTCGGTCTGATGTTGACGTTAAGCTCGGCGGCCCCATTGGTGGTATACAAGAGAAGTAGGCGATGTGCCGGCACCGCATTTTATCTTAATCCTTCTATTACCATCAACACAGCCGGGCGCAGTGGCCGAGCGGTTGTAGGCGCTTCAGCCCGGAACCGCGCTGCTGATGCGGTCGCAGGTTCGAATACTGCCTCGGACATGGATGTCAGTGATGTTCTTAGGTTAGTTAGGTTTAAGTAGTTCTAAGTCTAGGGGACTGATGACCTGAAATGCAAAGTCCCATAGTGCTTAGAGCCATTTGAACCATTTGAACCAACAACACAAACAAACACGACGGTATGTAGTCATCCATTACGCTCACCTACCTCTTCAAATACACATACGATAGAATTCTTACATACCAATATGGAAGCGACCAATGTGTGCGGAGGAAGAACGGCTTTCCCGTCGGGAGACTAAAACCATCCCGTACAGTAGCCCAGCCAACAACGCTACACCATTTTTAAATTGGGTCTCTTTTGCAGCGTGCTAAAAGTCTCCTTTTCTGCACACTTTATCAACGAATTAAGGATATTCTCCCGCTTAAAACAAGCACTCCACACACAGGAACAACGCAAGCAACGTAAAGGAATGACAGGTTTTTATGTTACCGACGACAAGCACCATCTGGAACGAACTGTGATAACTGGCATCTCGGGAAGCAGAGCGACGTGGCCGTGGTGAACAGAACAGAATGCTGAAGATTCCTGGATAACAGCAACAAAGTTGCCGATCAGAAACGATGATACGCTACTCAGCACGTAATACCTGATTCACATCAGTGATATGTGCCTTGTACACTTGGAAAAACTTACCAATGACACGATAATTGGCTGAAAAATAGAGACCATTTTACGAGACTTCCCTCATACTAATGTGGACTAATTTGCATTCTGAGTGTCTTTCAAATAATATACTGGTACAAGACTGAAAGTACCTTTGGCACTTAGGTGATTTTTGAGAAAAAGTGTGTACACACCTTTCCATGTTTAGTATTTCTGGCTAGCAATTCATACTGCTTACGTGACGTGCAATATAACTAATTAAATATAACAGTCTACCTACAATTGTCCTTCAGTTTACTGTACAGTCTATTTCATATTACAATTTAAAATGAAAATTCTTGTGATGTATTTTTATTGAAATATAATTCCGAACATTCGGAGACTTAGAGAAAGCTTTTGACAATGTTGGGTGGAATATTCTCTTTCAAATTCTGAAGGTGGCAGGGGTAAAATACAGGGAGCGAAAGGCTATTTACAATTTGTACAGAAACCAGATAGCATTTATAAGAGTTGAGGGACATGAAAGGGAAGCAGTGGTTGGGAAGGGAGTGAGACAGGGTTGTAGCCTCTCCCCGATGTTATTCAATCTGTATATTGAGCAAGCAATAAAGGAAACAAAAGAAAAGTTCGGAGTAGGTATTAAAATCCATGGAGAAGTAATAAAAACTTTGAGGTTCGCCGATGATATTGTAATTCTGTCAGAGACAGCGAAGGACTTGGAAGAGCAGTCGAACGGAATGGACAGTGTCTTGAAAGGAGGGTATAAGATGAACATCAACAAAAACAAAACGAGGATAATGGAATGTAGTCGAATTAAGTCGGGTGATGCTGAGGGAATTAGATTAGGAAATGAGACACTTAGGAGTTTTCCTATTTGGGGAGCAAAATAACTGATGATGGTCGAAGTAGAGAGAATATAAAATATAGACTGGCAATGGCAAGGAAAGCGTTTTTGAAGAAGAGAAATTTGCTAACATCGAGTATTGATTTAAGCATCAGGAAGTCCTTTGTGAAAGTATTTCTATGGAGTGTAGCCATGTATGGAAGTGAAACATGGACGATAAATAGTTTAGACAATAAGAGAAGAGAAGCTTTCGAAATGTGGTGCTACAGAAGAATGCTGAACATTAGTTGGGTAGAGATCACATAACTAACGAGGAAGTATTGGATAGAATTGGGGAGAAGAGGAGTTCGTGGCACAACTTGACTAGAAGAAGGGATCGGTTGGTAGGACATGTTCTGAGGCATCAAGGGATCACCAATTTAGTACTGGAGGGCATTGTGGAGGGTAAAGATCGTAGAGGGAGACCAAGAGATGGAAACACTAAGCAGATTGAGAAGGATGTAGGCTGCAATAGGTACTGGGAGATGAAGAAGCTTGCACAGGATAGAGTAGCATGGAGAGCTGCATCAAACCAGTCTCAGGTCTGAAGACCACAACAAAAACAACAATTCCGAAACAACTTTTTGCCACTTAACAGATTTTTTGGTTACACTCTTCAGTTAATAACCTACTGTAGGCTGTCGATGAATCGATAGACTGAATACCGACGCCATATCAACGCCTGACAAATATCTCCAAGCTCTCTCCATCGCACCGCTATGAAGCGCGCGCGGATTTAGAGGAACATCCTGGCGGCAGCTGCTCCGCAAAGTATATTCAAAACAAAGCCGGGTAGTGGATCGCGGTGAGGCGCTGCGGTCCGCTCGATACGCGCGCGGCTGCTATCCGCGGCCACTGCCAAAGCAACGGCCACAAGGCCACCGCAACCGCGGCTGCAAATAGAAGCGAGATGGCGGCTTTTTGAAGAGCTCGCGTTGGCGCGAAATGCGGCAACACAAAGGCCCTCTGCCGCTCCGCCCTTCCCCGCCCCGCCATTGCCAAGTGGCGCCCGCTCCGGTGTAGGCGTACCGTACAGGCGGATGCCGCTGGCTGCACCGTGCAACGCCGGCGGCAATACGCACGCTCTGCGCAATATTACCTATTCTTTTAGAAGAATCCTTATATAAACAAACACAGACGTCAGAATGAGATTTTCACTCTGCAGCGGAGTGTGCACTGATATGAAACTTCCTGGCAGATCAAAACTGTGTGCCGGACCGAGACTCGAAATCGGGACCTGTGCCTTTCGCGGGCATGTGCTCTACCAACTGAGCTACCCAAGCACGACTCACGACCAGAGTTCGAGTCTCGGTCGGGCACACAGTTTTAATCTACCAGGAAGTTTCAAACACAGATGCGTTGATTGGTTAGCTGCCGTAACATACATGCAGTGGTGTTGTTGCGCTCTTGGAAATACGTCTTAATTACGTATTACATATCCAAGGCCGGCTCTAGGGCGAGGGGAACTGTGACACCACCCACGGCATCAAGTTTTCGGGAGCGGGAAAATATTAGCGTTTAATATGATTCTAAAAGGAGGAGCTAAACAAGACTATTAAGCCGGCCATTGTGGCCGAGCGGTTCTAGGCGCTACAGTCTTGAACCGCGCGACCGCTACGGTCGCAGGTTCGAGTCTTGCCTCGGGCATGGATGTGTGTGATGTCCTGAAGTTAGTTAGCTTTAAGAAGTTCTAAGTTTTAGGGGACTGATGACCTCATGAGTTAAGTCCCATAGTGCTCAGAGCCATTTGAACCAAGACGATTAAAGTTTTGCGTAAGTCAGAGTACTGAGATACAAGTTGGAAATACAAATCATTCACACAATCTAGTATCTTACTAGATATTGTCTACTGCATTGTGTAAGCGCCTACACAATACTTCAAATGTACTGACGTCAGCTTGAAAGTCCCTACAGAAGAGAAATATTTTATAATAAGGAAATAAAGATAAAGGTCAGCACATCAAGGCAGAAGTATCTTAAAGAACTATAGCAGTATTAAATAAATAAAGAATATTTAAAAAATTCATTAACTGTCAGATGTCATAGACTTTTTAATCTAGACGTTGTCATTCAGGGGAAATTTAGTCGTGGAAAGATTTATGGTATCCTTCCTCGACCAGTCCCACTCCTTTGAATCTGCCATTAATACCATTTATATTAATCTTCTTCTAGTCACGCTCCTTTACATTTTTTCCTGCTTTATCTGTAAATTCTTTCAAGTTTTCCGTCACTCGCCTTTCTTCCTTGGCGTTGAAGCCATAATGAGTAGACACTGATATTAACGTAATATGGAAAGAACCTATGAAACCTTATTTTGGAGCTGAAAAACTACACCCATCGCACGAAGTGTTTACCCAGCTTCGTTGTACTTCACAATGCTTGCGTTCAGATCTGCTTAAAACATATCTGCAACTTTTCTCTAAAATAAATGCAAGTGCTTTTCAAAACTGCTTGTTTTAACCATAAATCATGACCGTGATGTGTCAGAAAGCACACCTTCTCGATATTAAACCATAGACGTTCTTTTTTTACGTACCACAAACACAGTAGACAGGCACTGTGGATTCATACAATTTTTTTCAGCAAATTAAGTATTTGTACCTACATGACTCGCAGTCCTACGGCCTTCCATTCCGTACAGCAGAAGCAACGGCGATACTTCCGACAATGCAGTACTCAGCCGTGCTGGTTGCCACCGGTTTCGCACCGCGTCCTTCTCTCTGCTCAGCGAACGAGAAATAAGTGGATTTTGGTTATATAATCTGAGAGTGACATAACATGCTTTTTGATGGATAATTAATTTTAGAGTTATAACCCAGAAGAATGTACTACACTGTAAACGTTTCACTTCTGCTTCAATAGCTGGTAACCCATACCTGGCTCCGGTCTTAAAAACGTGTTCATGTGAAAAAGTATGAGTAAGCATGACATGTGAAGACGTCGTCACTGAATACTATTGTGAAAGAGGTTGACTATGAAAGTCCAAGGAGGGGTGGGGGAAGGCGTTTGAGATTTCCGTTGGGGACGGCAAAATCTCTGGAGACAGTGCTGTAGATATCTTTTTACTAAGTTTCATTAAATGAAACTTTGAAGATATTCTGATGTTTTAACAGGCATGAACATTTTTCTTCTTAGCTAAGTAGGTTTCATTTCGAAAACAGTGTTCAGTCACAGTCCTTGTACCACTGTGCTCTGATTGTCGGACTGTTAATACGCAGTTTCAAAATGGCTAACGCGGCTTTCTGCTCCGTAGCGAAACAGATGCGTGGAACTCCTTTAAAAAAGCAAGAACCGGGTTGTTCTTAATGTTAATGACAAGTTTACAGAAATAGTTGCTTTGAAGCATTCCGAGGACGTCTATTTAATACAGTTACGACGTTTATGAAAACGAGATGCATAGCTGAATCGACAGTCTGCCTTTGGCAGTAGTGAGGCGAGCACGTCTTGTTTGCGTCTCGCCTGTGTGCTGCTTGCGAGAAAGAGCCCGTTTGTTTACTTCTGTGTAGTGGCTTGTCTTCGTGTCCGTATTCATCGACCATCATGGCGTTTTCCTATCGCCAAGCCAAGATTTAATTATATTTTTCTTTCGATCATGCAAGACCAAAAATATATGAAATCGAACAGTTTATACGAGACGAAGATGTTCACGGGATTCATTTATCGATCATTAGTAGCACTGAGTACATCAAGATGGTGAATGACGAACTGAGCGCTGAGGTTGTGTGCCCATGCTCACGATACTCTGGCGGGAGATATACGGGCTGTTGTGGTTGATCACACTGATTTTGGTCTCCGGACGTTTAGGGCTTTTACTCTCCCGTTTGAGATGCCGTAGACCTTACGACAACGTTGTCAGCCATGTTTCTGAAAGGTAGAAGACGTTCGGAACCTATCGTATTCTCAATGGTGTGCGTCAGATAAAAACTGAACTGAGGACACACGTGCCTTCTTACTTGGTTATTAGTGGCTGCAGGGCTGTCGTCGTGTGCGCCGTGGCCTATCACTCACTTGTTCAGACTGTAGCCAGCAAGGCCATACCCATTCAGAATATCTCCGACTCAAACTGTTTCAGACGCTGATCGGAGACTTGGCTGCACTTGCGCCGCCAACTGTGCACCTCTATCGTACGCGTCCGCGGTGGGAGAGCCTGCTGTAGGATGGGGCCCCTCCACGCTCACATTGACCAGGTGACCAAACGCACACTCCGTTTTCAGCCGGTACAGGCGTCGACTCCTCTCGACGACGCGATGTGCGTTTTTCCTATCTCTCATACACTTCCGTTGGCAGAAGTACCAATTGACGATGGCTGTCAGCAGCAACAAAGCGTCTGCTCCGACCCCATGGTTGTTGATCACGGAGCTGCATTGACCTCCACTTTTCTGCCTTCTGGCCAAATGTTGGAGGACAGCCGTCCGACGTCCAACGTGAAACAGCATGTTAGGAAGCAACGGTCGCCGCGTAAACGAAAAAGACACATCGTACACTTCTGACGACTGCCTCCATCGGATGTTGGCACGGGATGATAACCACCCTACTGATGATGCGGTGTCCCTCAAACCTTGGCTCTGCACGATGCGACATCTCCCCCTTCACTGTCGCCAGTGCCGGCCGCGGTGGTCTCGCGGTTCTAGGCGCGCAGTCCGGAACCGTGCGACTGCTACGGTCGCAGGTTCGAATCCTGCCTCGGGCATGGATGTGTGTGATGTCCTTAGGTTGGTTCGGTTTAAGTAGTTCTAAGTTCTAGGGGACTGATGACCACAGCAGTTGAGTCCCATAGTGCTCAGAGCCATTTGAACCATTTTGAACTGTAGCCAGTCATCAATCTTCAACCGCCTACGCCTGATGCGATTGGCCTCCTTTCTGTGCCTGACGCTACCTGTGAGCGTACCTCTAAAAGGGCTCCGCTGAACTGGTCCAGTGAGGCGTCTGTCTTCTGAGTCGATACAGAAGATGGACGTTCTGGAGATTTATAGAGCGATAGAGAACCCTTGGTGGGGTAGACATTCTCCCTGTTACCGTAACGTATCCTTCCGTAGGGGCCTAGCGGGGAGCTCCACATGTTTACTCCGTGTTGGCATCACCTGCCTACCTGACAATGGCAGGATCAATGCCAGTATTATTTACGTGCACCAAAAACTAGTATTATTCCATAAAGTGCTGCTTGCTGGGGACGATGACGTTCCCTACTTCAGGAGGTGGATGTTGCAACTTTTTGAGCTCTCCACGGCTTTATAGCACGTCTCTCCCATTATTCCCCTACCAGTAGTGGTGTGGCGATCCTCTTACGTGGCAATATCCTCGCTGATACAGCTGCCTGTCTCCCGAATGCCCGACGTATGGCTCTCAGGTTTGGTGACATCAGAATCATCAAAGTCTATGTGCATTCTGGTTCGGGTTGCCATCACGAAGGTTCCACTTTCTTCCCCGGGGCAGGCAAGCCTCTCTTACTGACTCAGCAGGCGGCATTGACCATAGGAGGTGACCAGCACCACCCAGGCGCCCAGAGACCAAATAGTACTGTGTTACTCTCTATGTGCAGTGCTGTCGTCAATTGTCCAGCGCCTCAAACTTGTAGATTCGCTAGTCCTTCTTCCACTCGCGTCTGTCGTGTTTATATCTCCCATGACATTGCTGGTGGGATACAGACTGCTGGTGTCTGGCCCATCGCTCTCTCTGACCATTACACCCATCTCTGTGCTCTCAGTCTCTGCCACCAAAAGATGTGGTGGGGCTGGGGTCCATGGAAACTGAACAACATCCATCTTACTTTACCCGACTACAGGCTGCTCATCGTCAATGCTGCAGTTTCATATCAATCTGCCCTGCCATGGTGGGTCTGCTGCACAAGCCTCCCCTCCTCTATTGTTTACAAAAGGGATGCCATGTCATGGCATAGACGAAACGAGGACTTCTACTTCACCGATCTCTGGGAATGTACTACGATGCTGCATTCGCCAAGGCACAGAGCCACTGTCACAGGATGTTCATACACGTTCTTATGACTGATGATGGTCGGCGTTTAGATACCTAACGCGACACAGAGTGAGCCCTACATGTACTCTGCACAATGTCACCACCTAGACAACATTGCGCGGGCTCCCGACTGTCATTGGCTCACTTCCTGGGGCTGCAACAATGGATCTGAGAGCCGATGTCAGACAGGACGAAGTCCACGTTGATATTAAGGCTGGTTCTATGAACAAGTCGCCCAGCCCTGACGGCCTCCTACTAGAGCTTTATAGGACATTCTATTCCCTACTGGCGCCAGCGTGGACGGAAACCTGCGAGACCTTATGATGCCTATCGTGCACATCCGCCTATCGCGCTAATCTCCGACGGTTTCTTCGACGGTCTCATGTCCATCCACAAGCCTTGGGTAAACCACCCATATCCAGTTATCGCCCGTGACGATGCTCAATATTAACACAAAGATACTTAATCGACTGTTGACTGCACAGCTTAAACGGAGGGCCCGGTACGTATTTTCTCCTAATCAAATCTCTTTGGGTTGTGCCAATAACAGCCGCACTGCCTTCTATCGCTATCGATGTCGCTAATCGATGACAAGCAATCAGAGAAACAGAAATGTTATAAACCCTCATCGAACTCATACAGAAAACTGTGACGGAAACGTTCCGATTTGTCCACTTGGCACTATTTTATAGCGTTCACAGCTCCACTCACAGTCTCCAAATGACAAAATCACGATATGTAAACTCAAATGGCAAGTGTGAACTACAATTAGAAAATTACAACCGATAAATAAACCCATAGCAACCCGAATACCAGCATGCAAAATAAAAAAAAGCTGTGAACTTACGCACAAACCTAATACTTTCATGTGATACTGACAATATCATAGACTGTTGAGACTCAGCATCATTATACAGATTTCACTGTATTAGGTACAGGACACAAAGTGCCACACATCAGAATGTTCTCAAAGTTTTGTAAGTTTGCGTCATAGCTCTTAATAAATGTTATGGCTATTTTTGATGTGTTACCATATTTCTTTTCTACTATCGCCATATCAGTCAAGTGTTAAATTAGAAATACCAGCGTACAACGTGCCACCCGTTTTAATGAACTACAGAAGAACACAGTTTTTCTACTACCACGGATATTTGGGCCTAGTTAATAGTAAAATTCACTTACAACATTCCAAAAATTCGGAATGTAAGTTCCGATGGTGTGTGGAGCTTGGAGGAGAGGGAGCAGTAGGACAATTTGAGGATTGCCCTGTCGTCCGACCCGGTACAAGTCCTGCAGTGCCGTGGAAGGGTTACTGAATTGTTGTTCGTGCCGCAAATTTAATTCAAAAAATCATAAAAAATTTTGTTGCTTGTAAATTTAATACTGTCATCAATCCCGTTGCCTTTAAATTTCATAGGGTCGTCTCATTTCAGTGTGCGAAAAAACTAAATTGAAAGCTGTAGACATTCATATTAAATTTCGTGCTGTTTATGCTGATACTATATGATGTAAGAAATTGTTGCCACTTGTTTCAGTTCGACTTTGGGTTTTTAAATTCTACCTTCCGCGAAACACAATTAATATCTTATTCTGTTTAGCCAGCCACGTATGTGTTATCTCCTGTGGGTTTCGAATTATTTCTGTGAAATATCATACAAAGGTCATGGTTGTTTTAAATTTTACATCTACAAACTATAATTTTTACTTCAAATAGAAAAACAACCATGCTCTTTATATGGTGTTTTACAGACATGAATCGAAACCCAAAGAAGATAACACATAGATGTCGAAAGATGTCCGAATAAACAGGAAAAGAAAGACGTTGTGTTTTGCAGAAAGCGGAGTTTATAATCCCATACACAAATGAACTTGTTGCGAAGATTAATGACAGACTCAGACAAAGTAGTCAGTTCACGATTACAGAATAAGCAGTGATTTTTTTGTCAGATATCACGGTCAGCGTCGTAAGAATTTGTAACCGATCAGCTTGGTTACCAAAAGTTTTATGCAAGATGGCTCGCAAAGTTTCTCGTTGATGTCCGCAAAACTAAGAGGCAGGGAACCGAACAAATGTCCTTGATGCGCCATCATGCAGAAGGATACGAATTTCTTAAGAACATCGTTACAGCGGAGAGAAAAAGCCTATCAATCGAGTGGAGCCACACTATCTCGCCACGTGTTCACATTGCCGCTAAACATATTTTGCACGAAAGCTTCCGAGAGCTGGATTTTGGGGCAGAAAGGGAGCAATCTTGTTGATCCCATGAGAATATGTACTACAATAAACGCAGAAATTTACTGTGAACCCTAAACAAGGTCAGCCACAGCAAAATGCATAGAATACTGAGCTCTGATACCGATTTTTGTGCCTAGTAATGTTAGGTCATATATTGCGGCACGCACACACAAAAGTGTTTCTTAAAATTGCCAGCTAGGAATTATGAGGTAACCAAAGAGTTTTGATTGGTCACCTAGTGTTTTCCAACTGTTCTCAAAAAAGAAAAAAAAGTTTATATGCAACTTCCTGACAGATTAAAACTCTGTGCCCGACCGAGACTCGAACTCGGGACCTTTGCCTTTCGCAGGCAAGTGCTCTACCATCTGAGCTACCGAAGTACGACTCACGCCCGGTACTCACAGCTTTACTTCTGCCAGTATCTCGTCTCCTACCTTCCAAACTTTACAGAAGCTCTCCTGCTCCTACTCACTTCCTTCATTCGGCCAACCTTTCAGTTTTCAGGAGCAGACCCACGCACCGCCTTCCAGGCGGGATACAAACCTTGAAAAAGAGTTACAAAGTATGGTTTAGCTCAGAAGCGGCAGAATCGTACAACCAGCGCATAGGAAAACTCGTTTGTCGATATAATAAGTGCTTTGATGAGGGAGGAACATTAAATAAGTAATGCTCAAATTTTTTTCTGAAAAAGATGTTCGTTTTATGTCAACATACCTTATTATTCCCCACTCTTTTGGCACCAGGACTCTACTTTCCAACATAATATCCGACGAACACGACGGCCTAGCGCTATCTTATTGGGAAAGCCTGCATGCCCGGATGGTAGCAATCTGCTGGTCGACGTCGGAGTCAACGTCCTGCTGCATGAATAACCTCCCCATCACGCACGTAGTGTTTCCCTCCCAGTGCATCCTTTATTGGGCCAAACAGTGTGAAGGTGCGAGGTCCAGGCTGTAAGGTGGATGAGTAAGAACAGTCCAATGAAGTTCTATGAGCTTCTCTCGTGTGCGCAGACATGGGCGAGGTCTTGCACTGTCACGGAGAAAGAGAAGTTTGTTTGCATTTTTGTGGCGACGAAGTTTCAAGATGGTAGCATAACACGGTGTTGATCGTTGCTCCAAGAGGTAGGACACCAAACAGAATAACCCCTTCAGTGTCTTCTGCGTCATCACTTTACCGGCTGACGGCGTGGCCTTGAACTTTTTATTCGGAACGGAGGTGGTGTGGTACCTCTCTATTGGTTGCCATCTTATTTCTGGTTCGAGCCGGCCGCGGTGGCCGAGCGGTTCTAGGAGCTTCAGTCCGGAACAGCACGACTGCTACGGTCGCAGGTTCGAATCCTGCCTCGTGTATGGATGTGTGTGATGCCCTTAGGTTGTAGTAGTTGTAAGTCTAAGGGACCGATGACCTCAGATGTTAAGTCCCATAGTGCTCAGAGCCATTTGAACCAATTTTCTGGTTCGACTTGACCGATGATGCATCGCCCGTGACGATAATCGACAAAAATTGTCATGTTCAGTCTCGTAAGGCACAAGCAATTCCGCACAGTTGCCTTTCATTGCTCTTTATGGTCTTCTGTTAACTGGCGAGGAACCCATCGGGGACACACCTTTGAGTGCCCCCAACTGGTGGACGAGCGTGTCAGCACTACCAACAGAGACGTCCAGTTGTGCAGCGAGGTGTCTGATTGTGATCCATCCATCACCTCGAAAGAGAGAGACCGCACGTTCCAACATTGCAGGAGTCACAGCTGTGTGCGGCTGGTCGGCACGTGGGACATCGGACAGGTTTGCGCAACCTTGTCGCGCTGATAAGAGACGCCTCTCCCAACGAGTCACAGTTCTTTCGTCCTCCGTAGACACTCTTCGAGCGCCTATGTGTGTCTGCGATACTCTGGTTTTCCCCCAGAAGTAACTCAATGGCAACTCTGTTCTTGTAACGCACCGCCGTTACATGCGCCATTTTGGAGTCCACCTATAACATTGCCATCTACCGAAACTTCATGAAACTATAGATACTGAAGTGAGAATATTCCACAATCTCCGACGACAAATTTCGTATTTTTTCTAGCTAATTTTGTCGAGAAAATATCTGGGTTGCATTGCTTATGGAACGCCAGTCGTAGAAAAATAGGTAACAGTGGTGGTTTCAACTTCCGTGCGATAAAACCTCTTAATATATTGGCGTTGTGTTCATAAATTAAGGAACTTACTTTACGAATAGCCTATATATAACGGAAGATTGCGGAGCGGGATTTTCATTTAAGAATGAGAATGACTGTTGTATATATGCTAGAAGATCGTGTTATTGCAGGGAGGACACACGCCTACAGGCATTTGACGAGATTTGACAGCGGCATAGTCAGATGGCTGTTATGCGAATAGGGAATCGTCAGCTTCAGGAGGACAATATGCAACGCCGGGCATCATCTCAGCAGCCCTACACAATTAGCGCCCAAGAGTGCGCGCAAACTGTTCGCTCAGTTGCTCACGAGGGAACCTCCCCATCGCACCCCCCTCAGATTTAGTTATAAGTTGGCACAGTGGATAGGCCTTGAAAAACTGAACACAGATCAATAGAGAAAACAGGAAGAAGTTTTGTGGAACTATGAAAAAAATTAGTAAAATATACAAACTGAGTAGTCCATGCGAAGATATGCAATATCAAGAACACTAAGAGTCGAGGAGCGCCGTGGTCCCGTGGTTAGCGTGAGCAGCTGCGAAACGAGAGGTTCTATGTTCAAGTCTTACCTGAAGTGAAAATTTTAATTTTTTATTTTCAGTTTATGTGACAAACTCTTATGTTTTCATCACTTTTTTGGGAGTGATTATCACATCCACAAGAAAACCTAAATCGGGCAAGGTATAAGAATCTTTTTACCCATTCGCCAAGTGTACAAGTTAGGTGGGTCGACAACATATTCCCGTCATGTGACGCACATGCCGTCACCAGTGTCGTATAGAATATATCAGACGTGTTTTCCCGTGGAGGAATCGGTTGACCTATGACCTTGCGATCAAAAGTTTTCGGCTCCCATTGGAGAGGCACGTCCTTCCGTCTGCTAATCGCACGGTTTTGCGGTGCGGTCGCAAAACACAGACACTAAACTTATTGCAGTGAACAGAGACGTCAGTGAACGAACGGACAGATCATAACTTTGGGAAAATAAAGAAAGTAAAATTTTCAGTTGAGGGAAAACTTGAACCAAGGACCTCTCATTCAGCAGCTACTCACGCTAACCACGGGACCACGGCGCTCCTGAGCTCAAATCTTCCTTGATGTTGCCTATGTTGTGCATGGACTACTCAGTTTGTATATTTTATTAATTTTTTTTCATTGTTCCACAGAACTTCTTCCTATTTTCTCGATTGATAGGTGTTCAGTTTTTCAAGGCCTATCCACTGTGCCAAGTTATAACTAAATCTGAGGGGGGTGCGATGGGGAGGTTCCCTTGTCAGGATGGAACGGGCACGTCGTGCACCTAGAGAAATGACATGGGCATCTTTACGGACAGGCAAGTATAAACACCGAGCTGCACTGACTGACAGATCAGGGGACACTTCCGGTTCTTCATTTAACATCACGATAGACCTACAATGAGGTGAAAAAATTCACGGGATACCTCTTGATATCGTCTCTCACTTACTTTTGCTCGGCGTAGTGCAGCAACTGGACGTGATATGTACTGAGCAAGTCGGTGGAAGCCCCTGCAGAAATACTGAGTCATACAGTCTCTATGGCTATCCATAATAGCGAAAGTGCTGCCGGTTCAGGATTTGTTGCACGATGTGATCTCTCGATTATGTCCTACAAATTTTAGATGGGATTCATGTAGGGCGACCTGGGTGGGCAAATCAAGAGCTCGTATTGTCCCAAATGTTCTTCAAAGCAGTCGCGAACAATTGTGAGCCGGTGACAAGGTGCACCTGTGAGTCTTAAAAATGAAGTCCACGAATAGCTTCAAATGGTCTCCAAGTAGCCGAACATAATCATTCCTAGTCAATGTTCGGTTCAGTTGGACCAGAGCTCCCAGTTCGTTCCACGCAAACACAGCCCACACCATCACGGCGCCGCCACCAACTTGCACAGTGCTTTGATGGCAACCTGCGTCCGTGGCTTTGTGAGGTCGGTGCCATACTCGAATCCTACCGTCAGCCGAAATCAGATCTCATCTGACCAGGTCACGGTTTTTCAATCGTCTCCCTAGACCGATATGGTGGCGAACCCAGGAGAAGCACAGCAGATGATGTGATGTTGCTAGCAAAGATACTCGCGTCGGTTCTCTGCTGCTATAGCCCAATAACGCCAAATTTCGCTGCACTGCCCACATTCATATCTGCGGTTATTTCACGCAGTGTTTCTTGCTGTTAGCAATGACATCTTTACGCAAACGTCGACTGCGTTGTCCGTGGTGAGAGGTAATTTCTGAAATTTGGTATTCTAAGCACACACTTTACAGTGTGGATCTCTGAATACTGAAGTCCCTAACGATTTCCGAAATGAAACGTCCCATGAGTCCAGATCCAACTACCATTTCTCGTTCAAAGTCAATTAATTCATTCCCTTCGTGCTGCGATATTCACGTCGGAAACCTTTTAGAATGGATGAACTGAGTACAAATGACAGCTCCTTCAAAGCACTGCACTGTCATACTTCGTGTACGCGATACTACCGCCATCTGTATATGTGTACATCGCTATCCATGACTTTTGTCATCTCGTTGTGTAATAAGATTTTTGTACTAGAGGCATAATCGGGACATCCTATATTTTATGGCTAAGATGACGTTCAAGCTGTATGACTACGGATTGTATTCACGTCTATAACATGTATAAGAGATTTGTAAATGAATCAAAACCTAATTTGCAATTTAAAAATAGGTTAACTGGCTATTGGAAGGGTTTTTATTTTAATAAACCTTATTCTTCCTTCTGATTCTGCTATTCTGTCGCTGGCGGGAGCAGATAAATTGCCATCTCATTATTCTTAGTTGAAGTTGACAGTACCTACTGGAGTTTGATCACTATCCCAACAACCATCGAACGGTGAATGTTAAATTGGCTATAGGTAATGGCCACATTACCTAAGGGGTGATGACCTTTCATTATTCTACGTCAACAGCACAGCTTACACAGTAAATAATTTATTATTGTGAATTTCGGGCGCGCTATGAGGACGAGTATCAAAACGAAATATGAAAACAAAGTGTGAAATTAACAGTAATAAAAATAAACAAAGAGCTATATTGTCAGTAAAATTTATGATAAATGAATATCCATTTCACTAAAATCGCTTGCAGAGAAAGACGACACATCGCTAACAGCAGCAGACACCTGTTGTTGAATTTTTTGTTCTCGACTTTGTTAACTCACAGGTTGTTCAATCGAGTATTATTCTCGGCGTAGCTATAGAATTATTCGGATACCAAAAACTCAAAATTAATAGAATAGATCTTGGTTCACGGCCACTGTACCCTTATGTCTGTCAGGCTTCAACCATTCACATTAACAGATTTGATCGTCTAGACAATTCGAGGTAAGTTTCTACAACTTCTGATAGGCCTTGAAATTAGAAATCTTTGTACCATAAATGATGTATTAACCCCAAATTTCGCCGCACTGTCCAAACGGATACGTCCGTCGTACGTCCCACATGGATATTTACCATTATTACAGGTTATTACACGGAGTGTTGCTTGTCTCTTGGCACTGGCATGTACGTCTTTCTCTGTCTGTCTGTCTGTCTCTCTCTCTTTTGTGTGTGTGTGTGTGTGTGTGTGTGTGTGTGTGTGTGTGTCAGTATAATCACCAAGGGAACTGACAAAGTTGTCGTAATAGCGTGACAATTTTCTTATATTGGGTAAAAGAGCTCGACATATCAAACCACTAGAAAGGCTGTTCTTTTTTTTTTTTTAAAGAACTTTTTGCGTAAATTGATGAACTCTGTAATGGTTCACATCAGACGTATTACGACGGCCGTCATCACTCTACCTGCCTTGATGTCCGGGCCTGTGACAGATTTTCCTATCCGAGAGCATTGTAGAGGGATTTTCGTAAAAAACACTGTTTTCCACCTCCCTTCGTCCTACAAATCTCTCGTTCTGAAGACAAAGCAGTCGCTTCAGTTCCGCATATACGTTTTATGCCTGTTTCTGTACTTGACATGAGTACACCTTACGAGATTTTTCATCGATTTTCGGTACACGCTAGAGCAGAATTACTTACATCGAATTCACTGCTCAAGCAATGACTGAAGAGCTTAAGGTTGACTGGCAGACGGGATGTACAGAGTCTGATAAGCTCGTAATTGTGTATCATGATAAGTTGTGCTAAGAAATAAATGTTAGGAAAAATATTCAATACGTGGTGCCATTTCCGAGTTAATTAGCAATTAAGTTAGTCAGTCAGGCCGTTGCGAGCGAATTCAAGCGGCCCGTCAGATAGAATTACTGTCAGTTGTTCTCAGAGTGTAGGTGTCAGCGCACGGAACTGCTCAGGCTTTGACTCGGTTTCGTTCCTTACTACTGTCCCATGTTCAGTTTTTGTATCAGTCTCTTGTTCGGTTATGGAACCAAACGAAGAACACGTTTGGCGACACCGCCTGTGGCGGGCTGCTTGAATTTGCTCGCGCGATGCCCTGGTTCGGTAACTTCAGTGCTATATAACTCGAGAACGGCGCAACGTATCGATTTTTTTCTTACGAATATCTTTTCAGCAAAACCTACCGTGCAACAACCTACAAGCTTTTCCTACTGTTTCTGTCTATCCTGTATATGTACAAGCAGACGTAAGTAACTCGTTCTGTCCAATAATATGTCGTTTTATGCCACTGGATCCTCACAAGACTGCTACGGAGGAACGTCGTTAGCTGACCTAACATTGAATATCCGTAAAGGCTATGAAGAGTGTGACCCATGAAAGGCATTCTACGATCATTTTATTTATATCTTTCTTATTTTGTGGGCATTTGACATTTTTATTCTGATCACCGTGTTTCAAAACAATCCTTCTATTCGTTTTAACTTTAAGAAAACTAGTAGTACTGTTTTCACTGTTCTTCTCTCCTTTATTTGAACTTTATTACGCCAGACCAGTCTCTGTACACATACAAAAATTGCTCCGTGCCGTGTCTTATATTCATAGCTAATATAAAGTCTTGAGTCATTTACTTCTACATTTCAAAGAACCCAAGATCTGAACACTATTGCGTATGTTATTCTTTTGCCTACTCTTATTAGAAACTGTATTTCTTCCCTAGGTTCAAGCAACGAATATGTGACGAATGAGTAGCCACTTTTTTAGAAGACAACTTTTATTTTGATAGGCAAGGGGAAACTACAGCCGTAATTTTTCCCGAGGGCATGCCGCTTTACTGCATGGTTAAATTATGATGGCGTCCTCGTGGGTAAAATATTTCGGAGGTAAATTCGTCCCCCATTCGGATCTCCGGGCGGGTACCACTCAGTAGGACGTCGTTATCAGGAGAAAGAAAACTGGCGTTCTACCGATCGGAGCGTGGAATGTCAGATCCCTTAATCGAGCAGGTAGGTTAGAAAACTTAAAAAGGTATATGAATAGGTTAAAGTTAGATATAGTGGGAATTAGTGAAGTTCGGCGGCAGGAGGAACAAGACTTTTGGTTAGGTGAATACAGGGTTATAAATACAAAATCAAATAGGGGTAATGCAGGAGTCGGTTATAAATGAATAAAACATAGGAGAGCGGGTAAGCTACTACAAACAGTGAACGCCTTATTGTGGACCAGATAGACACGAATTCCACTCCTACTACAGTAGTGCAAGTTTATATGCCAACTAGCTCTGCAGATGACGAAGAAATTGAAGAAATGTATGATGAGAAAAAAAAAATATTCAGATAGTGAAAAGAGACGAAAATTTAATAGTCGTAGGTGATTGGAATTCGGTAGTAGGAAAAGGAAGAGAAGCAAACGCAGTAGGTGAATATGGATTGGGGCTAAGAAATGAAAGAGGAAGCCGCCTGGTAGAATTTTTAACAGAGCACAACTTAATCATAGCTAACACTTGGTTCAAGAATCATAAAAGAAGGTTGTATACATGGAAGAAGCCTGGAGAGACTAAAAGGTATCAGATAGATTATATAATGGTAAGACAGAGATTTAGGAACCAGGTTTTAAATTGTAAGACATTTCCAGGGGCAGATGTGGACTCTAAACACAATCTATCGGTTATGACCTGTAGATTAAAACTGAAGAAACTGCAAAAAGGTCGGAATTTAAGGAGATGGGACCTGGATAAACTGACTAAACCAGAGGTTGTACAGAGTTTCAGGTAGAGCATAAGGGAACAATTGACAGGAATGGGGGAAAGAAATACAGTAGAAGAAGAATGGGTAGCTTTGAGAGATGAAGTAGTGAAGGCAGCAGAGGATCAAGTAAGTAAAAAGACGAGGGCTAGTAGTAATCCTTAGGTAACAGGAGAAATATTGAATTTAATTGATGAAGAAAATATAAAAATGCAGTAAATGAAGCAGCCAAAAAGGAATAGAAATGTTTCTAAAATGAAATCGACAGGAAGTGCAAAATGGCTAAGCTGGGATGGCTAGAGGACAAATGTAAGGAAGTAGAGTCTTATCTCACTAGGGGTAAGATAGATACTGCCTACAGGAAAACTAAAGAGACCTTTGGAGATAAGAGAACCACTTGTATGAACATCAAGAGCTCAGATGGAAAACCAGTTTTAAGCAAAGAAGGGAAAGCAGAAAGGTGGAAGGAGTATATAGAGGGTCTATACAAGGGCGATGTACTTGAGTACAATATTAAGGAAATAGAAGAGGATGTAGATGAAGATGAAATGGGTGATACGATACTGCGTGAAAAGATTGATAGAGCACTGAAAGACCTGAGTCGAAACAAGGCCCTGGGAGTAGACAACATTCCATTAGAACTACTAACGGCCTTGGGAGAGCCAGTCCTGACAAAACTTGACCATCTGGTGAGCAAGATGTATGAGACAGGCGAAATACCCTCAGACTTCCAGAATAATATAATAATTCAAATCCCAAAGAAAGCAGGTGCTGACAGAAGTGAAATTTACCGAACAACCAGTTTAACAAGTCACGGATGCAAAATACTAACGCGAATTCTTTACAGACGATGGAAAAACTGGTAGAAGCCGACCTCGGGGAAGATCAGTTTGGATTCCGTAGAAATACTGGAACACGTGAGGCAATACTGACCTTACGACTTATCTTAGAAGAAAGATTAAGGAAAGGCAAACCTACGTTTCTAGCATTTGTGGACTTAGAGAAAGCTTTTGACAATGTTGACTGGAATACTCTCTTTCCAATTCTAAAGGTGGCAGGGGTAAAATACAGGGAGCGAAAGGCTATTTACAATTTGTACAGAAACCAGATGGCAGCTATAAGAATCGAGGGACATGAAAGGGAAGCAGTGGTTGGGAAAGGAGTGAGACAGGGTTGTAGCCTATCCCCGATGTTATTCAATCTGTATATTGAGCAAACAGTGAAGGAACCAAAAGAAAAATTCGGAGTAGGTATTAAAATCGATGGAGGAGAAACAAATATTTTGAGGTTCGCCGATGACATTGTAATTCTGTCAGAGACAGCGTAGGACTTAGAAGAGCAGTTGAACGGAATGGATACTGTCTTCAAAGGAGGATATAAGATGAACATCAACAAAAGCAAAACGAGGATAATGGAATGTGGTTTGAATTAAGTCGGGTGATGCTGAGGGAATTAGATTAGGAAATGAGATACATAAAGTAGTAAAGGAGTTTTGCTGTTTGGGGAGCAAAATAACTGATGATGGTCGAAGTAGAGAGGATATAAAATGTAGACTGGCAATGGCAACGAAAGCGTTTCTGAAGAATAGAAATTTGTTAACATCGAGTATAGATTTAAGTGTCAGGAAGTAGTTTCTGAGTGTTTTTGTATGGAGTGTAGCCATGTATGGAAGTGAAACATGGACGATAATTAGTTTGGACAAGAAGCGAATAGAAGCTTTAGAAATGTGGTGCTACAGAAGAATGCTGAAGATAAGGTGGGTAGATCACGTAACTAATGAGGAGGCATTGAATAGGATTGGGGAGAAGAGAAGTTTGTGGCACAACTTGACTAGAAGAAGCGGCCGGTTGGTAGAACGTGTTCTGAGGCATCAAGGGATCACCAATTTAGTATTGGAGGGCAGCGTGGGGGGTGAAAATCGTAGAGGGCGACCCAGAGATGAATACACTAAACAGATTCAGAAGGATGTAGGTTGCAGAAGGTACTGGGAGATGAAGAAGCTTGCACAGGATAGAGTAGCATGGAGAGCTGCATAAAACCAGTCTCAGGACTGAAGACCACAACAACAACAACAGATAATTTTGATCACAGCTTTTATTTTCCTACTGTTTATCAGCATATTTCTCACTCCCCTAATCCCAGTAAAGAATTTCTACTGATTTCTGTTATTATATTCTTGCACAAATAACTGTCCACGTCGTGCGCCACCAAATTAATAGGGTTTTTCTACAATATTTAATTGCATATCCTTTCAATTTGGAGTTAAAAGCATTTCTCTTGGCAAAACGCTCAAGTTTCTAACCCTCTCGATAATTACACAGCGTGTTAAAAATGTTCCATATTTCGAGAGGTGAACCAAAAGAAGAAAAAGATCCAGCGAACATGGCTGCAAGGAGCATGCCTTAACAGCTATGAGAATTTGTTCATCTTACTTCTGTGAAACACATCTCTTCTACTGCAAACTTTTTGCTATTACGAACTGCCCACAGAATACAATGGTCACATAATACATTTCATCGTTTTCCGATGTGCGCAATTTTAAAATTCTGAATTTTTAAAGCAAGATGGCAGTCCTTTCACTACTTTGAAAACTTGTCATGATCTAACTGAATATTTTACAGCTTTTATCAGACAGTAGTATATCATAGGCAACTGCCATCTGCGAAAACGCTGACGATATATCAATATCATATGCTAGGTCATTAAAAAATATCAGCAGCAGAAAGGGTCTCAACCCACTTCGTTACGGCACATCTGAAGGTACTTCTAAATCAGTCAATAACTCTTCACTCGAGATAACATGCTGTTTAGTCCCTACCTAGATATATCAATTATGCGTGATAAACCTTATGATATTAATTTCGATAGTGAGCGTAGGTGTGGTACTGAGTCAATCACTTTTTGGAAATCAAGAAATATTGCGCCAGACTTACTGCCTTGGTCAATGGCTTTTAAGACGTCATGAAAGAAAGTGTGGAATGTGTTTCCCATGCCCGATGTTATCGTAAGTCGTGCCGATTGGTACGGAGTACATCATTTTGTTCGACATACTTCTTTACGTTTTAATATGTTCTCTAATTCCACAATTGATACATCCCAAGGATACTGGACGATTCTTTTGTAGATCACTTTTGCTACGCTTAATGTATGTTTCCTGTTGTTTCTTCCTACTAGTGGGCACAGTTGATTTGTTCTAAGGATCTACGGTGTATTATGATTCAATGAGCGGCTAATGCAGTCGCAAAATCTGTATAGTATCTGATAGGGATTCCGTCGTGTCCTCAAACTTTGTTAAATTTTAGAGATTGCAGCAGCTTTCAACGCCATTGACCTATCATCTATCTTATTCATTCTTACAGAGGTGCGATAATTAAATTAGGGCAATACTCACAGACTTTCTTCCCTACTCAAATATATGTCCTCTGAACGCAATTCGGAGCTCTAGAAAATAACGACCCTTCACTCGAAACTATCATATTAAAAATATCACATTCCTTACGTTTCTATGAACAGCCTCATCCTAAGCCATATTTGTGCATGAGAGATAAGAGTGATTAAGGTATATTGAAACTGATGTTTTTGTATTTCCGTTCGTCTCTTTTACACTCATTGAATCACATGTAGACAGTTTCCCAAGCATCACCTGTTGGCATCTTCGTATGAAGTTTGAACAATGGTTTAGGAGGACATCTCACAACTCTATCAACCAATGCCAAGCCGAATAACTACTTCAAAAGGGCCAGAGGTGGACCAAAGCATGACTGACTTTCTCGGTTTGTTAAGTTACTTCTCTTGAATAAATTATCCAGTGTTTCTGAAATTCTAATCATTTGTTTGTCTGTGATTGTACGCTGGGTCTATACTGGTTTCCACTCTTCATTTTTCTCGTCCATTTCTTCTTTTTTAGAGTGCGTGTATAAACACAATCGGATGTCAATGTAACTTCGTACATACCCTTGGGTGGTTGCAATTCACTATGGCAGATGGAAAGGCCAAAAGAGTGCATTTCTGTTGCTCGTGTTTAGTGTTGCTAATAGGCCTCTTAGGGCTTAAAATGTGTCACATGTTGAGTAAAATATATAAAGGATACGGATAGACGCATACTTGTATGAGAGACTAATATGGGTACCTGATAGAATTTGAAAATGGCCTCATAGTGAGTCTTTATTTGGCTGGCTGGTCGAATTGTACAATATCCAGATTTGTGGAGCTTTCGGATTTGATTGTAGCCCGATGTTGCACTGCATGGAAAAGTGAGGACAGACATATTCTTGTGTCAAGGATCCAGTCATCCACGTCTGACCATCCCAAGGGAGGATCACAGTACTGTGCGTCAAGAACAGTTGTAAGTAGGCTATTTAGGTTTTTATATTGGTAACGCCACGTAGCGCTCTTTTTGAAAATCACTGGCTGTGCTGTGTGCAATCTGTGGCTAGTTTGCATTGTTGTCTGCCATTGTAGTGTTGGGCAGCTGGATGTTAACAGCGCATAGCGTTGCGCATTTGGAGGTGAACCGCCAGCAGTGGTGGATGTGGGGAAGTGAGATGGCGGATTTTTGAGAATGGATAATCTGCAGGTGTGTCCATCAGAAACAGTACATTTGTAAGAATGGATGTCATGAACTGCTATATATATATTATGACTATTAAGGTAAATACATTGTTTGTTCTCTAGTAAAATCTTTCATTTGCTAACTATGCCTATCAGTGTCATTACAATTCTCAATTGTTTGGATTTTATTCTGAATTAACTCATTAGTTTCAAGTATGTCGTCGATATCATCCCTGTCAGTACTTGCAGAGTGATTGTTAGTGTCTAGTTCCGTAGAAAATTCCGAACTGTTGTCTAACAGAAGGTAAAGCCGATTAATTTCCTCGTCATGCTTTGAGAGCCAATCTTCAAATTTCAAAGCTATTGACTTACCTTCTTTCTCTAAACTTATTCCAGCATCGTGAAAGTTTAAGATTGCTTTGTATTCATTCAAAAAGTCTACTCCCAATATAATTTCCGTCGACAATAATGGAACAATAAGAAAGCTCATAGAGAAGCTGTGGCTTTGACAAAAGAATTCTACGTTGGTTTGTTGGTGTACATCAACACTTTTTCCAATGATCGCACCTTGTAATTTAATCTTACGTAACGGAAGTGTGGGGCAATCGTTCGATTTTTTGCATTTGCTAAATGCTGTTTCACTAATTACTGAAATGGGACTGCCAGAGTCAAGTATTGCCGTAAATTTTACGTCATTTACTGTAATGTGAATCACAGGATATGCAATGTTGTTATGCTTTACGTCGTATTCCTGGAGTAAGATGTCCCTAATGTCTTCCATTTTTACGTAATTACTAGCTACGGCAGCTGCGTCGTCGGTTTCGTAAGTACGTTTTGTGGCTGCCAGCGGTGTGAGTCATTGCCTATTGTCTCTTTGTTGGCGCGCGTCGTTATTGGGATTTCGAGACCTAACTTCTACAAATTCACCTTGTCGAGAGGGCCCTGCCCTGTTTGAATCCCGCCAGTTCTGATGCAATTCGGGTCTGTCGTTACGATCGTATCGTTTGTCGTCATGTCGGTAGATTCCATAGTTTCTTTCTTGTCGGTCACATGGTGGAGAATTTCTCCCTGAATCGTAACTGCGCGCTGGACCGTTGCGTCTAAAGTTATTCTGTCTCCCTTGATAATAATTATTTTGGTTGCCAAATTGTCTGTTTCTCTGATTGTCTCTGTGATAGTCACTACCACGGAGAGATGATCTTTCCCTGTAATTATTACTACTCTGCCAACGGTTGTCGTACGGGTGATGTCTGTTTTGGTCACGATTTGTGTTGTGAGAATAGCCTTGTCGTGTACAGTATTTATTTCTTTCATCGCGGAATTGCGATGGATGTGACCTGTAATTGTTGTGTTCCTGTTTTCGCGTTCCGCGATTGTCAGTGTCAATTTCTAATTCTTGTAAGAGTCCCTGAAAAGCTTCAATGTCGTCTTTGCAACGTCCTGCCAAAATAATATGTCGTAAATGTTCAGGTAATTTGACTAAGCAAATGCGGATGAGTTCTGAGGGGCTGTATGGGTTTGACAGGTACTGATTCTTGTGCAACGTGTCTTCAAAATATTTCACAAGACTGGAAAATTCAGATTGTTCGAAATGTTTCATCATTATGATGCTATGTTTTACTCGGTCTTGTGTAGCTTGAGACCAATATGCTGAGAGGAAGGCATGATGAAATTCTCCTTCACTGTGGCAATCGTGAATGACCGATCGCATTCCTACAGCTGGTTCATTCTCTAAATAGCCACACATAAATTCTAATCTGTGCTCTAATGACCAGTTGGTGGGGAAACAATGAGAGAATTGTTGAAGCCACGCTTGTGGATGAATGTCATGGCCGGAATTCTTAAATGTTTTGAATTTGCGTGAGTTTTAAACAGCTTATAGTCAAAATAATCCTCTCGGCGAGTCGCCTGTCGGTCATTGTTACGTCGTTTCGGCGGTTTCATTTCAAAATTCGGTGCACCTTGCCAATTTCTTCCATAATTTCCGAAATGCGCTGTGTTATTATTTAGTGGCTGTTCCGTATTTCTATGTCCCTCTTCCCGTATTGGAACGCGAGTGTCCTCTAAAATATGTGATCTTGTATTACCTGTACCAACTGATCTTGTACTTCCCGGATTTCTCTTTGGTGTTGCGTATTAATTTTATTCTGATTTTGTTTGAACTTCCTAATTTGTTCGCACTCTTCTGTGTCATTAAAGACTACCGGTTTTGTGTCATTCAGATTATCATCTACCTTCGTAGATAAATTATTTAGCTGATGCGAAAGTTCAACGACTTTCTCTGATAATGAACTAATTTCCTCCATGTGTCTTTTTGAACCAATTTTCAGAGTATCTACTGTGTCCTTTAAGTTTTCCTGAGTTTTTGCAAGTTGCGTAACCGAATCGGTAGATGCAACTGAGTCAATTTTAGCTTGCAAGGTGTCGTGATTTTCATGAACAATAGTTTGCAGTTCCTTTATGGCTGCTTCGTGATTGTGTAATGCATTTTCATGACGCGAAAAAATAGGTTGGAAATGATCACAAATTTGTGTTTTTACGTCATTACAGACTTTTTGACATTTCGCTTCGATTTTATGTAACTCAGTAGTAAAATCTTCACGTGGTTGTTCAAGCGAGGTGTCTAACTTCCGAAGATTTTGTTCCATTGTGTCTAACTTTTGAAGCTTTTGCTGTGTTTTTCTCTGATTTTGTTCCATTGTGTCTAACTTTTGAAGATTTTGTTCCATTGTGTCTAACTGTTGCTGTGTTTGCCTCTGATTTTGTTTCATTTGCTGCATTAATTGCAATAATAATGTATTAGTGTCTGGAATCTGTTCCTCTATGCTTTTCGGCAGTGCATTTGCACCGGCAACATTCACATTTTGACGAGCAGAAAATGTGTCTTGACTTATTTGAGAAAACGGTGAGGAACCAAAACCTGAGTCTACAGTATTTGCAATATTGTGTTCTGTCATTTCGGATTCCTGAAGCGAGCTGTTGCCGACCGATCGATCGATAATGCTTCCCTGTTCACTATTTGTTTCACTGTCTACACCATTATTTGCCGCCCGCTACATTTCCCTATGCACAATTACCAAATTACTAGTTTGAACATTAGTTAATTCATTACACGGTGACGCTAACACACTGCTTTCGTCTTCACTGTCATTTCTCAGCTTATTTTGGAGCCTAGTATTACGTTTTTCACACGCCATTATTGTCACAATATTTCTCACGACAACACAGAAAAGCACAATTTGAAGAGCAAAATAAGAAAGCACATTAACATAGCACTGAAAATAATATCTAGTTAATTGCAAGCGCAGCTGCGAAATACTTGGTGCAAATCTATATGCATGCCACAAGTGTTTTACTGTGCAAAAATGAAAAACTACAACTACAAAGGAAATTCTCTCTATAATTACGCGCTAGCAATAAACAATAGCTACACTACTTACACAAACTACAAGAAAAAATCAGAAGATTCCAGTGAGGTATCCTCGGCTAAGGGTCGACATACGAAACGTCCCCTTAGAAAAATTATACATGACTGTGCTTAAATTGACACAGAATATTTTTTAGCGCAACGCAATCTGACTTTCAATAATCCCTACAAAAGAATGGCCCTGACTAACATTAACCTATACCTTTCACAAATCACTTACCTCACAAAAATCTTCCTTACTCGAACTACTGCAATACAGCGAGAGCCACTACTGCCAGCTAAATAAAAGATTCCAACTACGGAAGGCACTAACTACTGATAGGCATAGTTAGCAAATGAAAGATTTTACTAGAGAACAAACAATGTATTTACCTTAATAGTCATAATATATATAGCAGTTCATGACATCCATTCTTACAAATGTACTGTTTCTGATGGACACACCTGCAGATTATCCATTCTCAAAAATCCGCCATCTCACTTCCCCACATCCACCAGTGCTGGCGGCTCACCTCCAACTGCGCAACGGTACAAGCTGTTAACATCCAGTTGCCCAACACTACAATGGCAGACAACAATGCAAACTAGCAACAGACTGCACACAGCACAGCCAGTGATTTTCATAAAGAGCGCTATGTGGCGTTATCAATATAAAAACCTAAATAACCCCTTCAAATCTGCGCCAACTAGTCGAGAACAGGTAATGGACTCCATGGGCTATTTTGTGTCATCCCGCACCATTTGTCGGACACTAGCGATAGCGGGACTATGGAATGACCATGCTATACGAAGGGGCCGGCCGAAGTGGCCGTGCGGTTAAAGGCGCTACGGTCGCAGGTTCGAATCCTGCCTTGGGCATGGATGTTTGTGATGTCCTTAGGTTAGTTAGGTTTAAGTAGTTCTAAGTTCTAGGGGACTAATGACCTCAGCAGTTGAGTCCCATAGTGCTCAGAGCCAGCTATACGAAGGCTGCCGTTAACACCAAAAGACAAACCACTTTGTTTAGAGTGGTGTCTCGACCGGGATGCATGGACTGCTGATGAAAATCGTCGCGTGTTGTTCAGCAATGAATCGCGGATGTGTGCTATCCCGGATATCATCGTCGAAGAGTACGGCGGCGCCATGGCGAGAAGTCCCATTCTTCGAATGTTTGGTGAGGTACAGTGGTGTTACTACTGGCGTCATGGTGTGCGCAGCCTTTGGATATGACGTCACGCTTGTTAATGATTGAGGAGAATTTGACGGCACAAGGGTACGTCACGAACATTCTGCTATCTAATGTATTCCCTCTCATGTGACAGTACAGTGGTCCAACGTTTTAAATAGACGACGCTCAGTCACACATGGCACATCTCTCCATGAATTGTCCGCATGATTTCGCGGTATTCCAGTAGGCAGCCAGAGCCTCCGTCTGCGACCAGCTCGGACGTGAAGTCTCTGCCAGTGTCAGCATCCAGGATATGAAAGACACGTCATAGCAGTTGTGAGCAGCTTGTCACAGAAGGGGATACAACAGCTGTAAGACATCCTTTCGAAACGAATGAGTGTTGAACGTGTATTGCGGCACATTTGAACTGCGTGTTCGTGTTATGATACTGTGGTGCGCTACGCTAGAGGTCACCGGCAGAGCGGGGAAAGTACTGCTAGCGCTGCTGCAGGCTTGGCAAGGGGCTGGTGAGAAAGCGGGTGGCGTCGAAACCAGATACATCCTGGGGAAGCAGAGTGCCGTGTAACAGTCAACAGTAACGGTTAGCGCTGGGTGTGGCCGCCTGTAATGTAGGCATCGTCGAGCTGGGGTAGCAGATAGTGTTTTCTGAACCTCACGAGAAAGACAGGCCGTGACACTGCACTTCTTGCGCGTGCCAGCAGCCGTCTCCGGCTGGAGACGAGTAACAATTTCAGATGAGTTTAATAATTCTTGACTCCGTCTATATATTCCAGCAAATTCCCGATAGCACAAGGCAATATTAAGACCTTAGTGGGTACCTTTTCTGTTAAATATTGATTTCCCGCGGTCCCTGCCCAGAGCAGAGCGTTCGCGAATTGGGGTGGACAAGCCGACTAGTTTGACGCCACAAGTTCATTGCAAGGCCCGTACATGTCGCTGGCCCTGAGTGCTTCCCTTCTGGCGGCTACAAGATACTACGGCTATCGCCATCGTCACACGAACCGTGCTTTCGAGCGTCAGCGTTGAGCATGCCGAGCTCAACTTGTAACTGAACACTCTGAAACGATGCAAGTTGAGCATACGGTACGTGCCCCTCACGTTGTATACGCAATCACAGTGCATTCCAGTGGCAGTTGTGCGCTGTATCTGGGCCGCCAGTCGCACTGTTTCTGAAGTGGACGACCATGAATTTCCTACGTTAGCTTCGCTGAAACGCATATTTCCTACCTTGTCTATATGCTACTCATTTTGTTCTGTGCTTAATATACACAAACACAAAGTTCTATATCCGTGAGTATATTACAAGGCAAAAAAGTAGGTATCATGTCCAGACCATAAGGACATCCGCCTATAAAAGTTCCAGTACAATAACTGCGATACAAATTTACACTAGTTCTCAACATAAGATAAAATTTATTTCATGATTCTCACTTTTTCTTGAAGCAATCAGGTCATTCTTGAGCCGTGGCTGGCTCGCGTCATCTCTTGTTTTTTTATCATTGTTTACAGTCCAGTGGTGTCTTATTTCTGCTTCGTTCTTCGGTTGCCGCTATAACGTTGCGGTATTCTCTCTGTGAGTGGTAGCAGCAGCGTGTATCGATAGTAGTACTGCTGTACGATCTTTGTTGTGGTGGATATATTTTCCGGGTGTGCTATGTATGGCGCGGTTGTAGTTGTGAGGCGCTTCTTGCGAGGGTTACGGAGTTCGTCACCCACCGATCCTGGACAATAAAGTTGAGTGCTCACTTAACCTACTATCAAGCCTCAGCTACTATCACATCTCTTCGTTTGATCCTGGTTGTCGCTTTCTGGGAGATTCCTGCGAGCAACAACGTGTGTGCATTGAAGTCGGCTAGAATTGCAGCCGTCTTCCTGTGTGGTGTTTAACTTAGTTTAATTCATTCCTTTATTAATGGAGTGTACCAGCGGTATCTTCTGCCTTGTGGCCGTTGACGTTCAGGTTACCTGTCCTAGTCGTTGACGTAGTTTTCGGCAGTGTATTTTCCTCGTCGTCTTGACCGGGCGAGGTGGCGCAGTGGTTAGCACACTGGACTCGCATTCTGGAGGACGACGGTTCAATCCCGCGTCCGGCCATCCTGATTTAGCTTTTCCGTGATTTCCCTAAATCGCTCCAGGCAACTGCCGGGATGGTTCCTTTGAAAGGGCACTGCCGACTTCCAACCCCGTCCTTCCATAATCCTACGAGACTGATGATCTCGCTGTTTGATCTCTTCCCCCAAACAACTCAATTCGTCGTGTTGATGCTGTCCAGCATGGCGTGTAGTTCGACAGCTGAGGTGTTGTTGGTAGTTTTGGGCGTTTATTCTGACTTGGCTGGATTGGGTTCAAATGGCTCTGAGCACTATGGGACTTAACAGCTATGGTCATCAGTCCCCTAGAACTTAGAACTACTTAAACCTAACTAACCTAAGGACATCACACAACACCCAGCCATCACGAGGCAGAGAAAATTCCTGACCCCGCCGGGAATCGAACCCGGGAACCCGGGCGTGGGAAGCGAGAACGCTACCGCACGACCACGAGATGCGGGCAGGCTGGATTGGGTAACAGTATCCAGAATGTTGTACTATTGACATTTTGTTGTCGTTTGCTGGTCGGGTGAAGCAGAACTGATATTGTTGGTTGGTTCGTCGGCTGGCTTTCGGTTGGGTTGCTTTCCGATTAAGAGGTTGTCGGTCTGGCTGCCTGTCTCACCTAAATATGCGTTAGTGCTACTTCCCAGGCCGACCCTTGGAACTTTCTGAGCGCCCCCCCCCCCCCTTGTGTTTTACATAGTCATTTCATATTTAGTCTTAAGTACTAAGTGTGGCCTTCAGCCGGGTTTTAGCTTATTAAAATTGCAAGGTTTTTCTTCTTAGGCCTTGAGCCGTAAAAAAGAAAAAAAGTGTTTCTTGTTTCGTATGTGGCTTTCAGCCGAGTTTTCCAGCTTAAATTATAAATTGGAAATTTCTTTGCCTGGGCTTTAAGCTGTGAGATTGTTTGGGTTTCGTATGTGAAGCATTTTAGGATAAAGCTTTTAGCCTATTTTAGTTGAAATTTAGAAGCTCTTCCCTTCAGGCCTTCAGCCGTAAAAATGTGCTCTGCATGGTGTGTGGCCTTCAGCCGAGTTTCAATCACTCTTAAATTAAAAATTTAAAATACTTGTCTTGCCCTTACGTCATAAAATTGTTATTCTTTAGTATGAGGCCTTCAGCCGAGTCTTACACGAAATATTTTAAGATAAGGCCTTCACCCTTTTCAAATTGAAAGCTCTTGTTCCTAGGCCTTAAACCGTTAAATTGTTTGTTGATACGCGGCTTTCAGCCGAGTTTTCAGCCTATTTATATTAAACATTGAAAATCTTTGTCTCGGCCTTAAGCCAACACTGTTCTTGATTAATATGTCGCTTTCAGCCGAGTTGTATGGGAAAAATTTAAGCTAAGGATTTTAGCCTTTATATTGAAAATAAAGAATTTTTTTTCTAAAGAAGTGAAACCTCCAGAAGAACTCCTGTGCCTCGATTCCTTGCTTATGCCTTGTGCCTTGGATTTTCGATGTGGCCTTCAGCCGATCTAAATTAAATCAAAGGAGGTCTTTCGTTAAAACCTTGAGAGTTTTTGATTCTTGCTTGTGTGATTGTGTGTTTTAACAAATAAAGTTTATATGTTGAGTGCAACTGACACTAACATAGTTTGGCCCTCTTCCGCAAATATTACCTCATCCGCTCTGTCCTGCTAGCCCAGAGATTTCAATTCTCACTTGCTAACTATTCCCATTCAGTAGCAGAATCTTTATAACATGTGAAACACAAAACATGAAACAAAAATTTGCTAAACATATAACTGCAAGTAATGCGAGCGGTCTCATGGATTAAGTCGATCGAGCAAACTTACTCCTCAGAAAGAGAGTATTTATACACTCCTGGAAATGGAAAAAAGAACACATTGACACCGGTGTGTCAGACCCACCATACTTGCTCCGGACACTGCGAGAGGGCTGTACAAGCAATGATCACACGCACGGCACAGCGGACACACCAGGAACCGCGGTGTTGGCCGTCGAATGGCGCTAGCTGCGCAGCATTTGTGCACCGCCGCCGTCAGTGTCAGCCAGTTTGCCGTGGCATACGGAGCTCCATCGCAGTCTTTAACACTGGTAGCATGCCGCGACAGCGTGGACGTGAACCGTATGTGCAGTTGACGGACTTTGAGCGAGGGCGTATAGTGGGCATGCGGGAGGCCGGGTGGACGTACCGCCGAATTGCTCAACACGTGGCGCGTGAGGTCTCCACAGTACATCGATGTTGTCGCCAGTGGTTGGCGGAAGGTGCACGTGCCCGTCGACCTGGGACCGGACCGCAGCGACGCACGGATGCACGCCAAGACCGTAGGATCCTACGCAGTGCCGTAGGGGACCGCACCGCCACTTCCCAGCAAATTAGGGACACTGTTGCTCCTGGGGTATCGGCGAGGACCATTCGCAACCGTCTCCATGAAGCTGGGCTACGGTCCCGCACACCGTTAGGCCGTCTTCCGCTCACGCCCCAACATCGTGCAGCCCGCCTCCAGTGGTGTCGCGACAGGCGTGAATGGAGGGACGAATGGAGACGTGTCGTCTTCAGCGATGAGAGTCGCTTCTGCCTTGGTGCCAATGATGGTCGTATGCGTGTTTGGCGCCGTGCAGGTGAGCGCCACAATCAGGACTGCATACGACCGAGGCACACAGGGCCAACACCCGGCATCATGGTGTGGGGAGCGATCTCCTACACTGGCCGTACACCACTGGTGATCGTCGAGGGGACACTGAATAGTGCACGGTACATCCAAACCGTCATCGAACCCATCGTTCTACCATTCCTAGACCGGCAAGGGAACTTGCTGTTCCAACAGGACAATGCACGTCCGCATGTATCCCGTGCCACCCAACGTGCTCTAGAAGGTGTAAGTCAACTACCCTGGCCAGCAAGATCTCCGGATCTGTCCCCCATTGAGCATGTTTGGGACTGGATGAAGCGTCGTCTCACGCGGTCTGCACGTCCAGCACGAACGCTGGTCCAACTGAGGCGCCAGGTGGAAATGGCATGGCAAGCCGTTCCACAGCACTACATCCAGCATCTCTACGATCGTCTCCATGGGAGAATAGCAGCCTGCATTGCTGCGAAAGGTGGATATACACTGTACTAGTGCCGACATTGTGCATGCTCTGTTGCCTGTGTCTATGTGCCTGTGGTTCTGTCAGTGTGATCATGTGATGTATCTGACCCCAGGAATGTGTCAATAAAGTTTCCCCTTCCTGGGACAATGAATTCACGGTGTTCTTATTTCAATTTCCAGGAGTGTATTTACATATCATCGAATACTATAGAATATCCTTTTATTAAACTAATGGGTGAGTACCAGCACCTACCAGAAAACTCAAAGGTTATTAAAAAAGTTTTGAATTTTTTATTTTTATACTATATTTATTTAGTATTTAACAGTTTCCCATAATAACATAACAGAAAACTGATTTTAAAAATAATTTTATATTTTACAAAACATTCCCATTCCAATCTGTAGTACGAAAATCTGCAAGAAATTGTCATTTATTTCTTGGATGAGTTTTGCAGAATTCAAATTACATTTCTCTTTTTTACGTAGGGTTTTAAGGCAAAACATCATAAGGGGTACATATTGGAGTCTTAAGGAAATGAAGCGAACCAGCGACACATCACATGCTGTCTTTCAATTCTGCAACCAAACTCATTACGCTCCACCGACAACGGATGGTTTACGACTGTACTTTGCACCTTTTCACCTGCTGAATCTTAAATCATATATATATATATATATATATATATATATATATATATATATATATATATATATAATGTTTTAATAACAAATTGTACCAAGAACAGTGCATTTTTTATGGATCCTCGATGTGCTGTTGCTTTGAAACGGTGTAGTATCATAATAAGCAAGTCGCAATAGTTCTTTAAGCACCATTTGCAGTAATTTTATTACAACATATACAATTAACAATGTGTATTCGAGAGATCTGAATTTGCTGGTGCTTAGAAACATCATATATAAATGTTGTCTTTAACAGAAAACTGCCCGCATCTCGTGGTCGTGCGGTAGCGTTCTCGCTTCCCACGCCCGTGTTCCCGGGTTCGATTCCCGGTGGGGTCAGGGATTTTCTCTGCCTCGTGATGGCTGGGTGTTGTGTGCTGTCCTTAGGTTAGTTAGGTTTAGGTAGTTCTAAGTTCTAGGGGACTGATGACCATAGCTGTTAAGTCCCATAGTGCTCAGAGCCATTTGAACCAGAAAACTAATATGATGTCTCGTGACTCTCCAGTGAAGAGACATGGTGTTAATGTGACGTAAGTGGCGTTTTTCCACCTCATTGGTCCACGTTCATACAGACGTTCAGAATATCTGACATGCTAGATACTGCCCTGCACGTTCGGAAAGGCTCCCCAACGTGATTTTTCCACTCTAATGATATCGAAATACAGCAAGCTCATCGCTGAACTTTCGAATGCACCGTCCGTGTGTCGACGGCTTAACAGACAAGTACGGAAGAAGAAGGACGGAGGAGAGATTCCGCTAAGGGATACAGATCAAATCCTATGAGTTACTTGTACTTTTGAATATGTCATAATTATAGTTAATGAGAATTGGTAGCTGTCACTGATCGCAGTGGCCAAGTATTCTATAGTGGTTACGCGCCTGTACCAATGAAACTGAAGCAGATATTGTTTTATTTCAAGTGAAAAATCATGGCGAGGCCTTGGTGAGTTTTTATTGTGTCATAATTGTAGTGAAATGGATTTGCACGGCTACGCCATGACGAAATCTGAGTGTATGGTTACATTCTCGAATTTGAAAACATGGAGAGGCTGTTATGAAGGAAAGGTGTTTTAGTAATAAGACAGTGTAACCTCATGGTTTGTTTATGCAATTTCTTTGTGTATTTTGTAGTAGGTTGTGTATTCCGATAGACTGTGATGTCTTATGTGTTGCTGTTTTATTTTGGTGACTTCTTGCAAAGTTATTCGTGGGTACAAGCAATACTGTTTTCTTATGTATATATAGACCTGCCCGAATATCCGTGCTTGTTAAAGCGCCGCTTCCGGGACGCGGTGCAGCGCCGATCCCGGAGGGAATAAGGCCACCAGATTAACGAAGAGGGCCGATATGTTGACCAACGTGGATGTGCTCTTTTGGCGATTTCGCATATCCCTCTTGGTGAATACCGGTCTGGTACCAAATTCCTGCCTCAGTTACGCGATTTAGGCACATTTAGAAAACTTTTGCCCACGAATAACACTACACACAGGCAGTTGGGATACACATTTTCAGTCCAAGGGTGTAACGGGACGGCGACAGGGGAAGAGGGCACGCTGCCACCCCTTAAATTAACCATGCGAAATCCTTTAATAAACACGCCAATCTCGCTCAGACGTAGGACAAAGGCACTAGAATAGGAAAAAAATGTTTTGTGTGTACAGGATGAATATTAGTAACATCGACAAACTGCTGACTAGAAATGTAGGGAGAAAGGTGCTATGAACATGTATCGGGAAAAGCATCGTTACCGTGAAAGTTCTTCTGACCACGTGCCGTGCGTTTCTTGTGTGTTTCAGGCTGTGTGATTGACGCAGTGTGCTATAAGCAGCAGAATGGTCCGGTATTCAAGCCGAGATCGTGTTTGTGTTCCTCCAAGCAGATGAAAGCAGTAGAGAAGCAGCACACTTATACCAAAACAGGTACCTCCCAGACACCAATCACATCACACAGCATTTAGAGCCCTTTTTGGGAGTTTGCGTGATAATGGGTCCTTTCAGACAGAGGAACGTGCAGGGAGGCGGCGGACTGTGGCTACACCAGATTTAGAGAATCGGGTCCTTCAATATATTGAGACGAAACCTAGTACAAGTTCCAGCAAGCTGCTGCCGACATAGTTTAAGGCAAAGTACGACAATGTGTGACCTGCATGAGAAACGCTTCTATCCCTATCACCTGCAGCCCCATCTAGGCCACTTTGAACATCTGTTGTGACATGGATGCAATGCTACTTTGTATTGTGTTCTGGGACGGTCTGTTGTCGTTCCACTAAACCCGTACGTTTCCGGACGCATGTTTATAGAACCTCTTTTCATCTATTTCCAGTCAGGAATCCGTCCATGCAATTTATCGGTTTTATTCATGTCCACACTGTACATGATGCGATGTTTATTATTGTTATTAATATTATTATTGTGGGGGAGTAAGTATTTTGGTTTCTAACGTCACTTGTTATCTTAATTGTCTTAAGAGGTTGAGTGCGGGGGTTTTATATGTTCACTTACGCATATGCTCTGGTAAGGTAAGTTGTTATTTAATAAAGCAATTGTTGATTAAATCCCCACGATTGCTTAACCCCTAGCCAGAAGCACTAACCAACGAAATTCTGCGCCCCAACTACCAGAGGGGGGAGCGGCGTGCTACTGATAAAAGGACTCATACTGCCAGCTTCTCGGAAAATTTTACTCTACTCTACAATCACTGCCGCTGATAAGAAATACGTGAGTTGTACATTATTTCGAGCACCAGAACCTCACATAACGTTTAGTGACACCAATCTTTAGAGAACACTGTTGGTACAAAAGCCATAAACAAGAGTTAACAGTTACATGAATATTCAGGACACATTTGCTGCCTCGTTTCACAAACGCCACCTGTTAAATAATTGTATTCGTTGCTGAGTTTACAATTTAAATTTCATCTTTCACAGCGTTCCACACCAAACGCCTTTTCACTGTGCATATTGCCGTTCTTTACGCTTGGATACTCGCTGTAGAATTCTGTCAGAGTTTACCGAGAGCATGTCTCTAAAATAAAAATGTAGGAGGGGAAATTACTAAAATTATTTTATCCCTGGAAAAAATTTGTTAACGCCTGATTTATGAAAAGTCGTGTTAATTAACACATCTGCTACTTTCGGAATGAAAGCAGGCCGTATGCCACAAGGGTAAAGCCTACGGAATTACGGGCACAACAAAACGTAATATTGAGTTTTCAAGAACCTATTTAGTCACATGTAAACCAAAGGACTGAAACATCAACTAGTAATTCGATTTTAATATGTGCCTTGTTTACATATAGTCCAAAACACTCTACTTATTGTTTTATATATGGTGGGAATAAAATTAATTTTGGTTACTATGCTTGTGCGGTAGTTGGCTATATCGTATAAACCTGGGATATAAATGGAGGACATATAGAAATCCCTGGGTACCGACGAGGGTTACCGAGAGATTGCACTTGGACGTAAGGCGAATTAGGATTCCCTTGGTCCCACTGGTAGCCCTGAAGAGGTCTGGTCTCTACAGGGAATCGAACTCGAACCGCTCTCCCATATTCGGGAAGACAGCGGCCCAAACTCGCTGTCCAACCATCGAGATTCAACATTACGGAATTTTCATAACTCTCTTACGGCGAAAGCCGTCATGATACCTTTGACAGGTCATACTTACTTCCTTACTTACTCCTTGGCGCTACAGCCTATGTAGGGCCTTGGCCGCTCTGATGATCACAACCAAATCCTGACGATTTCTGCTCGTTTCCTCCATCTCCTGACCCCAATCTTTGTCAAATCCTTTTCCACATCCTCCCTTTGCTCCTTTTTCCACCTGGATTTCCTGTGTAAACCTTTTTTACAGCTCGAACCTCCGACATTCGCTCTACATGGCCCAGCACTCTCAATCTTTTACACTTAATTTCCTCACCAACTTAGGATTTCTATACAGTTCTTCCAATTCCTTGTTTCTCCTTATCCTCCATTGCCCCGCCTCATACACGGCTCCGAAGCTCTTTCTTAATATTTTCCTCTACCATTTTCTCAAGAGTTCTTCTTCTGCTACAGTTATTGACAATGTTTCTGACTCATACATTACCACCGGTCTTATGACTCTTCGATAGACAGGTCATGGCGACTTTTAACTTTTCCACTCTTCCCAAACAAAGGTTAAAATCTGTCTCTAATCACCTTTTCGTCGACGGGAGGTTAAAACACAATGCTCATTTCTTCTTAGGCACAAGCCGGCCGCTGTGGTCGAGCGGTTGTAGGCGCTTCAGTCTGCAACCACGCATCTGCTACGGTCGCAGGTTCGAATCCTGCATCGGGCATGGGTGTGTGTGATGTCCTTAGGTTAGTTAGGTTTAAGTAGTTCTAAGTCTATGGGACTGATGACCTCAGATGCTAAGTCCCATAGTGCATGGAGCCATTTGAACCATCTTAGGCACTACCCGCTCTACACTTCAGTGCAGAGCATGAAGAGAATGAAAAGTAGAGGAGTAGCCGTGAACAGCGGCAGAATGGTCAAAGTAGAACACGTAAATAGAACAGGAGACGTTGCGCAAAGCGCAAGTCTACATGCTTATGGGATCGCTCGTGCATGGTATGACGTCAGAAGCTCCAGTCTCCTCAAAGTTGGAAATCACGTCTACTGTCTGCTTATGTTCTCATTTACTTATTCTGTAGCACATTAGCAGGATTACTTCATATTCAAATAGGTCCTAATTTAAAATGTTTAAATATTGTACAGTGCATTTTCTCCTATGCATCTTCTGGCTGCTAACATGTGTTTCCTGTTTTAGTTTCCAGTCGATTTCTTGACAATGTGCTCCTGTCGTGACGTCACTGTATTTAAATAAACTGAGGTGACGAGAGTCGTGGGCAAATATCGTGTCGGACCTCCTTTTTCCCGGCGTAGTGCAGAAACACAACATGGTATGGACTCAACAAGTCCCCTTAAGAAGTACTGAGCCATGCTCCGTCTGAGGTCGACCATAATTGCAAAAGTGTTGCCTGTGCCTGATTTTATGCACAAACTGACCTCTAGATTACGCCCCACAACTTTTCTATGGGCTGCACGTCGTACGATCTGAGCGGCCAGATCAGTTGCTCGAATTGTCCAGAATGTTCTTCATACCAATCGCGAGCAGTTGTGGCCCGATGACATAGATAATTGTCATCTATATATTTTCTATGGTGATTTGGGAACATGACGTCTACGAATGGCTCAAAATGGTCTCCAAGTAGCCCAACATAACCATTAGCAGTCAATGATCAGTTCAGTTGGACCAGAGAGCACAGTTCATCCCATGGAAATACAGCCTACATCATTATGGACCCACCACCAGCTTGACAGTGCCTTTTTGATGACATGGATCCATGAATTCACGCAGTTTCCGCCAAATTAGAACACTACCGTCAACTATTACCAACTGAAATCGGGGTTCATGTGACCAGGCCACGTTTTTACAGTCCTCTACGGTCCAACGAATAATGTCACGAGCCCAGGAGAGGTGCTGCAGACGATGTCGTGGTGTTAGCAATGGCCTCATGTTGGTCGTTTGCTGCCATAGCCCATTAACGCCAGATTTCTCCGCTTTGTCGTAACGGATACCACGATTTTTACGGTTATTTCAGGCAATACTGCTTGTCTGTTATCACTGACAACTCTACGCAAACACCGTTGCTTTCGGTCACTATGTGAAAGCCGTCGGTTACTGCGTTGTCCGCGATGAGAGGTAATGCCAGAAATGTTGTATTCTTGGCACATTCATGATCGCAGAATATTGAATTCCCTAGCTATTTTCGAAATGGAATATCCTATGCGTCTTTCTCTATCTTTCGCGTTGAAAGCCTGTTATTTCCCGTAGTGCGGCCATAATCACGTCGGAAGCCTTTTCACATGAATCACCTGAGTTCAAATAGCTCCGCCAATTTACTACCCATTTATGTCTTATGTATGCGATGCTACCGCCATCCCTGTATGGCATATCGCTATCCCATGGCTTTTGGTTTCAAATGGTTCAAATGGCTCTGAGCACTATGGGACTTAACATCTATGGTCATCAGTCCCCTGGAACTTAGAACTACTTAAACCTAACTAACCTAAGGACATCACACAACACCCAGTCATCACGAGGCAGAGAAAATCCCTGACCCCGCCGGGAATCGAACCCGGGAACCCGAGCGTGGGAAGCGAGAACGCTACCGCACGACCACGAGCTGCGGACTCCCATGACTTTTGTCACAAAAGTGTATAGGTCCCGCTGTTAACACAAACCATATGTATAGTTGTAAGGATATCTACAATTCTGAAATATATTCTTTCTCCTGCATTCTCTATATTCATAACGTTTGTACAAGTGCTGGAAAAGACCTTTGATCGAAAGTGCTCGCTTGTTACAGAATACTTGTAACGGGGGCTTACGGTGATACATGATGTCATTTCTAAAAGTTGCGTTAGTACGTTACAAGGTCGCTTAAGAATGGCTCGTTACATGAAAGTGGCTGATGGTTAACTGGAAAGATGATTTTGCAGACAGCTTCCGAAAATCACTTCTTTTAAAAAAGGTGGGTTGTATCACAATAGTGTGAGCATCAGCTTGGTATATAGAGGGTGTATATTTCAGTGCTCCGACATGAGCGCCATCGGAAATCCTTATCATAAACTTGGAACGCCTGAAAGATAGTGTGCAGGAAGTAATTATCCGCTTTGCCTCAAGTGCATTTAGAATAAACGGCACCTGCGGTGTGTCACAACACAGTGGAACGTTAACCCTGAAGATATTGAGAAAACTGGAGGTTAATACTACTTTGCTGACGTGCATACATAACCTATGAGTCTGAGATATCATTGTCGCTAGTAGTAGCAAGTGAATAGTTGTTAGGAGGAGTCGGAAGTGGTCGGAAGCAGCCTGTGACGGAAAGAAGCCGCGCAACATTACCGTATCAGTTAACATAGAGGAAGGTATGAGTGATCAAAAGGCTGTGACAGCATCTATGACGACGGATTCTACAAGGAATGTTAAGAAAGTTCGGAAGATATAACTGCTCAGCAAGGATGACAGGATACAAATTTCAGATATCTCAGCAGTCAGCATCAAATATTCGGTGATGAGGACGAAGATGTGGAGAACAAATGGAAAAAAAAATTCAAAGGAATCGTTCAATATTGCCTCGACAAGTATATTCGGAGTAAGGTTTTTAGGGATGGGAAAGATCCACTGTGGTTTAATAGCCATGTTAGAAAAGCGCTACTTAAACAAAGAGTACTTCATCTCAGATTCGAGAGAAGTAAAAACCTAGCTGACAAACAAAAGCTGGACGAAGCGAAAATGAGAGTAAGGAGAGAAATGAGAGAAGCGTTCAATGATTTTGAAAGTAAGACGTGGTCAACCGATCTGATTAAAAACCCTAACAGATTTGGGTCGAATGTAATATCAGTAAGTGGGTCAAAATCATCTATTCATTCTCTCAGCAATCACACCGGCACCGAAACGGAAGATAACAGAGAGAAGGCCGAAATATTGAATTCGGTCTTCCGATGTTAAGATCGTAACAGTGTCCCTCCTTTCTATCGTCGTTCGATGGCAGGTATTAAGATAATTGATAAATGTAACTCACCCAAGATAAGGGTCGAGGGCTTATAAGGCGCTTGTTCGTCCGATTCTTTTGTTCATCTATCTAGGATCCTTATCAGGTAGGACAGATAAGAGGAGATAGAGGAGATCTAACGAAGAGTGGCGCGTTTCTTCGCGGGATCGTTTAGCTGGCGAGAGAGCGTTACGAACATGTTTAACAAACTCCACTGGCAGACGTTAAAAATAGGCGTTGTGCGTTACGGAGAGATTTACTATTAAAATTTCAGGATCGCACTTTTCAGGAGGAGTCGGACAGCATTTACTTCCCCCCCCCCCCCCCTCATACATCTCGCTTATTGACTACGAGGAGAAAATTTGAGAAATTAGAGCCAACAAAGAGGCTTATCGACAATCATTCTTCCCTCGCACTGTTCGCGAGTGGAAGAGGGTTTTAGGGATCAGATAGTAGTACCGAAAGTACCCTCCGCCACACACCATTAGGTGGCTTGCGGAGTATGATGTAGATGTTGACATGGGAGATCGCAACCTGCTGTGATCGTGCTAATAGCGCCGGAGGAGACTGGGGTTATTATTAGGATTTTTAGTAATTTGCCTTTTTGTTGCACGTAATAGTTGCCTGCATGCGCACTGGAGGGGTTTTGTCAGATTTGTGGGTGCATACATTGAGCTTAATATTCGTATCTTTGTTGGGCCAGAGACGTGTTCATCTATTATAGACATTGTGGAATAATTAAAGCCTGTGTAAAGTTTGTCACTGTCTAAATAATCTTTTTGTGAGTATAGTATATTAAAGTCTTCATTGGTTTTACACCACTTAAGGCTTGTTGACCAAACCCCTCCTAATCATTGAATTCACATATATGTAAAATATGGCAGTAGTTGTTGCAGTTATTGTGACCATGCGTTGCCCTCTGCATAAATTGCAAAATGGTTCGAATGGCTCTGAGCACTATGAGACCTAACATCTGAGGTCATCAGTCCCCTAGACCTAGAACTACTTAAACCTAACTAACCTAAGGACATCACACACATCCACGCCCGAGGCAGGATTCGAACCTGCGACCGTAGCAGCTGCGCGGTTCCGGACTGAAGCGCCTAGAACCGCTCGGCCACAATGGCCGGCCATGAACTGCAGTATTGTTTTTGAATCATATTGAGCATGTTGCTGATCTCGCAGTTGCAGCGGCCGGACGAGATAAGTTGTCTGTTGTGTACAGAAGCATTGCAGAACAATTGTTATCAGTAGTTAGAAAATATTTTAAAATTCACAGTGAGATAGTTGAGGGTTGTTTTCTTTATGATCTGTAAGTTTCCGCTCACTTACGACTGTAAATGCGGAGTGTTCTGAAAGAAACATAAATGACTAGCTTTTTGTAACATATATATCTTTGTGTGTGTACGAGTGCGTGCACGTGTTCTGTACAAGTGTGTGTGTGTCGTTTCGTTTTCGCGCGTATAATGGGCGGTCGCCTCATCCTATCAATGACTTGTAAAAAAAGTCGAAATGGACTTAGAGCACCACACTCATGCTTTCTAGATAAAGGGAAAAATTTCTGTGGCACGGTGGGGCTACGTGGGCTTGTAAAACGGCTCGCTGCCCGCGCGAGTAACGTTTGTCGTAAAGGGGCGACTCCGTCTACCCACCCCCTACACGCCACTCTGCCCGGCTGTCTAGACTAGGTGGCGCCCCACATTGCGAAAGGCCGCTGAACTCTACGTTAGGTGAGCAGGGAGCCCACGAAATTGCTATAAAGAGCACAACGGAGAAGGAAGGGAGAAGAAGCAAATTTCTGTTTACGACCTGGCGTTGTAATAGGGGCAGATACATGACTCCCACGGAGGTCACGTAATCCTCGCTATTGTCCGCATACTGTTCCGTCCCGGGAAACAAGTTGTAATGAAAATTTCCCTCGCGGAGTTAGATGAAAAGCTGCCAAGCATATTAACTCCGCAAGAAAGTAACTTAGAAACCTTAAATTCAGCTAATGGTCTCTGAATGGTTCAACACGGGAAGTCCGATGCTTTGTTTACGTGACACATGTACTCCACCGGTTGATACATGGAAACTCTAACAAACGACAAGATTGTAAATTTAATGGTAATCTTAAAACAATGCAAAAATAATAGTCTGGGTTCATCGCGTAGTTTTGTTTCCATGAAAGACTGAGTGAGATCACGGCCGAAACGTTACAACATTTTGTAGTTTGACCCTGTCACACATCTTGAATTCCAAATAATTACGGAAGTGTGGTTCTGCCTTGAGAAATCACAAAATAATTTTTCGTTGACACACATGTTTCGGTGAAATTTCACGATAATCAGTGGATTCATTTCTTTTCTGTCAAATAACATGTAATATGTTGCATGATAATTCATATAGATTTGAAATTATTCTTTTATATTTACGACATTATTAGAAAAGAAGTATACCTCAGTATTACAGATTTCTGTTTATGTGAATGTCTTATTTCCAGCACAGTTGATGCTTTTCTCTAGTTTCTCATGTGCAATTAGTCACGATGCGTCAGTATATATTAAATACATTTGCTGAAATTTTAGGATAAAATGAAGTTACTGCTTCCTTACAGTCGTTTTGTGTTAATCTTACATTCCGCTCTCAACACTGTTTTTTGTTGCCCTAGGTGGAATCGTACTACTGTAATTATTTTTTTGAAAGAAAACACGGACAAAAAGAGACCTTCAATGACAGGTTGAATCGTGAACGCTGTACTGAAATCAAACAATACACCTGACCGCTGAAATTATTAACACGAAGAACTGGAACTTCACAATCCAAAATGCAAACTTGATCTATATCATCAGTTCTTCTTATCTTGGCCTAATATTTACGTCTACAAGTAGCTTTATACCCAGCATCCTCCGTATTCTGTGTTTCGTATTCGTATCTTTGCTTTTTTCGAACGCCTAACCTAAAGAAACAATTTCAGTCCCGTGTAGCATCATAATTACAGGAATCAAACTTTCAGTTTTGATATTATTGTAGTCATGGTTAATGATGAGAGTGTAGGCGAACAGTAAAGGTCTTACCTAATAATGACACAGAGGAAAGCTGAAACTGAAACACACTATGTGATCAAAAGTATCTAGACACCCCTTAGTAGACACTCATACGTGGTGTACTTCACTGGGAATGCTTTTAATGAGGTATGTGAATGGTAGTGGAGGACTGGCAGCCCATTATCCACAGGAGCCGAAGTAAAACATGACAGTAACGTCAAACGCCGGCGCCTGGAACTAAGTCGACGTTCTAACTCATTCCAAAGGTGTTCCGTTGGGCTGAGGGTGGGCTCTGGGAAGGTCAGTGTATTTCAGTACTGTTACCGTCGGCAAACCATTCCTTCACCATTGCTGCTTTATGATAGCGTGCATTATCAAGCACCCAGTCATCAACTCCGAGATGTTTTCCTACTGTACGCAACACAGAATGTGGTACAATTCGTTCATATCCCTGAGCACTTAGCTTTCTCTTAACCACAATAAGGGGACCACGCCCTAAGACCGAAAAACACCCGTTACCGTAACACCACCTTCTACACTTCACTGTTAGTTCTAAGTGTGATCGCAGGTAACGTTCTCCAGGTATTCGCCAAACCAAAATTTTTCTGTCGGATTGCCACAGGATATAGTGTGACTGATCCGTCCAAATAATTCATTTCGATTCATCCAGTGTCCAGTTACGTCGCTCTTTACAGCATCTCAAGCGTCTCTTAGCAGTGGCCACAAATGTGTGGATTATGGGGAGCTGTTCGTCCGTTGTACAGATTTCTTTTTAACTTATTATGCATTGTCGTAGCACTTTGAGACTCATGATTGGAGTTTTGCTCAGTTCAAGTGATTTATTTTCCACAAAGTTCGACGTTTCCTGTCCTGAAGTACATGAGGTCTGCCTGGTCTTGTTTCACCTGTGGTCGTATCTTCACCTTTCCGCTTCACAATCACCTAGCAAACAGTCAACTGGACAGCTTCACAAGCGATGAAATGTCCCTAAAAGGCTTGATACTCAGGTGGCATCCAGTGACTAGTCTTACTTTGAAGTCGCTGTGTTCTCCGGATCGACCCAGTCTGCTGACACCGCTTCCCTACTCACACACAGTACTCCCCACCTCCTACTATACTGGTGAGTCCATGTCTTGTGACGTTTAGTGGTCAATTCTGCATTGTATAGTGGTTTACGGACACTTTCAATCAGATAGTGCATATTTTCAATGGAATCAGAAGCGTATTGGTTGAAAAAATCACATTAATAGTAAAACATACGAAATGAATAGCTGTATTTAGAAAACACTGTAAAACGAGAGAGAGAGAGAGAGAGAGAAGAGTGAGTAAGAGGGAGAAATGTGTGCAGTGAGAAGTTACAACGGAACGTAACAGGATGTCAGGATGTTACCTAGTATCTCGACGTGTAGCTCCGGACTGGAAACCGGCAGTTCATCTTCTAATCGGGCAGTTTGTGATGGAAATTTTCAGATAACTTCACACCCTATGTTAGAGGTTTTAATACTCTACCGTGTAATTCCGCCCACGTCGACAGTAACCCTGATGTGATACCTATTGTGTTACACAGATCTCGCTTTGGGAAATCAAAGCTCACAAGTATACAGAAAAGAGATTTTAAAAGGAATATCTGTAATACCCCCCCCCCCCCATGAACCACGGACCTTGCCGTTGGTGGGGAGGCTTGCGGGCCTCAGCGATACAGATAGCCGTACCGTAGGTACAACCACAACGGAGGGGTATCTGTTGAGAGGCCAGACAAACGTGTGGTAAATGAAGAGGGGCAGCAGCCTTTTCAGTAGTTGCAAAGGCAACAGTCTGGATGATTGACTGATCTGGCCTTGTAACAACAACCAAAACGGCCTTGCTGTGCTGGTACTGCGAACGGCTGAAAGCAAGGGGAAACTACGGCCGTAATTTTTCCCGAGGGCATGCAGCTTTACTGTATGATTAAATGATGATGGCGTCCTCTTGGGTAAAATATTCCGGAGGTAAAATAGTCCCCCATTCGGATCTCCGGGCGGGGACTACTCAAGAGGATGTCGTTCTCAGGAGAAAGAAAACTGGCGTTCTACGGATCGGAGCGTGGAATGTCAGGTCCCTTAATCGGGCAGGTAGGTTGGAAAATTTGAAAATGGAAATGGATAGGTTAAAGTTAGATATAGTGGGAATTAGTGAAGTTCGGTGGCAGGAGGAACAAGACTTCAGGTCAGGTGACAACAGGGTTATAAACACAAAGTCAAATAGGGGTAATGCAGGAGTAGGTTTAATAATGAATAGGAAAATAGGAATGCGGGTAAGCTACTACAAACAGCATAGTGAGCGCATTATTGTGGCCAATATAGATACGAAGCCCACACCTACTACACTAGTACAAGTTTATATGCCAACTAGCTCTGCAGATGATGAAGAAATTGAAGAAATGTATGAGGAAATACAAGAAATTATTTAGATAGTGAAGGGAGACGAAAATTTAATAGTCATGGGTGACTGGAATTCGAGTGTAGGAAAAGGGAGAGAAGGAAACGTAGTAGGTGAATATGGATTGGGGCTAAGAAATGAAAGAGGAAGCCGCCTGGTAGAATTTTGCACAGAGCACAACTTAGTCATAGCTAACACTTGGTTTAAGAATCATGATAGAAGGTTGTATACATGGAAGAACCCTGGAGATACTAATAGGTATCAGATAGATTATATAATGGTAAGACAGAGATTTAGGAACCAGGTTTTAAATTGTAAGACATTTCCAGGGGCAGATGTGGACGCTGAACACAATCTATTGGTTATGACCTGTAGATTAAAACTGAAGAAACTGCAAAAAGGTGGGAATTTAAGGGGATGGGACCTGGATAAACTGAAAGAACCAGAGGTTGTACAGAGTTTCAGGGAGAGCATAAGGGAACAATTGACAGGAATGGGGGAAAGAAATACAGTAGAAGAAGAATGGGTAGCTCTGAGGGATGAAGTAGTGAAGGCAGCAGAGGATCATGTAGGTAAAAAGACGAGGGCTAGTAGAAATCCTTGGGTAACAGAAGAAATATTGAATTTAATTGATGAAAGGAGAAAATATAAAAATGCAGTAAATGAAGCAGGCAAAAAGGAATACAAATGTCTCAAAAATGAGATCGACAGGAAGTGCAAAATGGCTAAGCGGGGATGGCTAGAGGACAAATGTAAGGATGTAGAGGCTTATCTCACTAGGGGTAAGATAGATACTGCCTACAGGAAAATTTAAGAGACCTTTGGAGATAAGAGAACCACTTGTATGAACATCAAGAGCTCAGATGGAAACCCAGTTCTAAGCAAAGAAGGGAAAGCAGAAAGGTGGAAGGAGTATATAGAGGGTCTATACAAGGGCGATGTACTTGAGGACAATATTATGGAAATGGAAGAGGATGTAGATGCAGATGAAATGGGAGATACGATACTGCGTGAAGAGTTTGACAGAGCACTGGAAGACCTGAGTCGAAACAAGGCCCCCGGAGTAGACAACATTCCATTGGAACTACTGACGGCCTTGGGAGAGCCAGTCCTGACAAAACTCTACCATCTGGTGAGCAAGATGTATGAAACAGGCGAAATACCCTCAGACTTCAAGAAGAATATAATAATTCCAATCCCAAAGATAGCAGGTGTTGACAGATGTGAGAATTACCGAACAATCAGTTTAATAAGCCACAGCTGCAAAATACTAACACGAATTCTTTACAGACGAATGGAAAAACTAGTAGAAGCCGACCTCGGGGAAGATCAGTTTGGATTCCGTAGAAAGACTGGAACACGTGAGGCAATACTGACCTTACGACTTATCTTAGAAGAAAGATTAAGGAAAGGCAAACCTACGTTTCTAGCATTTGTGGACTTAGAGAAAGCTTTTGACAATGTTGACTGGAATACTCTCTTTCAAATTCTAAAGGTGGCAGGGGTAAAATACAGGGAGCGAAAGGCTATTTACAATTTGTACAGAAACCAGATGGCAGCTATAAGAATCGAGGGACATGAAAGGGAAGCAGTGGTTGGGAAGGGAGTAAGACAGGGTTGTAGCCTCTCCCCGATGTTATTCAATCTGTATATTGAGCAAGCAGTAAAGGAAACAAATGAAAAATTCGGAGTAGGTATTAAAATCCATGGAGAAGAAATAAAAACTTTGAGGTTCGCCGATGACATTGTAATTCTGTCAGAGACAGCAAAGGACTTGGAAGAGCAGTTGAACGGAATGGATGGTGTCTTGAAGGGAGGATATAAGATGAACATCAACAAAAGCAAAACGAGGATAATGGACTGTAGTCGAATTAAGTCGGGTGATGTTGAGGGTATTAGATTAGGAAATGAGACACTTAAAGTAGTAAAGGAGTTTTGCTATTTGGGGAGCAAAATAACTGATGATGGTCGAAGTAGAGAGGATATAAGATGTAGACTGGCAATGGCAAGGAAAGCGTTTCTGAAGAAGAGAAATTTGTTAACATCGAGTATAGATTTAAGTGTCAGGAAGTCATTTCTGAAAGTATTTGTATGGAGTGTAGCCATGTATGGAAGTGAAACATGGACGGTAAATAGTTTGGACAAGAAGAGAATAGAAGCTTTCGAAATGTGGTGCTACAGAAGAATGCTGAAGATTAGATGGGTAGATCACATAACTTATGAGGAGGTACTGAATAGGATTGGGGAGAAGAGGAGTTTGTGGCACAACTTGACCAGAAGAAGCGGTCGGTTGGTAGGACATGTTCTGAGGCATCAAGGGATCACCAATTTAGTATTGGAGGGCAGCGTGGAGGGTAAAAATCGTAGGGGGAGACCAAGAGATGAATACACTAGGCAGATTCAGAAGGATGTAGGTTGCAGTAGGTACTGGGAGATGAAGAAGCTTGCACAGGATAGAGTAGCATGGAGAGCTGAATCAAACCAGTCTCAGGACTGAAGACCACAACAACAACAACATCTGTAGTACTGTTTTCTTATAAAGATTAACTGGTATACGGTCCAAATAGTCGCCGCTTCTTCTGTGCAAACGCTATTTCAAAGCACTTGCTTTTGAGTGCAAATATTTTTCACTTCTACGGTGAGAACTGTCATCTAAACTAACAACTTATTTGCTGTAAATTCTCAGTAATTGCGCGCTACTATAATATACTTAATACCAATTTTGAAATGTGTGTGTCATACATACTAGGTAAAAAGTAATCAGTCATCAGAAAATTTGGTTGATGCATTTACTGGTATACATATAATTTCAAAGTAGAAGTATATACTTTGAAACGGATTTCTTTTGGCATTGCTTTGAATTTTAATTTCAAATGTTTGAATTTCAATCATGAAAGCTGTATTTTTAGCAGTACCTGGTCTTAACAGCTAAAATCGATTCATTAATTGCCAATATAGAAGTTCCGTGCTTTAAGACAAATAAAGGTTCTTATAAATTTAAGATTCAGGAACTTTACCGCCACAATTATTAGTATAAAATGTCCATATCCTGATACAGTATTGTTTGTTGATTACACAGGATGGGGCAAGAAATGTAGCCCGGATGAGTGGATACTATTGGACATGGATGTATACTTACAACCACACCCTGTTCCGCACACACCAAGTGTACGCCCGCCATGTTCTCTAAAGGTTCCTTGGAGCACATTTATACAATCTTCACGCCTGACAGCCTGGTCGCGGCCCTAGCTGGCCTCCCAGGTCACCTCACATGTCAGTGTGCGCTTACGTTGTGTGGGGAGTCCTCACGTTTAACACGTATCGCAGAAGTCCTTATATTCTTCAAGAACTGCAGCAAAATATTTCGGATGAGATTGAAGCAAATCCAGAATTCCAGCTTTGATTTGTCTCCAGCAAATTGGTGATCAACGCCCAAAAGCCCCCCAACATCTACTATTGTCAGGTTAGTACTGTATTTCCTTGCATCTGCTGTGTTTCTTTTTACACTGAAATTCTTTTCTCCGAGACACTTTTATTTTCCCCTACCTGTACTTGCAGGAAGATGATGATGAGCAACAGTCCATCGTTAACTGAGCACGTGTGTTGTCGTCCGTTTGTTTCATCGAAGAATAAGTTAACTCGCGTAATGGTCTCATAGCTACCGGTGGACGAGTAATGTAGCTGTTTGTACAGCTTCGATCAGAGACAGCAAAGGACTTGGAAGAGCACTTGTACGGAACGGAAAATGTTTTCAGAGGAGGACATAGGATGGGCATCAACAAAAGCAAATCAAGGACAACGAAATGTAGTCGAACTAAACCAGGTGATGCTGAGGGAACTAAATTAAGAAACGAGATACTTCAAATAGTAGATGAGTTTTGCTATTGAGGCAGCAAAATAACTGATAATGTCCGAAGCAGAGAGGATGTAAAATGTAGACAGGCAGTGACAAAAAAGGATTTTCGAAGAAGAGAAATCTGCTAACATGGAATATAGATTTGTTAGGAACTCTTTTCTGAAGATACTTGTCTGGATTGTAATCATGTATGGAAGTGAAACATAGACGATAAACAATTTAGATAAAAAGAAAAGAGAAGCTTTCGAAAAGTGGTGTTACAGAGAACGCTGAAGAATAGATAACTAATGAGGAAGTACTGAATAGAACAGAGCAGACAAGAAATTTGTGGCACAACTTGATCAAAAGAAGGAAACGGCTGATAGGGAAAATTCTGAGACTCCAAGGGACAACCAATTTAGTATTTATTGGAAGTGTGAGAGTAAAAATCGTTGAGGGAGACCAAGAGATGAATACAGTCAGCAGATTCAGAAAGATGTAGGTTGCAGTAGATTTTCGGAGATGAAGAAGCTCGCACAGGATAGATTACCATGGACAGCTGCATCAAACGAGTCTTCGGACTGAACACCACAACAGCAACAACAAACCGCACAGCGTATTTTTTAATGGCAGGTTTATATGTAACAAAGATTTAATGTAATTCATATATCCTCATTTTCTTAAACATAAATATAAAAGATTCATTGTATTCTATAAAAACGTTGTTGTGTTCTATTTCAGTTTGTATATAATGTATATGTACGAGAATATGCTTTGGTTTGATACGAGAAATGTAATCAACCATATTTCCATTAACAGGGAAGGGACAAGTGAAAGTGAATTGTTGTTGGTGGATGGTGAAGAGTAAAGATGGATGCAACGGAAATGTTAGATGAGAAGAGTGGCATTTTGTGCAGAGAATACGTTTTTCTTTATTTTGATAATTGGATGAATAATGTGGAGAATTAGAGAATTCTGATGTCCGTCCTATGTGGTATAATTTGCTTTTGTTAAGGCGGCCATACACCGAATTCTTTATCACAGAGGCAGTTTCTGTACATGTGAATCACCTTTGTCATATTTAAGACAGGGATTGTTTAAAATGGGTACAGGTGTCCGAAACTAACCACCATCAAGAAATAAAGAAATAGATACTTCTCAATGTAACTTATGACGAAGCTACAACCGTTTATTTCAATCAGCAGCAAGATTGGTGGTAACATTTCCATTGTTGGTCGTTGACAACAACCAGGCAATCCACATCACTACCAGTGAGACAGCAAAATGGCTCTGAGCACTATGGGACTCAACTGCTGTGGTCATCAGTCCCCTAGAACTTAGAACTACTTAAACCTAACTAACCTAAGGACATCACACACAGCCATGCCCGAGGCAGGATTCGAACCTGCGACCGTAGCAGTCGCACGGTTCCGGAGTGCGCGCCTAGAACCGCGAGACCACCGCGGCCGCCTGAGACAGCAGTGTTCCAGGGTATTAGCGCAGGACAGACAGTGATATTTAGGTAATCAAATAGGCAGATTTACGTTAAAATTAACAATTAAAAACGGTTTAACGCTGCCGTTCCTTTTTCCTCCTCAGCAACAAATCTAATGACGTTATCAGTGCGTCGTCGAACCTCCTCGCAGAGGCATTTTTCGCAACTGTTTCCCTTGCGTCTATCTTGAGGTAACGAAGCGCACTGCTTTGAACTGTGGGTTGGCTTTACCTTGTCACGTGATCAACTTAGGTCCTACTACAACCTGGTGTACAGTTATGTTTGCGAGCAATATGTTTAAGCTTTAACGGTTGATGGTAGCACCACTCTGAAAATCTTAAACAGGAACGCTTATTTTCACCGACACAGTTGGTTTGCTCTACTTACCAACAAATTTCTGACCAATGTGCAAGACGAGATCGAAAATACGCAAAACTCGATTTATTTGTAAAATTCATTCATGAGCACCTGAATTTGGGACACCCATCTAGTAGTGTGAAGCATACCAGTACGTCCTAACAGCGTTGATATGTCGTAGCATGAGTACCATGGGATATCTAAAGTTATAGGCGACTCACCCTGAAGACGTACCAGTTCATCATCGGTCACCTACACTTAGGGACATCGGTCACAGCACGATTCCAGTCATTTAGGACATCAGGTTCCGTCATTATGAAAGACTAAACCAAATGAAACGCCTGTGTTTCAACCGACTTTGAAGGAGTCTGCTCTTGTGGGCGACTAACGGCAGAATTATGGTGTTTATGTTCTCTGTATACTGTCATATTTCGCTTGACAGACGTCTACCGTCGCCGCATTCTGGGATGCGTTTGGACAATCTGAATAAATATTGATAAGGAGGGGTGACATTATGGTTCATATTCCCTATCCTGCTTTGGCATAAGACTGATAGGCGATGATAAATCGGCAGCTTCTACCCACTGACAGCGTTTAATACAGCGAGAAATTGATGCCACATGGCAGATGTTTTGTGGCCGCCTGTGTATGGTATTGAGCCCAGGTAATGTGGACCTGCTGCCTGACGGACAGACGTGGTCTGATTGACTGGGATCGCTGGCAGCGAGGCCTTCGGTAGTTTGTAGCCCTCTTCACTGCTTTCAGTTATTTCAATAGCCTCTCTTATTTTTCGCTGCTGCTTCCACAGCTTCCGAGAAAGCGGATGTGGTTCCAAAAAATTAGCAAGTTGGTCACAGTCGTGGTGCTGTTCAGCTATAGCTGATTTGTTGTGTTGCTCCAGTCATACACGACATTTTCTCATACTCTGACATACGAGTGCCAATCGGTTTCCTGGTTTCACTATCATAGACTGCAGTACTTAGCTTAACGCCTTTAGTGTTGGCAACCAACATCACATCTGTGCTTAGAATATGAATATCACACAGGGGACAATTTTCCTGAAGGCAGACGGTCAGTCTCAGATCATACCCCTGGAGACGACCCAAGGGCCGCTAGAGGCCACGGTCTGCACGGACCTATTCTCTTTTGCAAGACACATGCTCGAAAATAGGCCCGGCTCTGTCCCAGCGCCGAGTGGTATTTAGGCTAGCGCTATGGCAGGACCAGACAAGACCAGGCCAGTGCCGGCCACGGTGGCCGAGCGGTTCTAGGCGCTTCAGTCTGGAACCGCGCGACCGCTATGGTCGCAGGTTCGAATCGTGCCTCGGGCATGGATGTGTGTTATGTCCTTAGGTTAGTTAGGTTTAAGTAGTTCTAAGTTCTATGGGACTGATGACCTCAGATGTTAAGTCCCATAGTGCTCAGAGCCATTTGAACCATTTTTGAAGATGTTAGGCGCTCAGGAAACGCGGCCGGGGACGGGTAGAGGTCCGAAAATGGTTGAAATGGTTCTGAGCACTATGGGACTTCACATCTGAGGTCATCAGTCCCCTAGAACTTAGAACTACTTAAACCTAACTAACCTAAGGACATCATACACATCCATGCCCGAGGCAGGATTCGAACCTGCGACCGTAGCAGTCGCGCGGTTCCGGACTGAAGCGCCTAGAGGGACAGTGCTGGGGCAGTTGCGAAAGCGGACGGTCGGTCTTTAGGTAGCTAGGAAGTGAAACGACTTAGAAAATGTCACGTTGTGTGGTACCGCGGTGAGCAGCCGCGCGTCTGGTGTGAACTCTTAACTTTTCGTGTAGTTAACGAGGCGGAGTTGTACTAATTCGCGATGAGATTGTAAATGATCGTCGCTGACGAAGATGGAGCCTCTGCCGTTGTCGCAGACTTGTGAATTTGTAAATTCATTCATGTTTAACGTTTAATATCTATATGCTGAACTAAAACAATTTTGGTCCCTAAGGGACTTAAACTTCGTTCATTCAGTTTGTACATGAACACTGAGTGTTCTACGGGACCTTTATGAAGTGTGTGTTTAATGAACTTAGAGTAAGTAACATTCCAACCAGCCCTCAGCCACCAGAAGCATCATTGATCTACTTCAAGAAGTGAATTTTTTATGTTTTGTTTCAATCAACTCGGAGTAGACGTGCTGTTAATCTTTGATAAATAAACTCTTTCAATCATTGCTAACAGAATACTATTTTGTGCTGCCGCTAGTAGACGTATCGTAGACTATGGCATTCACTTCGAAGCTCGTATATGCCAGCAATCTGGGGATGATCTACGGCATCCTTCGTGGATCGCAACAGATCCTCTCTGGAACATTAGTTTAAATCTTCCGCGGCGCAGAAACTTACCTACGTTGTCGCTGACTCCTCTCACATAAGATAAAGGATCAATAGAAGACAAGATTCATACATTGCTTCGTCTGCTTGACTGTACCCCATAGCTCTTTCTATGTTCTTGCTGCTGTACCCATTCGCACGAAATGTTGTCTGATGCTCGTTCATGTTGGAGGTTGTCTGGTAGCTAATCCCATGGGCTCTGGCTGCCAGCGTACATAGCACAACGTTCCTTTGTGCTGGATGGTGGTACCACATCGAAAGAAGATATGATAGTGAGTGTGGGTTCCCTGTAGACTTGCTCTCTTATTATATTCTGTAGGTTTATATACCAAGATAATTAATCGCTCCATTATTTTCTGTTTCTAGCGTGAGCCGTATGCTTTTTTTGCAATCTGATGAAGTGCTCATGAAATCTGCGTAGTTCTGTTTTCCCGTGCGGCTGTATGGCGAACATGTAATCCATATAGCCAACAACACCAGGACAGTGCCTTAGAACATAGGGCTATCTGTCTGAATGTTTCCCTTGGGGTACACGTGAAGAAGCTTTTACGTGCTGAGATTTCTCTTCATTGAAAATGACGTGCTGTGATCGGTTTTGCTAGAAACTCTTCAGTCCAGTCAAGTAGTTGGACTTAAATTTCGTACGCTCATATTTTTTTCACTGTGCCACAGTGCCAAACTAAATTAAACGCTCTTTGACGCTACATAGAAGGCAGAACTTTTCAGACTGAAATTAATGTTTTAGTCATCAACGTTGCATCCAAAAATCCACTGTCTGATGTCCCACAGAAAGTCTCGGACTAGGAAGAACTTCTCACTTCACTGCTTCCCTGTATCTGGGCGTTAGTATATTTCGCAGACGACTGGACTGCGCTGAGTTGAGTTTCTCTGTTGTTCCATGCCACACAAAGCTAAAGTTGTCTGGACAGACCGATTTCACAAATGAACTCCAGCAATATCCGCTGCTGATAACACTGTGCGTTACAGGATTGCGTTAATGAGCCTGTTGTTTACTGTGGCTCACTCAAGAATGGTACATGTCATTCTAACATTTTCACGATTATAATTACGCCAACATTGCAAATATGACTGACTACAAGATAAAATTGGCCCGCATCTCGTGGTCGTGCGGTAGCGTTCTCGCTTTCCACGCCCGGGTTCCCGGGTTCGATTCCCGGCGGGGTCAGGGATTTTCTCTGCCTCGTGATGGCTGGGTGTTGTGTGCTGTCCTTAGGTTAGTTAGGTTTAAGTAGTTCTAAGTTCTAGGGGACTGATGACCATAGCTGTTAAGTCCCATAGTGCTCAGAGCCATTTGAACCATGATAAAATTTTGCTAAGATAGTCGTCATCGTCTAAATACCTTATTTAAACTGTTGACCGGTTTCGACCTGCTGTACTTTGATCATCTTCAGACTTTATACTCCGCAAATAGAGTAGTGAACCAGCTTAGAGGTAACAAAATTATTAAAATAACGAAGCGAACTAGTTACAAAATTTAATTACTACGAGTGGTCTACCCATGACGGTAACAGGAGCTGGGCTGTCTGAACAGGCAGCTCTAAAGAGATGTAATCGACTGCTGATTGTGAATCAGCTGCTCGTCGTTAAATAGTGATAGCTCCGCACCCTGCCTCCAGCATGGCGTCATTACAGGCCAGTAATAAGTACAAGTCATAAAACCTACTTCTAAAATACGCTTTGCTCATCAAAGAAAAAAACGAGAACAGTTATTCATTTTAAATTATAATTTCTTGTTTTACTGTTAAAATGTGGACAAAAACTTTGTTAACCATGATACTGGCCGTGTGAGCGTTCGCTGGCCTTCACAGGTGACGGACAGATGGTGAGACGCCAGCTTGGCAACTATGGAAACGTCACTTCTTTTATATCAGTTCCTCTATAGACCAAAGATGTTGTGAAGGCTGGTTAGTGCAAAGGACGCCATTCAGTACCCATGGAGACGGTGCGAAAATCGGTCATAAAAATGGTTCAAATGGCTCTGAGCACTATCGGACTCAACTGCTGAGGTCATAAGTCCCCTAGAACTTAGAACTACTTAAACCTAACTAACCTAAGGACAACACACACATCCATGCCCGAGGCAGGATTCGAACCTGCGACCGTAGCGGTCGCGCGGTTCCAGTCTGTAGCGCCAGAACCGCTCTGCCACCAGCGGCCGGCAAAAATCGGTCATATATCTATAATTCCTGAAATTAGAAGATAACACCATAATACGCAGCCAGAGTGCGGTTATATTAATGAAATTGTTTGTTGCCTCTGACATAAAGTATACGCAATTACATCGTTAAAATAAAATGAAATTAAAATACAGAGCACATTGTCAGTAAAAGAGGTGCGTGTACAAACAACTAACGTCAGTTATTACATAAAACGCCGCTACGTGACGAAGAAAAGGATAACAAAACAACTGCTTAAATTGTATTCTGATGTCGACCGTGAAAACGATGTATTCTACTGTCGACCGCCGTGAAAACGAACTAAGTCAATACGTATGAGAAGCAATTTGGCAAGAGAATTTTAATATACTAGTGTAGCAGAAGAAAATACTTATTTAAATGCTACCTGCTTAATTTCCATAGTTGTTGTTCGTTTTGTTAAGAAAAATTTATTTAAAAATGCCTAGGCTTGCAATGACAATCTTGCCAATACAGGCCTGAGTAAAAGCACGAGCACTACCATTCGCGATACAGGTATACAACTAAAAGCGTAATGAACATGAAGAAAAGAAGTTGCAGAACAACGTGTAAAGTCTACTATATTAATAAGTACAGAAAAAAGCAGTAGTAATTGCATTTAAAATTAAACACGTATTGGCTTAAGTATAACAATAATCCCTCTGAATAAGATAATTTGGCGATGATTACTGTGAACGGGAATAGTTGGGGATAAGATTCGAGCAAAGTGCATATGTTAAATCGACTAATGTTTTCAGCGTGTTTATACTTCTGGAATAATATAGGTCAAAATCGTCATTAGTGTATCAACGGCACACGTAGTTTCTGTAAAACCCGTTTATTTGCACTGGCCCTGTGTAGGCAGCTACTGAAATGCTAGATGTTTCTTTCTATGCACTTTAAACATTACTACTGATAGGTGTTCTCGGGAACTTCCAATTTATGTCCGTATTAGAGAGAGAGAGAGAGAGAGAGAGAGAGAGAGAGAACAGACGCAGCTTCTTATATGAAGTGAAATATTGCTCTGCAGCGCTGCCTCCGAGGAGATGAGGTACTGGTGGAAGTGAAGTTTTGAGCACGGGTCGTGAGTCGCGTTTGGGCAGCTCAGTCGTACAGCACTTGCCCATGAAGGGCACACGTCCGGCACACAGTTTTAATCTGTCAGAAAGTTCCGGCCTCAAATATAATTGACAGAGCATCGAAACAAGTTTGCAATCGATTCCCAATAAGTGACACATACTTTCCCTGTCTACTGAAACGCATAATACATACAAGAAAGCCTCGCTACACAGCCGCTCTTTTATACGGCATTTCACTATAACGACCTTCTCAATTTACGGTACTTTTTCCATTTATGGTCCACAGTATTTCCTTACACGACCAACAGCGACGCTCTGTTTACTTTGTTACACTGTCAATAACGACGCTCTGTTTAATTTCAGCTTCTCCCCTCAGGTGGCTCTCCTGTGTTCTCTCACTTTCATCACTTTACTTACTGTGTTCATTGTTTTCCACTAACTTGGCAGTTTGAAATTTTAGTTTACGTTTTGTTTGTTTGAATTTATTGCTTAGTTGTAAACATATTTGCCACGTATGCATTCAGGACTCTTGTTATGTACCGGTTGTTCAGCTGCACCTACCGACGTCGTTTCGTGCAACCCTAACTTTAATATCTCGCCGTCATAAACCACGCGCGAGGTTTCATTTTATCTCACTTGCTAATCGCAAACTGCTAGTCCTACAGAAAAAAAGGTGAACAGGGCCATTTTGTAGGAAATTAAATGTAGCAAAATTTTAGCTGGGATATGTTTTCGCTAGAGGCCGTAGTTCTCGAGTTATTCAAGTAAAAGTGAATTTCAAATACACCCCCACTGCCACATTCATTCCCCACCTGTCAGGATTTCTAGTGTGTTGTTCATAGTATTCCTTTCTACCACTATACAAAAAATTTGCGACTGCAGGAATTATTTCTCACACTCGACCGTTTTATTTATTTATTTTTTTCTGCACTGCCTCGCTTCATTACGCCATTGGGTTGGCCAGGTACTTACAAATTATAAAACTGTAAGGGTTAAATTGGGACCCAGTTAACAAAGTAATTACTTTTAGCGTAGCGTTTACGAAAGTCGTTTTTCTTTCATTGCCCTCAAGGGCAGATTTCATTTAATAATATTAACGAAATAGTCGACTATGGTGGCAGCGTAACAGACAAAACGAAGTCAAATATCGGGAATAGTTCGTGCAGTCGGAAATCTTTGTACTGTGACAGGAGGTAATTCCACGAACAATGTAGTAGAAATCTGGGCTGTTGAGGGATGGATGTGGAGGTGGAGGTTTGTTTGAAGGTCACTTGTATACGTTTTTCTTGAATAACCCGGAAATAGTGGGCACCAGCGAAAACGTATCCCAGTACAAAATTTTACTGCATTAAATTTCCTGCAAAAAGACCATGTTTATTTTTCTCCATAGAACCAATAGTTTGAGCGTAGCGAGCGAGAGAATATCAAAATCTCGTGGTTAGAATGCCACATATAACATTGTGAACCTTAGTGGACCACAAAAATAGCGTCTATGCAGGAAAATCCATACAATGAGTGTGCTATAACTGAATTCTTGGTCGCGGGCAAAGAAACTGTGAAAAACTTCCATAAACTCTTGTTTTCAGTGTATACTAATGAAGCAGTTGATAGTATAGTCGAGCGATGGGTAGAGAGAGTTGAAGCTCGAGAAAGTGCAACAACTGAGCTCCATGGTAGGCCACATTCTGTCCCGATATGGTGGATAGCGCTGATTCCGTTATTCATCCATCTCGGTTCAATGCAACTGGACAACTGACTCTACAGTTATCGATGAGCTTCGGTAGTGTGAGTGCAATGACTAAGACTCTTTCATCTTCAAAGCAGTTCTCAACAGGTGTCTCACGAATGCTCACATCACACCGCATTATTCAAAGAATAGCCACTTCTTCCGAACTGTTGGAGCAGTTTAAGGCTAATGGAAAGACCTTTCTGTCACGACCGGCTACAGATGTCAAAACCTGGGTGCATCACTTTGGGTAGAAACGAAAAGGATAGTCACTGGCGTGATACCATCTACAATTACCAAAAACGGAGGCAACTCCCTCTGCTGGCAGAGTTATGATGACATTCATTTTGGACACTGATGGTGTTATAAAATAAAAAAATAAAATAGAATATTAATTATTGTATATGTATGATAGTGATTGGTTGTAATTAATATTTGCTTATCTGGAACGTGGACGTTTAATTATTTGGTATCAGACGCTTGACAATGGTTTTTTCGTAAATGCAATGTTATTCGTAGTTGACCGTGAAATGTGATTCAAATAATCGGACTTCGTATTTAAATCGTTTCCAAAGACTGCTGCGGTAGGTGTGGACTCAAAATCTCAATATTAGAATAATTTGCCAGCCATGTCAATACGTCGTACAGAGGTGACTGTCTACTAAACATAAAAAGTTTGCACAGTTAGTTAAATCAGATATAATCAACGAATAAGCCTACAGTTAAATAATTCAACTTCCTTTCATAAATATAGAATCTTTACAGGGTCGAGTGCCTAGTGAGATTGCAACTCGCAGTGTTCTTATCTAACATCAAATATAGCGGTGTACCAGTTAATGAAAGATACGTGCTTCCCACCCCAGCTATTCTACAAGACCTCCTTCTTCTTAATGAAACATAAGAGTGTCGTAATTGTATTTCGTTTTATCAGCGGCATAGCGCTGCAGTTCTGTGTCATAGGCTTTATTTATTTGTTAGAGATTAATTATTTAATGAAGATTTCGCGTTTCCGAGGAAACTCACGCACGGCATGCAAATGTGCCTTTATAGTGTCACTCTCGTGTATGTGCTACCAAACGGGTCAGTCGTTGGTTTCAGTCGTCTGCGAAGACTCTGAATAAAGTCAAGACTCGTTTCCGAAGTTTTTGATCCGGAAATATTCTAAAGGAAATCTTGCTCCATGATAATGCATGCTATAACACAAGTCTCGGAGTTCCGGAATGTATCGCTAGATTGGGTGGAATATCTTCCCTCATCTACTGTGTAGCATAGACCGGGCGTCCACGGACTTGCATTTGTTTGGGCCAAGAAGATTCTCTCCGATGGATCCACTCTGAAGATGAGAGCGACTGGCGAAATGCCATAGTACGAAACGGAAACTACGCAGACAAATTGTACATGTAAGAGACCCCTTCAGCATCAACTAAACCCTGAAGATGGTGCACTGAATCGTCGAAACTGGTAGCCACACAATAAATGGTATCATAATACCGCCTGTAGGCGTTTTCTTACAATAGTGAACGGCTGTAGACCTCAAGACCTCCAGTCACAAGAAAGGACATACAAAAATTAGATGTAAAAGACATGTAAATTGACACTATCACCATATTCTGATTCTTAGGAATAAATACGTTCTAAGTAAAAATTTTGAGGCGTTGTTTATTAAACGATAGTCGTGAAATTGTGTACGCCTTGTATGCTTTACTTGCTGAGGACATACCTTACGTTCTGAACCTCCCACGTACTACACAAATCCTAAGGAGCGCTTCACCACACACAAGGCTGTTCCTCAAAGAACAGTCATGCATACTAGAGAGGGGCACGTTGAAATAATCACTTGCCTGCCACGAGAACCAAATTTGCATAAGGAACAGCTTTTATGTTCTTTAACATATAATACCCACGAGGAACAAGCATTTTGGCTTTGAAAATTAACTGTGGCAGTCTTCACCTGCTCCAGCGGAACGCTTCTTAAACAACAACTACGAGTTTGCACAGCGAAATTGTTGATTACGTCGTGTTGACGTTTCGGTAGAAAAACACACGCCCTAAGCGACTAGGTGGTTCGAATTTATCCTACACCATACTGCGGCCGCACGGTGGGTGGAGTAACAAGGTTTGCTCCAAGTCGTTATTTTAATGAAGTTACGGTTCGCAAGGTGAGACCGCGGAAAAGTAATTAAGCTGCGGCTGAGGAAAGCGGAGCCATCGATCACGAGCGCCCGCCGCCGCCAAAGACAACTCCGAAGACGGAGCCCGAGAGCCAGAGTAGGCAGCGACAAACGCAGGAGACACGGAGACATCGAGAGTTAGGTGGGGACGTTAAAACACCGTCGTCTGTGCTTAGGGGAACGGTGACAGCAAAGGGCAGCCACAAAGAACTGGAAGAGAGTAACAAAGCAGATTCCACTCTCAGTGACGTCCGCCCCGGTAGCTGAGTGGTCAGCGCGACGGAATGCCAATCGTAACTGCCCTGGTTATATTCCCAGCGGGGTCGGAGATTTTCTCCGCTCAGGGACTGGGTGTTGTGTTGTCCTAACCATCATCGCCGGCCGAAGTGGCCATGCGGTTAAAGGCGCTGCAGTCTGGAACCGCAAAACTGCTACGGTCGCAGGTTCGAATCCTGCCTCGGGCATGGAAGTTTGTGATGTCCTTAGGTTAGTTAGGTTTAACTAGTTCTAAGTTCTAGGGGACTAATGACCTCAGAAGTTGAGTCTCATAGTGCTCATAGCCATTTGAAACATTTTAACCATCATCATTTCATCCCCTGCGACGCGCAAGTTACCGAAGTGGTGTCAAATCGAAAGACTTGCACCCGGTGAACGGGCTATCCGACGGGAGACCCTAGTCACACGACATTTTTACTCTCAGTGACGGGACCTCACGGACGTAGTAACTCTGGATGCATACGAGCAGTCTTGTAAATCTTTCCGTTTCTTAGAATTCCAGACTTTTTAGGCTTTTCTAAAATTTTCTTATTAATGAAACTAACGGACATTTAATTGTGACAATAACTTCTTGTGAAAGCCTGAAACTACTACTCCCGGATTACATGCACTATAAGAAAATAAAGACCCACAACAAAGGGATTATTCGAATAAGACTGAAATCTGTAGATATGATTTACACTACTGGCCATTAAAATGGCTACACCACGAAGACGACGTGCTACAGACGTGAAATTTAACGACAGGAAGAAGATGCTGTGATATACAAATGACTAGCTTTTCAAAGCACTCACACAAGGTTGGCGCTGGTGGCGACACGTACAACGTGCTGACATGAGGAAAATTTCCAACCGATTTCTCATACACAAACAGCAGTTGACCGGTGTTCCCTTGTGAAACGTTGTTGTGATGCCTCGTGTAAGGAGAAGAAATGCGTACCATCACATTTCCGACTTTCATAAAGGACGGATTGTAGCCTATAGCGATTGCGGTTTATCGTATCGCGACATTGCTGCTCGCGTTGGTCGATATCCAATGACTGTTAGAGGAATATGGGATCGGTGGGTTCAGGAGGGTAATGCGGAACGCCGTGCTGGATCCCAACGGCCTCGTATCACTAGCAGGCATCTTATCCGCATCGCTGTAACGGATCGTGCAGCCACGTCTCGATTCCTGAGTCAACAGATGGGGACGTTTGCAACACAGCAACCATCTGCACGAACAGTTCGACAAAGTTTGCAGCAGCATGGACTATCAGCTCGGAGACCACGGCTGCGGTTACCCTGGACGTTATTTTTTCGGATGAATGCAGGGTCTATTTACAGCATCATGATGGTCGCATCCGTGTTTGGCGACATCGCGGTGAGCCCACATTGGAACCGTGTATTTGTCATCGCCATACTGGAGTATCACCAGGCCTGATGGTATGGGATGCCATTGCTTACACGTCTCGGTCACCTCTTGTTCGCATTGACTGCGCTTTGAACAGTGGACGTTACATTTCAGATGTGTTACGACTCGTGGCCCAACCTTCATTCGATCCCTGCGAAACCCAACATTTCAGCAGGATAATTCACGACCGCATGTTGCAGGTCCTGTACGGGCCTTTCTGGATACAGAAAATGTTCGACTGTTGCCCTGGCCAACACATTCTCCAGATCTCTCACCAATTGAAAACGTCTGGTCAATGGTGGCCGAGCAACTGGCTCGTCACAATACGCCAGGCACTACTCTTGATGAACTGTGGTATCGTGTTGAAGCTGCATGGGCAGTTGTACCTGTACACGCCACCCAAGCTCTGTTTGACTCAATGCCCAGGCGTATCACGGTCGTTATTAAGGCCAGAGGTGTTTGTTCTGGGTACTGATTTCTCAGGATTTATGCACCCAAATTGCGTGAAAATGTAATCATAAATCAGTTCTAGTATGATTTATTTGTCCAATGAGTGAGTGAGTGATCGTATGGCATTGTTGGCCGGGAGGCCCCATGCGGGGAAGTTCGGCCGCCGTATTGCAAGTCCTTTTTAGTTGACGCCACTTCGGCGACTTGCGAGTCAATGATGATGAAATGATGATGAACACACAACACCCAGTCATCACGAGGCAGAGAAAAATCCCTGACCCCGCCGGGAATCGAACCCGGGACCCCGTGCGCGAGAAGCGAGAACGCTACCGCAAGACCACGAGCTGCGGACTATTTGTCCAATGAATACCCGTTTATCATCTGCATTTCTTCTTGGTGTACCAATTTCAATGGCCAGTGGTGTACATGTACGGACAAATAATCTTCAGAATATCTGGATCATTATTCAAGAGAAAGAGCTTCACAAACTGATTAAGTCAAACCTGTACCTTCTGCAAGTGCTTAAATTGCTTGGCGTTGACTGACAGAGTTGTTGGATGCCCTCCTCACTGACATCCAATTGGCGCCTCAGACCTGGATTGAGGGCTCAGTCCATCGAGCTCAAAACGTTCTCAATCGGGATAGACCAAGTGACCTTGCTGGCCTGTGTAGGGTTTGGCAAGCACGAAGACAAACAATAGAAACTCTCGCAACGTACAGGAGGGCATTAGCTTGCTGAAATCTAAGCCCAGATCGGCTTGCCGTGAAGGCAACAAATCGTGGGATAGAACATCGTTGGTTACCGTTGTGCTGTAAGAACCACGTGGATGACAACCAAAGAGGTTTTCTTATGACATGAAATGCCATCCCTGACCATCACTCCTTGTTGTCGGGCCGTATGATGGGTGACAGTCTGGTTCCCAAGCCATTCCCATCTGGGGCGTTTCTAGACACATCCTCGTGGTCCTCAGACCTCGTTCGAAGCGGGACACCACTGGAGACATTCGACTCCAGCCCGAATGTGCCCGACACCACTGCAAACGGTTCAAAATGGCTCTGAACGCTATGGGACTTAACATCTGAGGTCATCAGTCCCCTAGAACGTAGAACTACTTGAAACTAACTAACCCAAGGATATCACACACATCCATGCCCGAGGCAGGATTCGAACCTCGGACCACAGCTGCAGCGCGGTTCCAGACTGAAGTGCCTAGAACTGCTCTGCCACAGCGTCCGGCACTGCAAACGGGCTTGTTGATGTACAGAGGTGAATGGTGGACGGCGTAATGGGCGCCGTGAGCTCAGGCCCCTTCCCGTGAGCCGCTCATTAATGGTTCTTGTGGTCACTGAAGTACCAGTTGCCCGTCGGATCGATGATAACGATGAATTTGGAGCTCTATGTGCGTCTCTAACGATTGCTTGGTCCTCACATTCTGTCATCACTCTAAGGTCGACCGCTTTGTTCTTCATGCCGTGATCTGCCATGGTTCACCCACTCCAACATCGTCGAATAACAGCATCGTCCCTGTTAGAATGTCCAGTGATTAGCCGACTAGTCCAACCGATTTCCTTGAGCCCACCAACACGTCCTCTCTCAGTTATCTCTGTATAGTGTTTAAGTGCTAGTCTGCTGCACATAGTTACTGTCCAACTTAGTAAACGGAATGAAATTCGCAAAGACTTTATGCTCTGGTATCGACATGTCTCCTGTTTACAAATCCAGCCATCTACTCCGTGAAATTGCGTGTCGGCGTCACAAATTCATCCATCACCTGCAAAACTTTATCATTTTGCATTCTTCGCCGATAACTGTATGAATATCGAATATCAATTTGTGACCATTTTCCATAATCCCTTCATGGTGCACCCTTTTTTATCTTAGAGCGTATTTGAAGCTTCCTCGAATGTCTAGTAATTTCCGTATGTTTTAAGGAACGTAACATTTCGCCAAAAATATAAAATTTTACTGAAGTAAAAAAAAAAAATAACCGTTGTTCTAATAATGTACTGCTCTAATCAGTAACTGAAAACTGCCATCCAAATTTTCAATTATTACGCATTACCTCCACGTGATTTAATTTTTGGTAAGGTGCATTCTGGTACACGGTTCTTCACACTTGGTTATTTTGCACCAGCTGCATGGCTATGTTGTGTCTTTTCTTGCAAACTTTTGTGTTTGCTTTTTGCTTCAGCTGAGCATATTTTGCACCACCTCCTGATTCATGCTTAACGTGATGGAATTCGTTTTAGGAAACGAATTTTTGTAGAAAGGATATAGATAGAATGATTTGCTATCTCCAGCATCTTCGCTCATTGGCGGACACTAATACTGCACGCAATATGGTTATCAATTTAGATTGAGACATCTTTTTACTTTATTATGGCGGACACGTGAATTATCCAGATATATCACGAAACGATGAAGAACAGGTTTCCTCAACCATTTCAGAATTCTTCTGTCTTCAAAACAGCCGTACGACATCCTGTGATCTCACGAATAATTTAGAAACTACATTTTCCTAGCAACACAATGAAGGCGGATCGAACGATTAGTATGATATGTATAGTTTCTTATGCAGCTCAGGTCGATGAGACGCGCTGTCGCTTGCGTCTTTCGCCATCGGTTTGCTGCGACGGGCAACTGTAGTCTGACTTACAAGCTTTTTTTGCCCACCTCACCCTACTGCCACAACATCGACGTTATCCTAGTTTTTTCCCCGCTTCTGCTTTCAACAACACCAGATCTATTACATTTTCCATTATTACACATGAAGCATTGCGCTCCCTTCATTCCGCGTTTACCCGTTACCTTTTTGCGGCGCTTTGCCGCCTGTAAAGCTCCCTTGTTTCCTCTCCCGCCATACGACCAATTACGTTGGCGGCGAAGTATCATTCATCACATCCCTATCAGCACAGAGTTATAATTCAGTATTGTACGCCGTTCTGTTCTCGATTCATTTAACAACAAATATTTGTCTTGTTATTGTGTATTAACTCATATGGCCAGCTACATTGGATAGCACAGTTATGTGACGTGCTGAGTGGCACTGCTCCTTGCTGCAGTTTCACGTCCTGGCCACTTAAAAAAAATCATTCTGCTTAGCGATTGCTTAAATCTCGTACAATTCACAGTGGAAACACGGAACTGCTATTGGCTCCTCTTACCCCTTTTCAAGTAAACTCTAAGTACTGAATACTCTTGTGACCTCAAAATAGCCATCTTGGTTGGCCCTGTATGTATAGTGATTGAGGTTCCTATCCTCTTCCATTGCAGGCACGGATTCTGTTATGTCCTGTAGGACACCACTCGGTGCTCGTACGCCTAGGTCATCCACAGACATCATTTTGATGACATTTTCTCCATTATTGTCGCTGTTTCATTTGTATTCTCTTTTCAGCTACTCGCTCGAAATTAACCAGACAAATAGCCTCACAAAAGTAAGAACAACTACGTACTACAACCCCCACACCCCATCGAATCGAGAAAGATCTACCGTTCTCCCAATCTTTCCGATGTTGGAGCTGCTGAGCCCCATCCTGTCATACCGACGGGTTTCTCTCGAATCCTTTAGCTTCAAACAATGTTCAAATGTGTGTGAAATCATATGGGACTTAACTGCTAAGGTCATCAGTCCCTAAGCGTACACACTACCTAACCTAAATTATCCTAAGGACAAACACACACACCCATGCCCGAGGGAGGACTCTAACCTCCGCCGGGACCAGCGGCACAGTCCATGACTGCAACGCCTCAGACCGCTCGGCTAATCCTGCGAGGCAATCCTTTAGGTCAGATATGTCGAAGGTGAAGGGCTCGAGTAGTGTGCAATAGTGTTTTCTCTCAGAACCTTCCATGATCTTCCCATGACCCTTGCTCGGTAACCCCTTCTAGCTCATGAGTCCTAAGCACTCCGATTATTATTACCATTATTGCCTTCTCACACATCAAATTCTTCAAGCTATACTGTATATTGCTTTCATGTCGCCGATCAGATTGAAAAATTTTACATTGGATCATGTAACCGATGCTGACCAAGTATCGAAGGGAACCTTCTTTCTTCTTCTTTTTTACGTGACTGCAATATAATGTTTGATGGTGAATGCTTTGTAACAACTGCTGCTGGACCATAGCTACAGAATATACCTTGTCTTACACTGTCCATGCAATTCTTGAAGGTCTTTTTTCGTGATGAGCACATGCATGAATCCAAGCGCCACTCTATTCTCTGACAAAGCAGTACGGAACCTTATTTCTCCACCCGTGGAGTCGATAGTGTACTGTCACGAGAAGTTTCCCCTTCCTCCAGCTTTTCTTTGTCAACCTCTTGTCACCACGAGGCCTTTTGTTGAAATGAATGAGACGCACAAGTTTTCACACAGCACTGTGTTGTACATTACTGATTTCCGTGAGCTAAAAGCAGTTCTCACTATCACAGTTACACTGGCTCTGCATCACTGTCCACAGTTATGATAGGGGCGATTGAGGCACTTTTATACAAACGAGGATATTGGCAATGTTTTTGTGTTCTCCCTCCGCAGGTTGTTCCCGAACCCCATTCTTCTTGTACTCGTAACAAATAAAGTTTGCCTCAAGACTAAACTTGCAAATTTTTCCCCATAATCGCTCGTCACCCATGAGGGCCTCTTCCCTCAGTACACAGGATGTAGCAAGTAAAAGTGCAGATATTTCTATTGGTGACTGAGGACGTAGTACTCAACTACATTACATCAATATTTACCGCATTTGTAGACTAGTAACTGTTCTATTATAAGTGGTTGGTTAGTACTGCCAAGTATGCGAGGCAACAGCAAACCACGCTCATTTTCCCCTGAGCAACAGGTCAGGTGCTGAAGTGAGGACGCGTGGACACAAAACGGATTGTGTATACTGACAGTCCACTTAGTGGTGTAGATATTACGTCGTAAAGTTAGTGACGTGTTTGTGAGAAGACTGTCCGATACAGCGATACATGTAGACATCACGGTACTGCGATAGGCAACTGTAGCAGGACTTATAAGAGGGGGAGTGAGTACATTATACTTTCAATACGAAATAATGTCCGGAAACGTACCGTTTCTGTTCCGCGACAGTTTCACTTCCGATGTTTAACTCATTCAGTTAGCTGTAGTGAAAGGAGGTACGGCCCAATCACATCATAGTACAGAATACCTGCCCACACATTACTATCAATCCGGTGCCGACATCTCTGAGCAAGCGTGCCACGAGCGCTTCCTTTGTGAACAGAACTGGACGTGGAAACAGGTCTGTCGATGCAGTGGTGCGGGATCCAGGTGCAGTAAGCAACACATTGTGGAAAATCGACTGGACCCATAGCTTGTACCCTTTGTAATTAGTACAGACGTAATTGTTGCTCGTGCAGAACGTCCCAGATGATACTAACACCCATTGTACGTGCAACTGATTGAGTACTCGTTGACGTGTTCTCTTGAAAGTGATGCGGTACATCTTCAAATTCTCTTCGTTGATCCATTACGGATCGTGGGACGACGGCTGGCATGATCTTCTTGATTCAATAATAGCCTATGTATTGTAGAAATTTATTTTATTTTATTTTATGAACTTCTCTGTGCTACCAGTTTCGGCATTACATTGATCCCATCTTCAGGCCTCACTCGTCTTAATCGAAAAATCGCTATACACGGAAGGAGCCATATAACTGGATCCGTGAACCCAGAGCTGTTGCCACCAAGAGCTGTTGCAGGACGATTTGATTCACGGATCCAGTTATATGGCCCCTTCCGTGTATAGCAATTTTACGACTATGACTAATGGGGCTTGAAGATGGCATCAATGTAATGCCGAAACTGGTAGCACATAGAAGTTTATAAAATAAAATAAATTTCTACAATACATACGGCTGTTGGCAAATTATTGCATCAAGATCTTCAAATTCTGGTGTGCGGCTTTGCCGTGGAGCACCACAGTCCTGCTCCTCACGATGAAGGTACCTGTTTCTCAGAGCCTCTCTGTAACTTGGGCAAAATGTTTGTGAGACGGCGTACTATTTGGTGGACAACGTTCGTGATACAGCTGACTAGCACTTCTTCAGTTACCTCGACCGTCGCCATGTGCAAAGAGGGTGCCTGTGTATTCCGTAAACGTGTACCGAACCATGTTTACCACATCAGAGGTGCACAGGCGTTGAAGAGGTCTCGGAGCAAGGCAGACGTTAAGTGACGTCAGGAGACTGACGCAGTACACGTCATCCTGTCTGTCCTATTCCATACCAGGACAAGCAACTCTCAGACTTTTCTCTTTCCGTCAAAACACGTGGACGGATTGCACATCTGGGTTGACAGCGTCATAGAATGGGAACGGTACGTTTCCAGACACGGGTTCCTCTTCAGATTATTATGTACTCGCTTCCTTCTACAAGTCTTGCAAGTTAGTAACGGGAATTTCCTAACACCATGTATAAAAATATCGACACTTAAACCCTGTATAAGAATGTTTTATGTGACTATCAACAGTTTAATTTTACTTTTCTTCTACAATATTTTGTACGGATTTTGGTTTAAAGCGTTTTTTTCTGTAATAGAGAAGAAAGCTCACTCCTGTGGACTCTATACCATTATTTTAATTGCAAGGCAGCATGAATTTAAGTGTGCAACATTTAGTGAACAAGTCTTCAGGAATGCCATGAGCAAGACAGTCACGACTGCATCCTTTAATTACGCAATCTCATTCCATGTCCTGTGTTTCTGACAACCCCATGAATGCCGATGGTGATCGTGGGCATCCTGCTCCCACTTGCAAGTTTTATGTTTTCTTACGGAAAAAAATGATCTATGTTATTTGGTCTATTATGCAGATTTTCAGTTTTATTTATTCGGCTTAACGTATCACCACGCAAATGTTTCCTTCACTTGATACCTCTAGAGAACTGCATTTATTTAGCCAAGTCACAACACATTTCTTCACATGTATTCAGAATTGTAGTGTTACTATGGTTGTAGCAATTAGTTTTCCATTCTGTTTCCTAAAGAGGTTTGACGATTCACATTTGTATACGCGGTTGTTACCTGAGATTCCATTGTTTTATAGCTCTCGGCATTTGATGAGTACAATTAACTATGAGGTTTTATACATTCTGTTTATTGAATTCATATCTCATTTTTAAAGGTCTCGATAGCCCATATTTTAGCAACTAATAATTTTAGTTAGAAATTTTGGTTTAATGTCGATTGATATCTGTGATGCAAGAATTTTGGTAGTTACACGTGTGGGAACGTAGTACATTTGTTTTTGTAAGTGAATTGATAATTTACTAACATTTCCTGCGTAAAAATTTTATTTGCACTTCTGTGATACCAGTTTCACGGCTTTCGTACGCAATGTTGCAGTTAGCTGACATCATGTTGCTCATCTTACTCAACTGCTACGGATGACGAAGGCTCCTACTTTTACCTCTCGTCTCCACCGTCAACAACAGCAGCACAGGGCCAATTGAAGGACCATGTTAACTTAGCCGATCATGCTTTTGTTACCCCCAGCTATGAGCATCTCATAGGGTCACTAGCCACGCTGGTGGGCCTTACGGAAAGAACACGTAATGTGCAGGTCACTTAGCCATTCTAACTAATATTTAAAGATTTCATTTTATTTTTAATATCTCATTCAATACTGTAATGTTCAAATACTCTGTCATCCAGTCATTGGATACGACCTAATATCGTGTCGGACCTCCTTTTGCCAGGCGTACTGCACCATGTTGACGTGGCATGGACTCAACAAGTCACTAGAAGTTCCATGCAGAAATACTGACCAATTCTGCCTCTATAGCCATCCATAATTGCCGGTACAGGAATTTATACACTAATTGACTTCTCGACTGTACCCCATAAATTTTCGGTGGAATTAATGTCGGGCGATCTGGGTGACCAAACCATTCGCTCGAACTGTCCAGAACGTTCTCCAAATCAATCACGAGCCACTGTAGCCCGGTGACATGGCGCACTGTCATATATAAATGGTACTGTCGTTATTTGGGAACATGAACTACATGAATGACTGCAAATGGTCTCAATGTAGCAGAACATTTCCAGTCAATGATCGGTTCAGTTTTGGAATGCATAGGCCTCTCTCCAGAGTCTGGGCAGGTGGTCCTTTGTCTGATCCTCGGAGCGCGTTCCCGTATGATGGTGAACGTTTACCAGTCTGGTCAGAGGACCCAGATCATTGCATGCAAACACAGCCCACACAATTCTGGAGTCACCACGAGCCTGTACAGAGTTGACAACCTGGGTACGTGGTTCCGTACAGCCTGCGCCACACACTACCCTACCAGCAGCTCTAACTAACTGAAACCGGGACTCACTAACCAAGCCACAGTTTTCCCGTGTCTAGAGTCCAACCAATATGCTCATGAGACCAGGTGTGATGCTGCAGGCCATGCCGTGCTGTTAGCAAAGGCACTCGCGTAGGTCGTCTGCTGCCGTAACCATTAACGCCACATTTCGTCACACTGTCCTTCCGGATACGTTATTCGTACTTATCACATTGATTTCCGCAATTATTTCATGCAGTGTTGCTTGTCTGTTAGCACTGACAATTCTATGAAAACGCCGCTGCTCACGGTCGTCGAGGGAAGGATGTTAGCCACTACATTATCTCTGGTGAGAGGTAATGCCAGAAATTCGCTGTTCTCGGCACACTCTTGACACCGTGGATCTCTTTAATATTGATTTCTCCAACGATTTCCGAAATGGGGTGTCTTAATGTGTCTAGCTCCAACTACCACTCTACGTTCAAAGTCTCTTAACCCCGTCGTGCGGCCACAATCACGACGGACACGTTTCCAGCGAACCACCAGAATACAAATGACAGCTCCGCCAATGCACTGCCCTTTTATGCCTTCTGTATGTGATACTACCGCCATATGTATCCTTGCATATAGCTACCCCGTGACTTTTGTCACCCCAGTGCATAACTTACTGTGGCTCACTTGGGAAGCAGGATGATAGCTTGAGCAGACATCGTTTGTTCCTGTGGGACGTGATCTGCTGACAATATACCCGTCATGCACCCGCTGTGGATATCCAATGGAGAGGGTGCGAAAGAAATCACTTGTTATCTTCTAGTTGGCACCTGGAGCGTCAGTCAGTTCCAGCCTAGAAGCACTCGCTGTCACTGCTTTCCAGGTGGCAATGACGTGAATCCTGTCCTACTCTTCTTTCGGACTTTTTTCCGTCGCAAGATTAACTGTATCTTAAATGGTTCAAATGGTTCTGAGCGCTATGGGACTTAACATCTGAGGTCACCAGTCCCGCAAACGTCAGCTCCTTACGGCGATAAACACGGAGGCAGGCGGCTGCGCAGTGACGCATACGAACATAACACACACGTTCGCCCGACACTATGGGACCCTGTACATGGAAGATCCGTGAAACGTATGTAATTATGACGAGCTGCTGCACTATTTTCCTGCGACTCGGAACGTGGCACGCATGCCCATTACATCCGACGAGCTGACGTCGGCCTTGGCACTTGGAGCACTGAAAAAATCAGCAGGGCCGGATGGTTTACCCCTGGAATCCTACCGTACTTTTTTATGACTTTATGGGCGACAAGTGGCTCCGAATGTTTCAAGAACTGGTCCGCCCTGATTACACTGTCCCCAAGGAATTCACAGACGGTATCTTGATCCCAGTACCGAAAGCGAATGGTGGTTGTAGGTGGCAGGACTTTCACACACGCGCTCGCACACACACACACACACACACACACACACACACACACACACTCCTCAATAACGACTACAAGATCTTCGCCCGCATCCTCCACGCGCGTCTCCACACAGCTATCGGGAAAGCCATCTACACCGATCAAAAATGTTTAGGTGGTGTCAGCAACATTCATACAGCGTTAGGAGCATATCGCAACGTAATTGCTTTGACGGTGGCCTGCAAAATACGGGGCGCCCTTGTCGCCGTCGAGTTTGACCACGAATTCGACCGCGTCGACCACGGCTTCCTATCCACAGTTTTGGAATGCATAGGCCTCTCTCCAGAGTCTGGGCAGGTGGTCCTTTGTCTGATCCTCGGAGCGCGTTCCCGTATGATGGTGAACGTTTACCAGTCTGGTCACATTGTTGTTGGATGGTCAGTGCGACAAGGATGCCCCTTGTCGGGTGTATTATTTGCGGCAGCGTTTGAACCAGCTTTGCTTGGTCTACGGAGGCAATTAGCAGGCATTTGCGGGGCGTGACCTTTCCTTGTGGTGCATTCGCCGATGATGTGCTGTTCATGGCTAGATCAGAGGATGAAATGCACATGGCACTTCAGTGGCTACGCCACTACGGGTCGGTCGCTGAGAGCGTCATCATCGTGAAGAAGACAAAATACATGGATGTTGGAGGTCGCGTCAAATGGACATGCTCCTACGAACAAGTTATGTCAACACCTACCTTGTCTCCAAACTGACCTATTTTGCGTATGTCCTTCCCTTGACGGTTGCGATGGCTGACAGATTTCAGGCTGCATGTGGACGTTTCGTGGTCGCCGGTCTTGTTTTTAAAGTCCGATACGCCACCCCGATACTGCCGCAGCGGGTGGGCGGTATCGGTTTAATTCATGTCTATAACCGTGCGCGATCGCTTTATCTCGACACTATGCCTCGCACGTGGACCTCTGCCCACGCCAGTCTGACGGGCACCCTGATAGCTGAAGTGGCACCACACTCTCTGCATCCTCCGATTTCTTTAGGGTACATTTCACCGGCACTCGCCCACATCAGATTGTTCTTTATTGCCCTCAGTTACTTAAGATCAGACCTTCCGACGACACGGATGCCCAGCATGAATGACTGTTATCGCCCTTATCAACAGCAGCAGCCTGTCAATACGATCGCCCACAGACATCCCGAAGTTGGCTGCATCACGGTGTGGCAAGCAGTTCACACGCCTTTTCGACCTACGACGGTGCGTTCATTGTGGTACATGGTTGTGAAAGGGAAGTTCGCTACTCGTCAGAGGCTACATTCCATTCTGCCGGACGACCCCTTGTGTCCGACATGCTCAGTCGTTGACTAGGATGCACACCGTCTGACTTGTGCCGCGATCAACGACTGCTGGCTACTCACGCAGTGCATGCTGGCATTACTCTTGCGGCGATTGCCGGAGTCTATCATCCCTGATAATACATAGCGCCCCGGCGGCGTTTACTTTCCACCGACCAGGACGAACGCCGGTAACTGGCTAAAAGGCATGGCCCTTTACCACATATTTAGTGATACTCACAGAGACACGCTCAACTTCTGGTCGCTTCTGATGTCGACACATGCAGGCTTCAGCCGCCACCCGACGTACTGGATCCACTTCGCTAATTATTTAGGTTCATTATCTGCGGACCCTCCTGCTCACTGGGGCTGAAACTGATGAAGATCCTCTATGGACGGAATAAGGAGGAACTCTTACCAACACACGATAAGACGACTCCGACGCTCGGCTACGGCAGTTGTAGGATCTTTTTATTATAAAACTAAATTCATTCCACAAATAAAAAAAAACAATAAAAAAGCAAAAAATTACATAAAAATAAATAAATGAACCACAATAGACAAACCCGCTAAATCCTCTCCCTGATCCTTTGATCCTGGAACACGTTGCGTGGTTATGGCGACGGGCTGGCCAGGCCTCGGGGGTCGACCCCTGCCCTACCCGTTGTCCTGCTCTTGCAGCGGCTCCTAACATAAAAAAATTTAAAAAATCTATGTGGGTACCGTTGCTGCCTCTGGATCACGGGGTCCCAGGTTCGATTCCCGGGATGACCGCGCAGTCGAGCGCCCTACAAACCAAACATAATAATCACTCTTCTTCCTCTGTATCCCACTTCCTGCTTCCTGCCTTCAGGCACCCTCTATGCCTTTCGGCAGGAAGCCCTGTTGTGTTCCACCTGTATTTTTCTTTCGTCTGCTTGGTGGTCTTCTACTTCGTCAAGTAAAATTAATTCTGTTAGATGGAAAATAATCATATCCAATAATTTGGAACGTTTAACATAAGATTCAACAGAAATTTGTAAATCTAAGTTACTCCCGGTCCAAACTATGGATCTAAAACAAAGATGGGAATTATGTACTTTGTTTCCTCGCGGCCAGACTCATGTTGTGCGTCCGTTGGCGGACACATCATGATGCTCCAATGCGTGTGACTAGTGCCGGCGTCAAAGGGAAATGGCACGACTTTTTCCTACGAAACGGAGATGATCGATTACCTTCCCCACCGTTTCCCATCCCAGCTTTGTAATGACAGGACGCCAAACCCTAATTAATTTTCTTTCTTCGAAATTTTACTATAACAATCTAATCTAAAACTCGTGTGTCATAAATCCTTTAGCCACTGGGGACTTGAAACCGCATATTTTCATTGCGCACACTACTCGTATAGTACACAAACCACAAAATTCCTTAATTTAGTTCCAGAAAGGTAGGCAGCATCCAATATGCTCGATCTCGACTATGACATATGAGTCAATATTGCATCACTGACTATTGCTGTGCTTCGATTTGAACTCAAAGGCGTGATGTAATGTCTCTGCGTTTGTAGTTCATCAACTGGCTCCTTCACTTCCCGCCAGGGGCAAGCACGCTCTGCACCGCGCCGACCTAACGGCTTCGCGCATTAGCTCTCTTTCAGTCGTTTACCACCGATAACTGCAGCATGGCCATCCAACGACTTGCCGATGCTATGGCAGGTGGACACTGTGAGCATTTGCCAAACTGGAATATGACTTTGAGCGAGCGTTCTCTTGAATCAAGTCACTCGCGTTTGGTGAAAGACGGTCTACCACTAGTCTCTACGGAATTGACGGGCAAAGTTCATTAGTGACTCGTAATCATCAGTACTTGTTGGACGTAGTTTGCCGTCTGGACGAACAGTTGTTTGGAGCTATCTGCTGTGCTGTAGGGTGCTCCAAACTATTTTGTTGTACTGTCTATCATTTACCTCTATTTTATTTAAAGAGTTTACCGCTTCAATCTGGCTAACTTTCATTGCTAACATTATTTACGCCACAGATTCTCTGGACTGGCTGTCTAGTTCCTATGGGATTTGAGTCCTGTTGGTAGTTTATTAACATTATTTGTGCTGGTCATGTGTAATTTATTTGGAACTCAGGATTTATGTATGTTCTATTTTACTACCTGCTGTTATAGTTTAAGCCATACTGGAGTTGTTGCTTAAATTTTATCTTTACGATCTTCTATAGGACAAACCTGAATCATCGCATCTTAAATCCAAGCTACGTACCCTGCTAAATTCTCTCTTGGCTGTGATTTGCATTCTGTGTAATTCCATGGTTGGCTACTTGTTCCTCGCCTCGGGCTCCATAAGAAGGTAACCGCTACCTACTGATGAGGGTTCAAATTGTCTTCGTCTGATTTACTTCAGTCTTGTATTTTGCATGGTTTTTATTGTTGCTTAATGCATATTGTCATCCAGCGAGTTTTCAACTGTTAAGTGATAGGTTAACCAAATATTTATTCGTGCTTGATGAAATACTCTGGAACGTTTGTTAATTGGAAACTTTTCTGTCTGCAGTAGTTGTACTTGAATTCATACTATGCCTTACTTAATTTATTTTAAGACAGAACATCCGAATGAGGTAAGATTCTACACTAGGTCACGATTTCAAATCTTAAATTAATATTCATCAAATATGAAATAATAATAGTTTATTGCAGATTTTTTGTTACAAATAGTTCATTCATTTAATATTATCAAATTTCACTGGTTAAAATGTATTCATAATAACAGTTGCTGTACTTGTTAAATTATTTTCTGGTGGGCGTGTTAATGCTTCTTGTGGGTTGACATATTATCATTCCCATCTCCTGGCTTGCTAACAATTTCAGTTATATTGGTCCACGTTCTTCTACCGATCCAAAATATCCGACACGTTTTAGTCTGGTGTCTGAGCTCAAAAATCCTGCGCACAGTGTACATTTCACGTGATGACGTCACAATGTCGTAGCGTCATGCGTTCACGTTCGTTTTCATGGCCCATGTAAGAAGAGGCAGAAGAGGTGTGGTACGTCAGCACACCTGGGGAACGGACACAGTGCTGTCGGTGATGGCTCTTTCGGTATACCATAGACGAGCTGCGGCAGATAATGACACGGCAGGTGTGGCGCTGACGTCACGCTGCGGCCTGCCTCTAGTCAGCACTGGCCTTTGTTCCTGTAGATGAATACGCCCACGTCAGGGCGCCCACTGCTGGTGCCTTCTGAGCGCAGCAGGGGCGCTGGCAGCGGCAGCTCGCAAGGAGCCAACAAGTGACGCCCACCAGAGTCGTCCTGCCCCTGTGTCAGCAAGGGCTGTGTGCAGTTCAGGTACCGTATCTCCACGTCAGCAATTTTAGTAGTATTTAGGAAAGAAAGGAAACTACAAGCGCAATTACGTATATCTTCCTTTACTCCTGTCAGTACCATCAGTATGAAGACGCAAAAAGGAGAAGTTACGAAATACATGGAAAAAGTAACTTAAAGTAAACATGTCTGTGTACATCTGAGTGGAAAATTAAAACATAGATTACCAAAACCGGGCAATCTCGAGAGCATATGGAGCTGCTTTCCCTTCCTCTGTAACGGAAGCGACACATATCCGGCAAGAACGAAGTGCTCTGATTAAAGGGATGTAAGAGAGCGACGAATTCTTTCAGCCCTACTGTTCAATCGATACATCGAAGAAGCACTGACGAAATGAAAGAAAGGTTCAAAAGTGGAATTAAAATTCAGTATGAAGGGCGATCGTTGATAAGATTGGATGAAAATACGGCTGTCTTCATTGATAGTGGAGAAGAATTACAGGATCTGTAGGATGGAATGATCTAATGAGTAACTGAGAGAAAGACGAAAATAATGAGAAGTAGTAGAAATGAGAATAGCAGGAAGTTTAACAGCAAAACTAGTAGTCAGATATAGAACTAGTTAAGTAATCTTCGAAACAGAATAATCTATGGCGGACGAAACAGGGAGGTCATAAAAAGCAGGTTAGGACAGGCAATGAGAGCATTCCTGACAAAGAGAAGTCTACTGCTATCAAACGTAGACTTAAATTTGGAGAGTAATTTTCTGAGAGATCAGCATTGCAAGTTAGTGAATTATTCACTGCGGGAACACCGGAGAGTTAAGACGCGCTTGAGACGAATTTTGAAAATTAGGACTTATAAAGTAACGGATGAGGAGTTTCTCGGTAGAATCGGCGAAGAAAGTACCATATAGAAAACACTGACAAGAAGATGGGACAGGATAAACTTGGTGTTAAAACATCAGGGAATAAAGTCCATGACACTGGAGGGAGCTGAAGAGGGTAGAACCTGTAGACGTGTAGGAGAAGACCCAAAGCGGCGTACATCTTAATCGAAGGAGTATATTATTAACCTTCCATTTTGTCAATGTACACTACTGGCCATTAGAATTGCTAAACCACAAAGATGACGTGCTACAGACGCCAAATTTAACCGACAGGAAGAAGATGCTGTGATATGCAACTGATTAGCTTTTCAGAGCATTCACACAAGTTTGGCGCCGGTGGCGACACCTACAACGTGCTGACATGAGGAAAGTTTCCAACCGATTTCTCAAACACAAACAGCAATTGACAGGCGTTGCCTGGTGAAACGTTGTTATGATGCCTTGTGTAAGGAGGAGAAATGCGTACCATCACGTTTCCGACTTTGATAAAGGTCGGATTGTGGCCCATCGCGATTGCGGTTTATCGTATCGCGACATTGCTGCTCGCGTTGATCGAGATACAATGACTGTTAGCAGAATATGGAATCGGTGGGTTCAGGAGGGTAATACGGAACGCCGTGCTGGATCCCAACGGCCTCGTATCACTAGCAACAGATGGGGACGTTTGCAAGACAACAACCATCTGCACGAACAGTTCAACGACGTTTACAGCAGCATGGACTATCAGCTCGGAGACCATGGCTGCGGTTACCCTTGACGCTGCATCACAGACAGGAGCGCCTGCGATGGTGTACTCAACGACGAACCTGGGTGCACGAATGGCAAAACGTCATTTTTTCGGATGAATCCAGGTTCTGCTTACACCATCATGATGGTCGCACCCGTGTTTGGCGACATCGCAGTGAACGCACATTGGAAGCTGGTATTAGTCATCGCAATACTGGCGTATCACCTGGCGTGATGGTATGAGGTGCCATTGGTTACACGTCTCGGTCACCTCTTGTTCGCACTGACGGGACTTTGAACAGAGGACGTTACATTTCAGATGTGTTACGACCCGTGGCTCTACACTTCTTTCGATCCCTGTGAAACCCTACATATCAGCAGGATAATGCACGACCGCATGTTGCAGATCCTGTACTGGCCTTTCTGGATACAGAAAATGTTCGACTGCTGCCCTGGCCAGCTCATTCTTCAGATCTCTCATCAATTGAAAACGTCTGGTCAATGGTGGCCGAGCAACTGGCTCGTCACAATACGCCAGACACTACTGTTGATGAACTGTGGTATCGTGTTGAAGCTGCATGGGCAGCTGTACCTGCACACGCCATCCAAGATCTGTTTGACTCAATGCCCAGGCGTTTCAAGGCCGTTATTACGGCCAGAGGTGGTAGTTTCGAGTACTGATTTCTCAGGATCTATGCACCCAAATTGCGTGAAAATGTAATCACATGTCAGTTCTAGTATAATATATCTGTCCAATGAATACCCGTTTATCATGTGCATTTCTTCTCCGTGTAGCAATTTTAATGGCCAGTAGTGTACTATACTGCCACACATTAATGATCCGAATGATCCCCTCCCTCACCAAACGACACATATGTACATTCACTTCCGTGCACAGACACTTGCGCGCGCACACACACACACACACACACACACACACACACACACACACACACACACACAAATGCACTTGAACGAAGCACGCAGGCGACCGGACATATAAGACATCGGGATATGAACGACGTTCGTCAGATTTTTAACACATCATTCCACTAGCTCGGCCAGTACCACAACTTGCCATCACGAAGAGAAGAATGTATTCAGTCAGAAACTGTTAACAAATTTCTCCGGCTGCTAACTACACCTGTGAGCTGCGAGAGACGTTCTTGGATTTCACCAACAACGACATCACAAAGAGCCGGCCGACGCGATCTGAGGACGCGTCTCAGCAGTCAGCAACCGGATAGGCTATCAGGAGGCAGCCGGCAGATGGGCCCGCCCGACCGCCTCTGCATCGCGGCGGCTGTTAATCCGAAGGACCTGGCATCGCGGGCGCAGCCACATGCACTGGCGGAACAAATGGCTGCTGCTGCCGCCGCCTCTGCTGCTACTGCCTGCCGTTGTTGGGCCACAATTCCGGGCGAGCTCTGTTCGCGGTAGACAAAGGGTCGCGCTGTGCTTTTCGAGAGGCGGGCGTATTCAGCAGCTGCATTCTACGCTCACGGACGCGCTGTCCGTCGCTTCGGGGAGTATGGCAGCCAACTGCCGTTTCCGCGAACGTCTCACTTACTGAGAACTGCTGCGGTCCAAACAGCGGATTGGCGTAGCAAATTACGCAATTTCCACAGCGTGTTAGGGTCAGGCTATTGTGTAAATGGCAGTAACCTGCCTTTGCGCCGTTTATGCGCAGTACGCTACAACTGTGCTGAGCAAACTTGCAAATTTATGCCGGCAGCAACAGTCTATCTTCAGTTGGTCTTAAAGCACCGGCAAACAATATCAGGCTATCTCGGATGTGCCAGCAGTCACAACTGTAGGAGCCGGCCGCGGTGGCCGAGCGGTTCTAGGTGCTACAGTCTGGGCCCACGCGACCGCTACGGTCGCAGGTTCGAATCCTGCCTCGGGCATGGATGTGTGTGATGTCCTTAGATTAGTTAGGTTTAAATAGTCCTAAATTCTAGGGGACTGATGACCTCATAAGTTAAGTCCCATTGTGCTCAGAGCCATTTGAACCATTTGAACCACAACTGTAGGATCATGTAACTGATGGGAATCTCACAGCCTACCAGCCGCACATCAAAATTTTTATTCTAATCTTTATCTGGGTGTCAACAGATATAAACCTGTCTTCCTCAGAAGAAGAAATACTCGCTTGCTTGCTTCCTTTCTTGGGGCCTTGTCCCGCGTCACTCGGTGTCGGCCGTGTTATTACGGATTTGGCAGTGTTAGTTGCAGAGTGTGGCCGGATGCCCTTCCTGCCGCTGCCCCGAACCCCCCGGGACGGAAGTAGTTTCGCCCAGCTGCCTGCGTCTAGTGTAAGCCATGGAATAGTGCGAACGTTTTCAAACGTCTGCGAGTCGTGTAACTGAGGCGGAACGTGGGGAACAGCCCGGTATTCACCTAACGGGATGTAGAAGTAGTAGAAGTAGTAGAGGGGTTTTTGGGCGCACGACAGTAAGGTCTGCAGCGCCCGTTCAGTAACATAGTGAGAAGGGTGTCAAGAAAAAACTCAGAACAGTAATATAAAACGGAACATAAAACAGGGGAACAATCTTTGAAAAACATGTGCTCACCCACACCGAAGCGTGGGATGAAGCAGGGTGTCATCTGTAAAACATGGACAACACAGGAAGAAAGTAGCAGATGGAAGTGGCTATCCGACCGCAAGGAAAAAAGGGAGTCAGCCACTCTGCAATACACTAAAACCTCCAGCCTAAAAGTTTAGGCCAGAGTCCAGACACATCACAAAACGTAAAAACCCTAGACACACACGTCTCATCGTTAGCTAAAACACAAGGCAGATCCCCATCAACTTGTGCTTCTGCCCTTGCATCACGGTATAAAATGCAGTGTTGTTAAAATGTGCCGGACAGAGATGTGCACACCACAGGCATCACAAAACGGAGGATTCTCCCGCCCTAATAAAAAGCTATGTGTGAGAGGACAGTGCCCGATCCGAAGACGTGTGAGGGTCACCTCTTCCCGCCTGAGCAACCGGCAGGAGGAACGCCACGGCCGAGTGGTTGACTTTATCGACCGCAGTTTATTGGCCGTCACCGCCAGCCATTCGTCCTCCCACAACTCCATGCACTTCCTGTGGAGTGCAGCGATGACTGACTGCAAGGGGATAGGACACTGGACCACATCCTGCTCTCTGCAGGCCTCCTTGGCAGCCCGATCGGCCTGTTCATTGCCCCATATTCCGACATGACCAGGCACCCAGCAGAAGGATATCTCTTTGCCCCGCCGTTGGAGCAAGTACAGTTGGTCATATATCAGCTGGACCATCTCCTCAGTCGGGTACAGGTTCTGCAGTGACTGTAAGGCACTAAGAGGGATGTAGTAAACCGCCTAAGAACCACATCCCGGCTGGTCAGCATACCGGCCCTCGTCGTTAATCCGCCGGTCGGATTCGAACCGGGGCCGGCAAGCTTACCCGAGCCGAGGAAGCAGCGCAGTAACGCCTCGGCTACCCTGGCGGGTCCTCAGAAGAGGTAATAACACTTAGAAATAGGGTATACTAAATCCAGTCTTCTGACTGGTTTCATGCGGCCCGCCACGAATTCCTCTCCTGCGCCAACCTCTTCATCTAAGAGTAGCACTTGCACCCTATGTCCTCAATGATTTAGTGGGTGTATTCGAATCTCTGTCTTCCTCTACAGTTTCTGCCCTCTACAGTTCCCTCCAGTACCGTGGAAGTCGTTCCTTGATGTCTTAAAAGACGTCCTATCATCCCGCCGCTTATCCTCATCAGTTTTTACCACATATTGCTTTCCTCTCCGATTCTGCGCAGAACCTCCTCATTCGTTACATTATCAGTCCACCTAATTTCAAACATTCGTCTGTATCATCACATCTCAAATTCTTCAGTTCTCTTCCGTCAAATGTGCAGCAAAAAGAAACATAAAAAGTTTGATATAGTGGAAATGTAAACTAAACTTTTGTGTTAGGAATTGTGCAAAAAGATAAACGAAGTCCTAAGGCATAGACAACACTAAAACGATCCATTCAAAATATGGGACAGACGTGCATCATTCAGGCAAACAGGCAAGCAAGAAGCCAGCAGGAAACTTACGCCCATTTGGCGCTCACATAAGAAGCAGTGCCAATCACAAAAGACACCTGCCATGTTAATAATGTTACACTAAAAAGAACATTACAGAAACAGTAAAATAGCAAAAATTATAAAACGCATATATTTTTCTTAGGGAAGTGAAACGTTTTAGATTGGACTTGCTGGAGGAGTTTCAACTTTTTACGCACAGTTTCAACTACAGGAACCTTTCTCTTAGTGATCATAAAGCAGAAATTTTTTCGATACCTTTCGCCCTGTTCTTAAATTGGGCGTAGCAGCTATATCGACCCGCTCTATTTCGTAATGTTATTTCTGTAAAAGACGAAATATGTCGTTATCCACTATCACTGTGCGTTATAGTTTTGTTCACTATTTCTGTATCTTTATACGCTGCTTTATAATTTTTATTATTTTGCTGTTTCTGTAATGTTCTTTTTAACGCATGTTTATTAGCATGGCAGGTGTCTCTTGTGGTTGGCACTGCTTCGATTGAGAGCAGACCTGGGCGTAAGTTTCCTGCTCACTTGTCTTGGACTGTTAGTTGTCAGATTGAGTGAATGATGCACGTCTGCCTTAGATTTTACAAATTTACTGTTGACTAGGCCTTATGGCTATACCATAGCATTTATATGGATCATTTTATTGCTGATTAGGCCTTATGACTTCATTTCTCTTTCCACACATCATATAATATGTAAGTTTAATTTAAAATTGCTCTATATTGAGTTTTTCGTGTTTCCTTTTGCTGCACATATGACTTCCACGTACTGCTTGTAATATGTTCTATTTTTAGGTATTATTATTTCTACAACGGAAGACAGATTTACATCTGTCGAAACCTAGGTAAAAGCTTGAATAACCTTTCACTTGGAGCTGGTTAGCTGTATGGTTCCCATTACATCCAATGTTACAGTTACATCAGTACATACAAGGGTCGATCAAAAAGTTTCCGTTCGAAGGCTATACAGTCCGCAATGAGTACGCCAGTCAAGTAAAATAATCATGAGCATCGAGGCAATCGTCCCACCGACGCAACAGGTTGACGATACCAGTTTGGTAAAACAGCGTTTTCTGCTGCGTGAGAAGTCCGTTACTGCCTTCTGCACATACTCGTCCGACAGGAATCTTCGACCCTTCAAGGTCTTTTTAAGGCACACAGTAGCATACAAGCTAACGTAACTCTCACTGTTTGAGGGATGATTGAACCATATTTTGCACATGTTTTCATCAGATTATTGGCTATAAAGTGAATTTTCTTTTTAAATTTTTTTTGTCAAGTAATTTGACCAGGACGTTGCTGGATAATCCAGAACACATACCATAACAGGAGGAATATTTTCTCAGAGGTTACTTTACTTATCACTTCCAAAACGTGTTACCCTATTTTTAACAATTAAACAAACAAATCTGTGTACGTGTTTCAATATCAGTCTTAGAACTCTAGTAACAGTCCTTGTTTTATTTATGCGTGTGACACTCAGAAATTTTTATTTCGCAAAAATTTAAATGAGACAGTACTGCTCTTGTCAAACTTTTATACCACAGCAAGCTGTGTTATAGAACGTGCAAAGTCTGTAGAAAATTTCACCTTTCTATTTTCTATGTTTCAGACACTGATGAAAGAAAGTTATGGGAAATGTAGAAAAAAAGACTTTACTGGCATTCATGCCAGAAACAAGTTACCTCAAAGTTGGTCACAAGTATACATTTTTGTATCTTGGACATCATGCAGCTCTTATCTTATAGTCTGATACTTTTGGCGTGCTCTTTTGGCAATATATTGACATTGGAGATACAAACGTCATCAGTCTTCTTTAATAGGTCTCATAACGGTCGTGATTCTTCCAGAGTTACCATCATAGAACACACGACATGCAAAGTGTTTTAACAATAGTAGATGGGCAAAATACTGTCTTTGGGTGTCTCTTCTAATAGATTTTGTTAAAGCTTTTGTTCGGTTTTTGTGTTCCTTCGTGTTTGCATTTCTTTAATAAATTCCAATTAATCGCATTGTAAATTGGTTCACAGGCTTCTATACTCTACAGATGTCTCCTCTGATGGCAGGAAATAATAAAATATCGCAAACAAGAAGAGACTCGTGTACAAAAGAGGGCGTGGCATTGCACATTGGTTGAAAGAAAGTAACTTTTACGCCATTTGTAGCACGGACCAAACTCTCAAAACTGAAGCATTATTTGTAATATTCTATCTGCTGGCAAAAATATTTCAAAATTTTTGACCAACTTTACATACATTCCTCCTTAAGGCACCGAAAGCGTGGTAATCGTATAGGGAGAGTAAGATTATAGGGCAGGTGCTCCAGTGTCTTCCGCTTGAGTTGGCGTAACTTCTTCTTTTCGACATTTGCGTTATGGGGCGGGCGTTATGATGAAGCAGTAGCCTTGCCACAGATTTTACGGACGTTTCGCCATAACTGCATGCCGTAATTTCTCCGACGTTATTTACTACCGTTCCCCAGTGAAGGAGACATCAAGTACCTTGAAATCAATAAGCAAAGGGCTCTATCCGCCAAAGCACAGCTCTCCAACAGATGGCTCTTGAACTTTTTGTGACGAGGGGACGATGGTTAACACCACTGCATCGTCGACGATTTTGACTACGGTTCCCATTAGCGGCCTGAAACAATGTTCTCGACGAACATCTTGCCTTCGACACTGAAATGCATCAGGCGCTTCAGGCAAACAGCCACCTGGTGTTTTTGTTCGACATTCAACTCTCTGAGTATCCACTGGCCGCAGACGTTACGGTAACCTAATTCCTGCTAGATAATGTGTTGCACTCTTCCGAAGCTGACATCAAGATCCTCTGCTAGCGCACGAACGGTTGGGGGCAGGTCAACGCCAACCACATCATCAACCGTTCAACTTTTGTTGTCCGTAAATGATGAGGCTGGTCTCTCGGATCGACCGGCGTCTAGGGTCGAACCGCGATCAGCATGGAACTTGGCGAACCGTTCCATTGGGGCGGTTTTCGACAGACGTGTTGCCTGGTGCACATTCTTTATTCTCCTATGAATGTCTACAAGTGTTTGTCCTTCGGCAGCCAAGAAAAGAATAAAACCACGTTTCTCCGTTTGGACGCATTTCGTAATAACATCCACGTTTTCGGATTCATCACAAGGACGTCAGAGAGACACTAATGACACACTAATATCTTGCCTACGTGTTGGTGCTTGTATAGCTGCATCGATATCGCTCTACGTATTATACACGCTGCAGCAATACCCTCAAACGGAGACTTTTTGATCACCTGTAATAAAAAGCCTAAAGTTGCAGTTATGAAGATAAATGTTTCAATGCATGATTCGATTTCATGCAATAAAGCTTGTAGCACCCTAACTGCAGGCTTATCACTACGAGGGCTATTTTTCTTAAACTCCTGATTGGTCACGAAATTAAAACCACAGCAAAAATCTGATGGAGCTTTCAGCAGACGTCAGTTCTGAGCATCCAGTGGTCACGTAAAATCCCTAGAAAATAGTGTCTCCTGACATGCCTGTAGTCTTACTAAGGAGTTTCGCCTGATTTCATTCAGCGCATATAACGTAATTGGCATGCCTTTCTTCTTCATGACAGTTCCTGGTCGAACACGCTCCTGCAGCGTTCGCGATGGGAACTGCTTGATCACCCACTATATAGACTGGATTCGGCTCCCTCTGACCTACATCTCTTCTATCTCATGAATGGCTTGTTATGCGGACAGCATTTGTGCTAGACAACTAGCTGCAGACTAGCGTAGGAAAGTGCCGGACAGCACAGGAGGCTGCCATCTAGGACGACGGCATTTGAAAGTTGCTATCACTTTACGACAAATAATATCTAAGTCGGAGCGGCGACCATGTAAAGAAATAGCTGGAATGTACAGCTAAATGTTGCAGTTTATTTTCACTGTGGTTTCCATTTCGAGACTTGTAGAGGTTGAAAATGAAAAAAAAAAAAAAAAACAGCACTCGTGTATAGGACTGTGTTCTCGCCATTCACCATGGTTGATACTGAAACCATCAGGGTACATCCGACACTATGTGTTTCTTGAAGTTTTCCCGACGGATAGAATATTCCATCATTTTTCGAGCCTGCATCTGGGATATTTTTGATTTACGTTCTGATATTTCGGCTGACAACCTTTCAGCAAGTCTCAAGGCGAGTCGCTTCCAAGCACGCTCAAAAATGGAGTAACGTATCTCTGATTTGGATCTAAAAAATTGACACAGTGGTCTGATAGCACTTTCAGAATAGCGCTGCTCACCGCATCACTGGAAAAATTATGAGACAAATTAGGAAGTAAGTGCTTTTTTCTAAATGCCACTCAGGGAACTGACTGATTCTCAGCGCCAGTAAGAAAGTTTCTACAAGATGATCTGGCAACGAAGAAACATCAGTCGTCCAAGGTTAATAATGGTATCTATTTACCGCTATAGGACAGTCAGTTCTACTTGACAACGATGTCGGTAGAGGTAGCCGTCTAAAGTTAGAGAACTTAATTCGGACTGAAGCGGTTTGAAGACCGAGAATAGTTTATTCAGTTTCATCTTCAGATGACTGTTCACGCTCATATTAAGAATGTTGTTAACCCATTAAATTTCGGGCATGCAGCCGCGCAATTACTTCCAGTTACATCATCAGAGTAAGTCACAAGACCAACATCAAGGTGCCAAGCGCGGCGTTATATGCTCCACCCCGGCGATGTGATACGCGCCTGCGAGTTACAGACGCTGGTCGGCAGCAAAGAGATACGCTTACGTAAGCGCCGCCTGTGGCGAAGGCGTACAGACATTCGATTCTCTTATCCATGCAAGAATGTATGTAAGCGTACCTCTTTGCTGCCGACCAGCGTCTGTAATTTGCAGGCGCGTACTGCCGCGGTGAAGCATATAAGCCCGCGCTTTCTAACTGATCATTAGTGTTGATATTTACATTGTAGGTTAACTAGAAGATACGTGGACGAAATATCAATTCGAAGAAATAATGGTTTCGAGGCTGCATGCGCGAAATGTAATGAATGAATTGTTACACCGCGAGAAGTTGAAAGTCAAGTTTGTTGTTGTTTTCATTACTTATTTGTTGGTATTAAACAATTAATTTAAACAAAAGCAAATGTAGTACAGAAGTACAGAAGTGAACAGCCGTTCGAAGAAGAACTTTTCTCTCCGAATTCTGTGATGGCGCTACTTGTGTAAAGAGACAGCATTAATAGCAGTTACAGGTTACTGTTATCAGCCCTGGAATAATAAGCTTGTATTTTGTTACCAGCCACGGTCTCCAAAATGTCGGCTTTTTAGAATATCAGGGAGAAAGTTTTTAGTCCAGGTACTATTAATACTAGGCCACTGAGTTAAACTGTGACAACGCAAGCACATCAACGAAGAATTAAGATTTTAGGAAGTACAATTATAGTTAAAGAAAGCCAGTTCTCAAATCTTTTAAAGTTTGAAACTCCAGAGGGAGTCACTATCTACTAACGCTTGTGTGAAAACCTTTCTGCAAGGTTTGGCTCCTGTATCAAGTCTCGGCACATTTAACAGAGTACCAAGTACATAATAGCACTGAGAACGAATTTTCTAAACACAAGTGGCACAAAGTTTTTAACTACTACTCTTCAAACGCCTTTTGTATGGATGCGTCCACAGCCGCTGTAATTTTCTCGAGGCAAGTCATTTTTGTGCGTAGGCCCTTTTTATTTTTTAGACAGTCGTTTTATTTCATGCTCAGCTGTTAGATAATTTCGCCTCCTTGGGCATTTTCAAGCTACCTCTGTACTTTCATCTCAGTGAAAACACTCTTATCATATAGCATCTTATATTCCATACACATATGTGTGGGGAAAGCATTTCTTACGATAATGGTAGTTACGGACACCAGTATGTCAGACGTGAATTACGTAAGTAAAAAAATAGATATACAGTCCTTATGTAGGTTGTCACTCTGACATCATAAAATAATTTAGCTACGTCAGTTTTTTATTTGAAATGAAACTAAAGATGCCGCGGTTAATGTCTTGAAATTAGATAACCATCAGCGGTATCCCTGTTCCGTTCCAATAACCATTCAAGCAAATCTGTGTGCCAAAAAAATTCACGATATCTACTAACTGACAGGCGAAGAGTTGACGACTGAGTTTGTTGAATATGGAGATCTCTCTGGAGTGAATTATCCTTTACCTTAGTGTCTTTTGCACATTTCGGTACCCAATTGTACAAGAAAATGGATGAAACTGACGTTTTCCGCCGTAAATAGACTGGGGAGTACCTGCTCTTTTCAAGTCTTTGAGGAGGTTACGTCGTTGTCTGTCGCGAACATCCTATTGCCGTATACCTAATGTGTATTAGTCTCACTTTGCAGTACGGAGAAGCCTGAGCTAGAGTTCTACGTGGGTGCGAAGCTTATCATCCGTGATTCAACCTGAAGCCTACAACAGTTGTTGTGTGTCGTCTATACAGTTTTACCAGTGAAAACGACGTTTTCGACAGAATGCACGATGTAATGTCTTCCATTTCACTATTGAGAGGTCTGCCACATTTGTGTCCACTCGTGAAAGTCTATTCCTGAAAGGCACTCATACACACAGCAAGAAGCAGTGAATTAACAGCTCCTGCGTGCTATACTTCTGTGCACATCTTGAGCTCTCTGCAGGTAGCCAGCCGCGGCCCAATGCATGGTTTGCATTAAGTGTAAAGTTGATTCTCGGTGCGAAAGCAAGTCAAATAAAGTTTTTTCATCAAAGCTTTGTTTAATTTCCACATGTTTTCACTACACTTTCCTGAACGTCTCTTCCTGACTTCCGTCTCCAACTGAAATGCTGATTTTGTATTATAGTTTAATCAAAATAGCATTTACGAAGGAAAATGAAGAAGAGAATTATCATATTTCTCCGTTTTTTTTTTTTTTTTTTTTTTTTTTTTTTTTTTTTTTTTTTGTAAGTCGCAGACTCAGTCAGTAATTACGGATGGGCGTACAATAACACCAGAATGGTGTACAACGTAGTTTGGATGTTGCGGTTTTCACTCCGAACACCATGCACCATATGATGGCATGTATGTAAATATAGATGTACCGTATTCAAGAGTTGGCCTCCGTCTACAGATTTTACCTCCACTCTTCCTTCCATTATAAAACAGACGATTTAGTGATGCCTTAAGATGTGCCCCATGAACAGATCCCTTCATTTGGTCACTCTGTACTACGACTAATTCAAATTATCTTCAGTACCTTCGCAGTAGTTATTCGAGCTATCCGTAAAGTTTTTAACATTATTCTTTAACATGACGTATCGAAAGCTTCTATTGCCTCCTTATCCGCAATGCGTATCGACCACTTATTACATACGTACAAGACTGCATTCCATACAAAGACTTCCAAAGGAGACTTTCTAACACAGTGTATCAAACCATTACAGCAAAATATACATTTCAGGTTTCACCGCAGCAAGAAGATCAAAATAAAATACGAAGCCAAAGATTCTTGTGCAGGGAGAACAGACAAGATAGAAACGTGGGAAATATTTGGAATGGTGGATTGTGCACATTAGTGGATGACCTAAATGCTTCCTGGATCATACACCCTAGTAATTGAGGATCTAGGGCTGGCGTCTATGACTAGTAATCAAAACGTTTTCAGTTCTGTGTTAGAACCCCGCCACTACATAAATTTTGAACAAAAATCATCAGCAATATCGTCCGATGACTTCCAGCATCCTCATCAGTCAACGACCTTGGGGAGGAGAAGACAAAGATTTACGGACCTCTCGCCCCCTTGGCATGGGAAACTGCGCCTAAAGGCAGAAGAATCAGCAATGATCAATCCCATTAGGATGCAGAAGGCAATGGAAACTACTTCATTAAAGGCACATAAGGTGTATCCACAGGACATGGAACCTGTAACTGAAAAAGTGTCGGATGATCTCTCCATTGGCAAAAGATTCCAGAATAGTCCTCCATTCGGATCTCCAGGAGGAGGCCGCCAAGTGAAAAGTGACAATGAGAAAAATATTAAATAACCAACGAAATAATAATGTTATACGCGTCTGGGCGTCGAATGTCAGATGTTTGAACGAGATACGGAAGCTAGAAAATGTGAAAAGGGAAATGCTAAGGCTCAATCTCGATAAAGTGGGCGTCAGCTAATGGTGACAATGATTTCTGGTCAGACGAGTACAGGGTAATATCAACAGCAGCAGAAAGTGGTATAACAGGAGTAGGATTCGTTATGAATAGGAAGGTAGGGAAGAGAGTGAGTTACCGTCAACAGTTAAGTGTGTGACGTTCGCCTGCTTTATTTCTTCGTTGACTGTCCTCGGTGTCGATATACTGCACTGTTGTACTGGCTGAAAAATGGGGGGTTGAATTTCAACACTGACTGCTGTAGATGATGTTGCCGACAGCTGCACAGTTGCGTTTCACAGTTCTTTACTTTCAGTGTTCACAACCCCTCAATATTACACAGTCATATGGCGAGTTCACTATTGGTAAATGAAAAGCCTCATTAAAAGCTTGCAGGCAAACATCAGCATACTGCTACAATAGTTTTCTGTTGAACATCAATGAGCAGTAAATACCTAACCACTCAGTTCACATTTCTTGCAGAATAATAAGGTACGTGTGACACTATTTCCCAAATAAATTGAACACACACTGTCATTCTTTTAACATAAACCTATTTGTGTTATACTAATTCCACTGTTAAGTTAATGCAATATTACTTTTCTGATGCAGACTTCCCGTCTGAAAATTGGCCGTGGACTGACTGTCTCAGGACCAAAAATAGGGCCTTTATATATCCTCACAATAATAGATACTGAATCTATACATTGTTCGATGTTTAATTTACAGAAATTACAATTAAAACATAGTTCATTCAATTAACTGAATATATCGAATAATTCTTCCTTTTTAATGGCTTTTTCTGTCACTAAGGCTTGGCCGAATTATTTGTTTAAATAATGCAATTAAAAGATATAGTTATCCAAACAATGCTTTTGACAAACCTGGTAATTATTTTGTGATTAATTATGGGCTGGCTTTGCTAATATGTTTTCAAATGGAGCCAAAGAAATATTTTAAGAATCCTAGTATTTCTTCTTCCAAACGTTTATAATTATTACAGAATTAATGTTTGTTTGCAAGTGAACAATAGAATCTAAGTCACAAAACAGTTACTGCTTTCACCATACAACAAAGGTATTAACTAGGAATAGTCAAAATAAATTAGGAAATTAATTACATACACAAAACTAAGTACAAAATTAGATCTGGTGCTATATTTCTGAAGACTCAGGGCCAACCTTTCGCTTTTATGGAAATGCAAATTATACTCATGTATGTTAATGATAATTAGTCAAAAATGAAAAAAAACAAGAGAAGAAGTAAAAATATCCCAGGTTGCTTCGTAAGAAATCGTAGCGTTGTTCTGATCAGAATCGACAACAATGATAGTTCAAGACTAAGCCAACGAAGAAGAGATTGATAATGTATATGAGGATATTTAACGGATATTTCAGTGCGTAAAGAGAGATGAAAATCTAATAGTTGTGAGGGATTGGAATGCGGTTGTAGGGGAAGGAGTAGAAAAAAGAGTTACGAGAGAATATGGGCTAGGTACTACTAATGGGAGAGTAGAAAGACTAATTGAGCTCTGTAATAAACATCATGTAGAGATGGTGAATACTATGTTCAAGAATCACAAGAGGAGGAGGTTAATTGAAAGAGGCTGGAAGATACAGAAGGATTTCACTTAGATTACATTATGGTCTGTCAGAGATTCCAAAATCATATAATGGATCGTAAGGGATACCGAGGGGCAGATATAGACTCAGATCACAATTAAGTAGTGATGGAGAATAATCTGACGTTGAAGAGACTGGTCAGGACGAATCATTGTGCAAAGTAGTGGGGTATGGAAGTACTAAGGGATGAGGAGATATGCTTTAAGTTCTCTGAGACTACAGATACTGTAGTAACGAAGAGCTGGATAGACTGTTTAGTTCAAGAGGGGCATCCACAGAAGTTGGTCGATGAAAGAAGGAAGTACAAAATTAGTCAAAGAAATTCAGGAATAGAAAAATACAAGTCACTTAGGAATAAAATAAACCGGAAGTTCAGGGAAGCTAAGGCGAAACGGCTGAATGAAAAACCTGAAGAAATCGAAACGATTATCGGAAGGACTGACTCAGCGTATAGAAAAGTCAAAACAATCTTCGATGAAATCAAAAGCAAAGGTTGTAATATTATGAGTGCAATGGAAATTACCCCTGTTAAATGCAGAGGAGAGAGTGGACAGATGAAAACAGTACACTGAAGACCTCTACGAGGGGAAAGACATATCTGACTGCGTATGACAAGAAGAAACAGAAGTCTGTATAGAAGAGATAGGGGATTCAGTATTAGAATAAGAATTTAAAAGAGCTTTGGAAGACTAAAGGTCGAATAAGGCAGAAGGGATAGATAGTATTCCATCAGAATTTCTAAAATCATTATGGAAGTCACAACAAACGGCTATTAACGTTGGTGTGTAGAAAGGGACGATATAGTATCTGACGATATACCGGGTGATCAAAGTCAGTATAAATTTGAAAACTTAATGAATCATGGAATAATGTAGATAGAGAGGTACAAATTGACACACATGCTTGGAATGACATGGGGTTTTATTAGAACAAAGAAAATACAAAAGTACAAAAAAACGTCCGACACATGGCGCTTCATCTGATCGGAATAGCAATAATTAGCATAACAAAGTAAGACAAAGCAAAGATGATGTTAAGACAGGAAATGGTCAATGTGTCCATCATTCCTGAACAATAGCTGTAGTCGAGGAATAATGTTGCGAACACCACTGTAAAGCATGTCCGGAGTTATGGTGAGGCAATGGCGTCGGATGTTGTCTTTCAGCATCCCTAGAGATGTCTGGGGACCTGGGAGGCTAAGTATGACGAAAGTGGCGGTTGAGCACACGATCATCTCCAAACGACGCCCGCAAGAGTGTCAATTTTTACCTCTCTGTCTACATTATTCCGTGGTTTATTAAGTTTTCATATTTATACTGACTTTTTGATCACCCAGTAGTATCTGACTTTCGGCAAAACATCGTCCACATAGATCCGAAGTTTGCAAAAGCCGACAACTGCGAGAATTGTCTCACAATTAGCTTAACAGCTCACAGATTCAAGTTTCTGACAAGACTAATGTACAGATGAATGGAAAAGAAGTTTGCGGATGTGCTAGAGGACGATCAGATTGGCTTTAGGAAAGGTAAAAGTAGCAGAGAGTCAATTCTGACGTTGCAGTTGGTAGTGGAAGCCAGGCTAAAGAGAAATCAAGAGATTTTGGTAGGATGTGTTGACCTGGAGAAAGTGTTCGACAGTGTCAAATGGTGCAAGGTGTTCGAAATTCTGGGAAAAATAGGGGTAAGATATAGGGAAAGATGGGTGATGTACAATATCTTCGCCGGCCGAAGTGGCCGTGCGGTTAAAGGCGCTGCAGTCTGGAACCGCAAGACCGCTACGGTCGCAGGTTCGAATCCTGCCTCGGGCATGGATGTTTGTGATGTCCTTAGGTTAGTTAGGTTTAACTAGTTCTAAGTTCTAGGGGACTAATGACCTCAGCAGTTGAGTCCCATAGTGCTCAGAGCCATTTGAACCATTTTTTTACAATATCTTCAACAGCGAAGAGAAAACAATAAGAGTGGAAGACCAAGAACGCATAGCTCAGATTAAAGAGAATGTAAGACAGTGGCGTAGTCTTTCACCCAATGACGGTAATAAGAAAAAAGTTAAAGAGTCGAATTAAAATTCAAGGTGAAGGGGTAGCAATGATGAGATTCGCTGATGACGGTTGTTACAATCCACAGAACTCGGAGGTTGTAATATGTCAGAACGACGGAGTAGTATGGTTTGGGAGAGAGGGATGATCCACGCCGAGGAATGCAGAGGGACGCAGGCAACTGTGTCACTGAATTTATTACACCACAGGTACCTTGTGCTGAACTCGGCGATGGCGCCACGCAGCGTGTGTGCATCTGCGTCAACCGCGAATGCTGGCATCTGCAGCGTGGGCGTCCGGTCGCCTTGCCTTCCGGATGTAGCAATCCATCAACAAAAGGTAGTCGTGGTCGGCCTGCAATTTAAACAATCGCCATTCTCTCCTGTTCTAGACGCAGAAAGAATGGCGACAGGACTGCCTGGTTTGAGCCTCCGCGCTTATTTATACGTCTTTTCCCTATGCCTCTGATGTGGTTCCTCTGGTGGGAACAAGTGGTGTGCTGATTTATAATTACAACGTCAGCTTCCCTCAGCTCCTTTTAGCCTCTACATACAGGTCACTAGCACTGTTGTAACTCCAAGGTATGCGATCTTCACAGCATGTCGGTGGCCTGTGTTGCCCTGAAAACTTCACATTTGTGCCGGCCGGAGTGGCCGAGCGATTCTAGGCTCTTCAATCTGGAACCGCGCTACCGCTACGGTCGCAGGTTCGAATCCTGCCTCGGGCACGGATGTGTGTGGTGTCCTTAGGTTAGTTAGGTTTAAGTAGTTCTAAGTTCTAGGGGACTGATGACCTCAGATATTAAGTCCCATAGTGCTCAGAGCCATTTGAACCCAACTCCAAGTTTGTATATAGTGCCCGCCGGGCCGTGCCTTCTAACCTGCGAACGGTGTCGTAAACCTGCCTGGCAGAATTATTTGCAAAATATCAACATCACCCGCGCCTGCCATCCGATGTGCAAATCGGTCCTTAACCATTGCCTTCCAGCCTTGGCTGCGCGAAATTTACAAGAATTCCCCAAAACCACGCCTGTACTTATTCGTGGAGCAGCACATTGCTATCCTCGATGAAAGTGAAGAAGAATCGCAGCATCTGCTAATGGAATGGTCTAATGAGTGCAGAATATTACCGGAGCGTAAATCAAAGGAAGACGGAAGTAATGAGAAGAAGCACGTATGAGAACAGCGACAAACTTAACATCAGAATTTTGCCTTGCAAAGTAGATGAAATTGAGGAATCTGGTAAGTAAGCAGCAAAATAACACATGGCGGGCAGAGCAAGATCATAGAAAGCAGAATAGTATTGGTAAGAAGTGCATTCCTGGCCAAGAGAAGTCTACCAATACCAAACATAGACCTTAATTTGACGAAGAAATTTCTGAGAATATACGTTTGGAATACAGCATTATATAGTAGTTAAACATGGACTGTGGAAAAACCGGTAAACAGGAGAGTCGAAGCATTTGAAATGCGGTATTACAGAAGAATTCTGAAAACTAGATAGGCTGCTAAAGAAAGGAATGAGGAGATATTCCGAAGAATCAGCGAGGAAAGGAGTATATGGAAAACGTTGACAAGCAGAAGGGACCGGATGATAGGACATCTGCTAAAACATCAATGAATATCTTCCATGGTACTAGAGGGAGCTGTAGATGGTAAAAACTGTAGAGGAAAACAGAGACTGGAATACACATACGCAGCAAATAGCTGTCGATGTAGCTGCAAGTGCCAGTCTGAGATGAAGAGGTGGGCACTGTAGAGGAATTCGTGGCTGGCCGCATCAAACCAGTCAGAAGACTGATGACTCAAAAAGAAAAAAGAAAGAAAAGGGATGATGGGGAGCAATTCAGGTATATTAAAAGCCAAGAACCAAACGTTGAAAAAGCGTTGAAGTTGTGAGATCCTTCCGTGAATCAGGTGTAGAACTGAAGGAAACAAAAAGGGAGAAAATGATGATGGCAACAAATTAAATCGAAAGAGTTAATTTCTGCAGTGTATTAAGTTTCTGTCATGTATGACAGAGAGTACTGTCGTAATAGCATCGCTACTTCCTCTTCAGGTTCAGCTCTCGGAAGGATATCGAATATAAGATTTTCAGTCGGTACTGTATGCTACCTTTTGCCTAGGTGCACTGTCCCATTTCTCCTTCTTGTTAATATGCCACACGTTGTAAAGCGGGTATCGTCCTTCCATTCATCTCGATGTAGGGGCGAATGTGCTGTACTTTCAATTTTTTGTTGAGTTGGTGGACTACACTAAAGTGAGTGACGCAAAATAGCAAACAGCTACTGTTATTATTATTATTATTATTATTATTTTCGATTATTCCCATTTAAGAGAGCGTTTGAACTTGAATTCCTTTATGATGATTGTTTATGTTTTTTCTGAGCCCAAATTTTCTTCATGTGTTCACTGTGTTGTTTCTTTCGCTCCGCTGTCCATTTGCATCCTGTTCTCTTCTGTGTTGTGGTGTCAAATTTATGTTTTTTGATGATGTTCCTGAATTCAGTTCTATTTTCTGCATAATTTACTGTTATGTGTGCTTGTCTGAGGTCCTCTTCAACTTCTTTTATCCATTTTGTTTTTCCCCTGCCTGAGTTGATGACTTTAAGAATTCGCTTTGAAATTCTGTTTTCATTCATCCTGTGGATATGTCCGTAGAACTGCATTCTTCTTTTCCTTATTGTATCTGTAATCTTGTCTGTGTATTTATATAATTCTGATGTTGGTCTCTTCTTCCAGATTCCTTGCTCTTGTATCGGGCCAAAAATTTTCCTGAGAATTTTCCTTTCTTGTTTCTCTATTTCTTTGATTTTAGTTTGCCCACCTATTTGTGTTGTTTCAGATGCATACAGTGCCTCCGGAAGTACGACGGTGTTGTAGTGCCTCAATTTTGCGTTAATGGATATGGACTTTTTGTTATAATAGTTCCACGTGAGTTTATATGCTTTCTGTAGTTTTTTTATTCTTTCCTCATTGGCCTTTAGGTTGATCCCTGATGGCTGGATGATTTCTCCCAGGTACTTAAAATGTGGTACTTGTACAATTTTCCCATGGGTTGTCACAATAGGCAATTTGTCTTGTGGCACTCTTTCTATGTACTGGGTTTTCTCATATGAGATTTGCAGGCCGGTTCTTTGTGCAATTTCGTGTAATTTCTCTATGGCGTTAGTAGCTTCTTTTCTATTATTTGTGAGGATTGCAAGGTCATCTGCAAAAGCTAAACACTTCACATTGAATCTATTATCTTTTCTAATGCCAATTTGGATTCCTTTGACTTCTTTTTCCCATGTCCTGATAATTTTTTCAAGAATGATATTAAAGAGTAATGGTGAAAGTCCGTCACCCTGTCGCACTCCAGTTTGGATTTCAAATGGTTCCGAGATATCCCCCATAAATTTAACCTTGGAGATTGTGTCAGGTAATGTTTCCCGAATGACTGCTCTTGTCTTTCTGTCAATGCTGAATTCTTCCAGCGTCTTGCAGAGCGCTACTCTGTCTATTGAGTCGTAGGCCTTTTTACAATCTACAAAAGTAACCACTGTGTTTCGGGTGTTTCTCATCTGGAGAATCATTTTCAGATTCCAGATCTGCTCTATGCATGATCGTCCCTTGCGAAAACCAGCCTGGTATTCTCCTATTTGTGGGTCAGCTTGTTCTTCTAATCTATTCATGAGAACTTTTGATAGGATTTTATATGTGACCGGTACGAGTGAGATACCCCTGTAATTATTTGGTTCAGTTTTGTCCCCTTTTTTGTGGAGTGGATGGATGAGTGCGCATTTCCATTCAGAAGGGATCTGTTCTGTTTCCCAAATGTTTAATATGATTTTGTGAATTTTTCCTGTTAATCTTTCGTCATTTAGTTTCCATAGTTCTGCAATAATTCCATCTTCTCCTGGGGCTCTATTGTTTTTCAGAGTCTTGATAATTTCTACTATTTCGTTGATGGTTGGCGGTTTAGCGTCAGGATTTGGTGTAGACGTCTCGTAGTGAATATCCTCTGTAGGTATTTCGCAGTTGAGAAGTTTGTTGAAATAGTCTGCGAGGATTTGGCAGTTATTCTTTGTGTTAGTTTCTAGTGAACCATCCGGTTTCTTGAAACAAAGATTGGGTGGCTGGTATCCTGCAATATGTTCTTTAAACGTCTTATAAAAATTCCTGGTGTTGTTCTTCTTAAAATCTTGTTCTATCTCATCTAGTCGCCGTTTGCCATAATTTCTTTTTTCCCTCCGAATAGTTTTCGATGTTTGTTTTTGGATTACTAGAAATTGTTGCCATTTTTCTGATGTTTTGTGACTATTGAAGTTTTTCCAGGCATTGGTCCTTTCTTCTATTGCTTGGTCACATATTATATTCCACCACCTGTGTTTTCTCCTTCTCGGGGGTTGACCCAATTTCATCGTGGATTTGAGGACGTCCACAAGTTCTGTCCAGTTTGTGGTGTTTGTCTGACTAATTTCCTGTAAGATGTTTTCCTTGTTGAGTTTTATGTATTCGGGGTCTGGTCTCAGCACTTTGTTTAGTTTTGGCTTTTTTCTATTGGGTTGTAATCTGGTCTTTATCTGTAGGAGATGGTGGTCTGAGTCAAAAAATCCTCTTCTCGTTTTCACATTCAGAATTTCTGCTGTGTTACTCTTGGAGATGGCCACATGATCTATCTGGAATTCACCCAACATTGTGTTGGGCGACTTCCAAGTATACAGTTTCTTGTTGGGTTTTTTGAATTGTGTTGACATAATTATGAGGCCGAAATTTTCGCAAAAGTTTATCAATCTTTCCCCATTCTTGTTAGTTCTCTTGTGAGCTGTATGGATTCCGGTGATTTTCCTGTATTTTTTCTCTTTACCTAATTGTGCGTTAAAGTCGCCTAACAAGATTATTACATGGTGTTTGGCAATTTTGTTTGTCGTCTCTTCAAGGTCATTCCAGAAGTCATCCACTTTCTGGCGGTTCTTCTTGTTATAGTTATTTGTGGGTGCGTGTGCGTTGATCAAGGTATATGCTTTGTTGGCCGATTTGACGGAGAGCGTTGATATACGTTCTGAGGCAGACTGGAAGTCAATGACAGAGTCTCTGATAGATTTGTGGACTGCAAATGCTGTGCCAAACTGTTTGAGTCCTTTCTCATTAGTTTTAACTGCTGGTTTTCCTTTGTAGATCCTGTAGTTGTCCGTATCAAAATGGTTTTCATCCGTAAATCGTGTTTCCTGGATTGCAAGGATTTTGATCTGGAATTTTTGCAGCACGTCTGTAAGTTGTTTGATCTTTCCCAGTTTGAAAAGAGTATTAGTATTAAGTGTACCGATGAAGTGTCTTTGTTTTGTGTGTAATAATTTGGACGTCGTCTGGTTCTCAACCTTAGGCGTAACATGATGCTCCTGGTCCCCCGGAATCCGATGACCAGGTAAAGCCAGCCTTGCGACTGGTGCCCGGGGTAGTGGATTCATTCCTTGTGTTATCATCATGTTTGGTTTTCAAGTTGAAAACTAACTTGGTGGTGGTCCTTCCGAGGAAAGATCACGAGGAATACGACTTGATTGTTGAGATCAAGAAGGTTGCTGCAGCCGCACCATCTAGGCGAACAGACGCTGACCCCTAACCGCTGGATACCAGGCAGACAGCTACTGTTATTATTCGCAAAGATATTTTCGTTTCGTTAACAGCGACAACGCTGCAGATCATCCACTATTCTCTCGTGGAAACAAAATAATCATTTGCGTGTATATGTATTAGTCACAAAGGCATTTTCTGTACGTATCACTATTTCATTTGCTTATTTCGTCGTAGAATGGAAGTATCTAAAAAAATTCACTGAATCTAAAAAAACGAAAAACTAAAGCCCGCCCGAACTGGCTATGAAGACTCAACGGTACGGACCGGTCGCGGTAATTTCCAGTTATTCATAACTGTGCGTGTTTATTTCTTACAGCGAAGGTCACAGAATTATGCAGCACCTCACATGTCGAAAACATCGTGCATAAATGCCGAATAAACGAAAAGACTCACTTAAAAATGCGGATGATTTTCCAGAATGTGTCATGCAAGAAATAAGAAGAAAAATATGACAGGCAGGAGAAATGGTATTTTATAAACCCAAGTTAGATGATTTCATCAACCGTTCCTAATTAGTAAAAATACTAAAACAATACATGAAAAATATGAGTTCACAAGGGATCCGCATTTCATCAGAGCTTCGGGTCCCACGCGACGTTAAACGGGCCATGGTTATGTCAACACAGCGAAACGTTCCGCGTGAGTAACGGAATGCTGAGCTCCGTTTCTAGGCCGGATTCACACGTCCGTCCGTCCGTCCATCTGCTTGGTATTATTAGCAATTTGGTGACGGGGAATTGGGCGACGTTCGGATTAATGGGAGTCGATGAGGCTACCGGTCTTTCATTAATTGGATTCCATCAGATGGCATCAGGTGTGGCCGGCTCACGCAGAGCCGATAATTTTGCAGCATTTAAGGTTTAATCATAACCTTATTCCGCTAACAGCTTCCACGCGATTAGCGCCGTCAGCTCCGGCGGAACTCGACCGATGGATGATAAGGTCCGACAGCTCGCTAGCTAAACGGACACAGGAGCTACCCAGCAACCAGGCTATTGTGACCGAAAAATTATCCACTTGCATTTATACTGTCTGACATTAGTATGTTAAAGTTCTCACCAATTTTGCTTATGGATACTTGTCTAAAGTGAACTCCTCCTTTTGTTTCAGTACTTTGAGTTACTGCACGTTGACTACATACGTCTGCCGTTACTCTGTTGCTGTTGAATGGGCTTCAGCTTCATATTTATGATTTTTCGCATTGATAGATGTGCGCAATTATGATGCCACGTCTCAGTCTGTGTGACATATGAGTAGTGTTGTTCATTCATTCGTATGTATCACTGTATGTTCTGTTATTTAGGTGACGTTCTGCGTCTTTTGTTTCTTATGTTGTAGGTTTCTTTCTCTGCGTTACTACAGAACCAAGAGCATGGTTTATGACTGAAATCGGCAGTAATAATAAATGTATACAGTACATCTGCGTGTCACGCACTTTTCAAAACATATTTCTGCTTTTGATAGCCGACTGAAGAAAATCATTGTTTACAAATTCATTGCTTTATCGCCTACCACACTGAACAGACGCAGCGAAGGTACAACAATAAATGTTATCAACGACGGTGGCAAAGAGGCACGATGTACCTGCCTGCACTCGTACCTTCCATTCTACCAATACGTGTCTCCTATTATTCTACGTCACTCAGGCATCCAGAGGACTGTCCCCATTAGAATCCCAGTGCAGCATACACTTGTAATGGTTCAAAAAAATTGCCCTGAGCGCTATGGAACTTAACATCTGAGGTCATCAGTCTCTTAGAACTTAGAACTACTTAAACCTAACTAACCTAAGAACATCACAGACATCCATGATCGTGGCAGGATTCGAACCTGTGAGCGTAGCGGTCGCGCAGTTCCAGACTGAAGCGCCTAGACCCGCTCGGCCACACCGGCCGGCACACTTTTAATCCACTGTCGTTTGTGACAACAGCAGCCAACGCTTTAGCTCTTGTCGTAGAGAAAGAGCTTGCTTTCTTTGTATAGAAATCGGCCCATGGCATTCTTTAGACTATGTGCCATCGTAATTTTTTGTGAAAGCCCCAGCCGAATACAACAGTTCCTGAAATCGTTTCCACATTTCTGCTGGCGGCATTGGTCGAGGTGCAAATCCCTGGTGAAAATGGATTTCGATGGTGTAACGTCGCAATTCTAATCGTCACTTTACGGTAGGTAGTACAACATCATGATTCTTGTAAAACGTTTATGCAACTGATCTTCTTAATCAGGTGAAGTGTGATGTGTAGTAGCCTCATAATTTAAGAATATTCGCCAGTTTCACAAATCGTCGACGTACACTTAGATACCTTTAGGGAACTTAAATTATTTTTTTTATCCTTTGTAACTTGCAACTTCTCTAAACAGTAAGAAGCACTTTCAAATTCAGAGAGCGATGGAAGGGTTTTGTTGGTTCCCTTTGATATTGTGGCATTTTTTCTCAAAACATACATATATTTGAAAAGATAATTCTATTTCCCTACAGTGTCGGAAATTTCCAGCGTATTGTGCAATTACCTTGCACCTATCTGATAACAGAAGCATGCTAATCAAAATGAACGACACTAATTAACAGGTGCGTCGTACTCAATCAGCCCTTTCCCTTTTTTCTCGTTGCAATCAGCTGTCGCATCAAATGAAACGGATAAAGGTTACAAAAGCTAATTCTCTTTTCGTTGCCAAGTATTCGATTACATTTCGTGTTTATTATAATTCGATAACCATCCTTGCTGCACAACACAGTACAAATGACAACTGTTGAACGACGTAGAGTAGAATTGTTACAAATGAGAAAATCCACAATTTCTGCAGAAAAAATGTAGAACACTTTTTAAACAAGGAGAACTTTCGATGTACAGTCTCTTTCAGACAAGGTGACTTCCTTGTCCTTATTATAAAATCATAAGTGAAAGGAATAATTATTTAAATATGTAAACGTAACGCTACGGTCGCAGGTTCGAATCCTGCCTCGGGCATGGATGTTTGTGATGTCCTTAGGTTAGTTAGGTTTAACTAGTTCTAAGTTCTAGGGGACTAATGACCTCAGCAGTTGAGTCCCATAGTGCTCAGAGCCATTTGAACCATTTTTGTAAACGTAAAAAATGTTATTCTCTAGGCGGAGTTAAGAAAAGAGTTCATTAATTTGATTTTTAGCACTTGCAACGTCGATTTGTAATTTATGTCATGTAGATGACACATTTAAGCACACTGTGTATAAATCGATTAAATCCGATTTTTAAAGTTTTTTGACACTTATTTAAAAAGAGAGTTCCTATATGTATAGCTCAGTGCGCCTTCTAAACGACCTGCGGTCTATATTTAATGTTGCTGGCGCCATAGTGCTACAAGCTTCCGCAATGTCCTGTTTGAAGTCACTGTGCCGTGCGGCTACACCAGGGCGCGTTTCAATATCGACAAGACCATCCGGTTGGCAACATCACTTGCGACGGAAGAGTCACGACGATTTTCCGCCGCCAGAGGCAAGCACAGTGACGATGAGGTCGATTTAAGCGCGACCGCGAGGGTGCTTGCGCTCTCTCAGTGATCGGGTGTCAAGCGGTTTGTGTGGTGGCGACGGGAAGTAAACGCCGTGACGCCATAGCCGATACGATTCTTGGTCCCCTGCTGCATTTGCAGTGGTAGTCAGAGCGGGTAACGTGATGTCCTGCGTCGGCCGGATTAGCGGGGAACGCCGACGCAAAAGTTATTTTGGTGTGTTGCTTGGGCACCTGCTTGTACCTGGATTTCTGTTATTCCGAGAAAGCCTGTGTCCACTGTGGTGCCGGGTCGGTTTCCTGTCGGCCAGTTCTAAGGACTGAACACGAGGATGACTAGTGGATATTCTCAGCCGTTTGCAGCCATTGATTGATGGTTGATAACTGATAGCCGGCCGAGGTAGCCGAGCGGTTCTAGGCGCTACAGTCTGGAACCGCGCTACCGCAACGGTCGCAGGTTCGAATCCTGTTATTCCGAGAAAGCCTGTGTCCACTGTGGTGCCGGGTCGGTTTCCTGTCGGCCAGTTCTAAGGACTGAACACGAGGATGACTAGTGGATATTCTCTGCCGTTTGCAGCCATTGATTGATGGTTGATAACTGATAGCCGGCCGAGGTGGCCGAGCGGTTCTAGGCGCTACAGTCTGGAACCGCGCTACCGCAACGGTCGCAGGTTCGAATCCTGTCTCGGGCATGGATGTGTGAGATGTCCTTATGTTGGTTAGGTTTAAGTAGTTCTAAGTTCTAAGGGACTCAGAAGATACGTCCCATAGTGCTCAGAGTTATACTTCCTGATAATCACGTCGAGCATTCAGTTACAGTCCCAACCGGTATTTAATGTGTGAAAACTATAGTCGTATCTGCTATCCTGGCTGTCCGCCGCCATCTGTAAAGGAGTTTTTCAAAACTTTTGAAGTGCCCTCATTAAAGTCATTTTATGTGTATTTTTACTGTTAATCTGGCGGCGTGAGAGGCTCTCCCCACGGTTTGTCCGCGCTAACTTGAGTTATCTGAGTGAAGCAGTACGTAATTTTGTCCGGTGTCTTTTGATGTTGTAATTGCTATTCTAAACTTGCTAACTAGTAATTTATATGCTATGGGATAGTTCGAGTACACATGTGGTTATATTGTGTGTTACGCTAAGCGTGTCTTCAGTAGAAGAAACGATTAATCATAAAGTAGTTTTTCTCTCAGTTAACCGCACTAAAGTAAGAGCCTAAACAATCCGCTGGCCATCGGGTTGAGTGTTGTTTTGGCCGTACATGGGCACCTTGCCTCCATGGTCAAATACTAGTTCAAATGGTTCAAATGGCTCTGAGCACTATGGGACTCAACTGCTGAGGTCATTAGTCCCCTAGAACTTAGAACTAGTTAAACCTAACTAACCTAAGGACATCACAAACAACCATGCCCGAGGCAGGATTCGAACCTGCGACCGTAGCGGTCTTGCGGTTCCAGACTGCAGCGCATTTAACCGCACGGCCACTTCGGCCGGCTCAAATACTAGTATTTAACGTAAATTTTTCATCAGTTTGTTCATTTGGATTGCTTGTTTATCCTCATTACATGAGATTTTTGTTACTTTCCCCTTGGATGTCGGATGTTAACTGCCTGTGAATCATTTTTGTACTGATAAACGCCACATTGTTAATCTCATTAAACATGTGAAGGCATGGATTTAATGTCGAGATTTCAAAAAATTCTTGTTAAGCCTTTTTTATGAATTTTTTAATGTTATTTTACATTTTTAAAAAAATTCTTCCGCTATTTGCCTTGTTTCCAAAAGAAAAAGTCATCAGTAAATTAAATTTTGGTGGTAGTTTCTGAGAGTATTTTAGATTTTTTTGATATTACAATAAACTGATTCACTTTTACAAAATTTATTAATAAAATTATGGCCCAGTATCCCTCCACTCAATACCAGCTCCCTACCGCAATTTCAGTAGTGTCCAGTTAGGCTGTAGAACGTAACATTTCACTACAATGTACAAGGCAATTGGGAATGCACCAACAAACGAATTTCGGTCTGTCACGGATATTGTCATAATACAAACATGACACGCTCATATATAACATGCTTTGACGTATTACTGATGCTCGACATGATGTCAAACAAGCAGCCATCTTTTATACGGTGAGATATCCTAGTTGGAAAGTTCCATCAGCCATTAAGTTCTTACATACTGAATAATGACTTTGAGAAACGAGCGGTTTGAGAGGGCGCAGCGGTTAATAGACGAAGCCCATGATAATTGAGGATCGTAAGTGTTTCAGGTGCAATGCACCACAGTCCTCATGTCATGAAAACAGTGTGGCGGATACATAGGGGAGGAGCGCGGGGCCGCTCGCATTGCCATCCGCGCCGCCCTCGCCAGTCATCCTGCACGCCATTCGTTCGATTCTTTCGTCGGTCGACTCGACTGAATCGATTTATCGAGTAGTTGTACGTTTTTCCTATGTAGCACGCACGTTCTAGCTCTGACTCTCCTACTTTGCACATTCTGTACAAAATACAGGGTGTCCATAAAGTCCCTTTACAACTTCAAAGCCGGCCGGTGTGGCCGTGCGGTTAAAGGCGCTTCAGTCTGGAACCGCGTGACCGCTACGGTCGCAGGTTCGAATCCTGCCTCGGGCATGGATGTGTGTGATGTTCTTAGGTTAGTTAGGTTTAATTAGTTCTAAGATATAGGCGACTGATGACCTCAGAAGTTAAGTCGCATAGTGCTCAGAGCCATTTGAACCATTTTGAACAACTTCAAAATTTTAATACAAAGGCAGTTGTTGAAATACACTCCTGGAAATTGAAATAAGAACACCGTGAATTCATTGTCCCAGGAAGGGGAAACTTTATTGACACATTCCTGGGGTCAGATACATCACATGATCACACTGACAGAACCACAGGCACATAGACACAGGCAACAGAGCATGCACAATGTCGGCACTAGTACAGTGTATATCCACCTTTCGCACCAATGCAGGCTGCTATTCTCCCATGGAGACGATCGTAGAGATGCTGGATGTAGTCCTGTGGAACGGCTTGCCATGCCATTTCCACCTGGCGCCTCAGTTGGACCAGCGTTCGTGCTGGACGTGCAGACCGCGTGAGACGACGCTTCATCCAGTCCCAAACATGCTCAATGGGGGACAGATCCGGAGATCTTGCTGGCCAGGGTAGTTGACTTACACCTTCTAGAGCACGTTGGATGGCACGGGATACATGCGGACGTGCATTGTCCTGTTGAAACAGCAAGTTCTCTTGCCGGTCTAGGAATGGTAGAACGATGGGTTCGATGACGGTTTGGATGTACCGTGCACTATTCAGTGTCCCCTCGACGATCACCAGTGGTGTACGGCCAGTGTAGGAGATCGCTCCCCACACCATGATGCCGGGTGTTGGCCCTGTGTGCCCCGGTCGTATGCAGTCCTGATTGTGGCGCTCACCTGCACGGCGCCAAACACGCATACGACCATCATTAGCACCAAGGCAGAAGCGACTCTCATCGCTGAAGACGACACGTCTCCATTCGTCCCTCCATTCACGCCTGTCGCGACACCACTGGAGGCGGGCTGCACGATGTTGGGGCGTGAGCGGAAGACGGCCTAACGGTGTGCGGGACCGTAGCCCAGCTTCATGGAGACGGTTGCGAATGGTCCTCGCCGATACCCCAGGAGCAACAGTGTCCCTAATTTGCTGGGAAGTGGCGGTGCGGTCCCCTACGGCACTGCGTAGGATCCTACGGTCTTGGCGTGCATCCGTGCGTCGCTGCGGTCCGGTCCCAGGTCGACGGGCACGTGCACCTTCCGCCGACCACTGGCGACAACATCGATGTACTGTGGAGACCTCACGCCCCACGTGTTGAGCAATTCGGCGGTACGTCCACCCGGCCTCCCGCATGCCCACTATACGCCCTCGCTCAAAGTCCGTCAACTGCACATACGGTTCACGTCCACGCTGTCGCGGCATGCTACCAGTGTTAAAGACTGCGATGGAGCTCCGTATGCCACGGCAAACTGGCTGACACTGACGGCGGCGGTGCACAAATGCTGCGCAGCTAGCGCCATTCGACGGCCAACACCGCGGTTCCTGGTGTGTCCGCTGTGCCGTGCGTGTGATCATTGCTTGTACAGCCCTCTCGCAGTGTCCGGAGCAAGTATGGTGGGTCTGACACACCGGTGTCAATGTGTTCTTTTTTCCATTTCCAGGAGTGTATTTTAAAAACATTTCTTACGCTTATGTATCTAAATAAATATTCCTTTTAGTTATTTTATAAATTACACAGAAAAGCGCCTAGTCTCAGAGACTCTTTATGATGCCATGTAGAAATTGTCCAGGAGACCGCTGTTACCGGGGATCATCAGAATCGTCCAGTTTTCTAGTATATGCAGGGCTTGTCCATAAACGAAAGTGACAGAAGCGGAAGCTTCAGATGCCCAGATGTTTAGAAGGAAACAGCATTCAACGCGTGTCGGGCGAGGTATGAGCTACACTATTTGTGTTAGCGTAGTACTTAGGCAGAGGTTGGTGTAGTATGAAGAGTCCAGAACGGTAATCCGAGTGTCGTGGGGTGTGTAGGGAGAAATATTTTATTTCAGTTTTCGCCTCGCTTGCGTAATAAGTCATACAATATCACCCTTTCGTTGATTATTTCGCCTTTTTGTCTTGGTGATGTCTCTCTTGGTTGTCCCTTTCCGGAGATCTGAATGAGGGACTAATCAGGAATATTTCACTCAGGGAGATATCATCATGACTTTCTTTCAATTTCAGGCTACATGTTATGAGCCTTTAACGTACAGGGCTTCAATTGCCTTCTGCATCGTCATGCCATTGATCATCGCCGATTCTTCGTGTTTTAGGGAATTTCCTGTCCCAAATGCAGGAGAGTATTTCAGACCACTAACCTACCCTCTGCCATGCCAAGGTAGTTGGCATAACGAGGGTTACATCTTATACCAGAAGTTTTGGGCCGCCATAGGTGAGGACTTTTATTCATAATTTAAGCAGTGCCTCTGATGGAACTGGACTCTTAGGCGATTAAATTACTAGCAGAAACACTACCCCTAAGCAGTGTGCCATGTGCCCACATGTTTTTTTGTCTAATATTTAGGTATTTATATGGTGAGAATGATCACAGTTGTAGTCTCCTAAAAATAAAGTGGCCGGTAGATGCCCAATCGGCAGGGCATGCAATTGGGAAGGTGGTAGTGGTGGGTGTTACAGTCAGGTGCCGTAGGGGAAATGCTGAGCGATGGAGGGGAAGTGCCTTTCTAAACTGAAACGTACGACAACATTTTTTGTAAATATTAAATGGAGCCCGGCCTCACTCACACTCGCATGATGACCATTCAAAAATATTTCTGTTTTTGTTGTCTTCAGTCCTGAGACTGGTTTGATGCAGCTCTCCATGCTACTCTATCCTGTGCAAGCTTTTTCATCTCCCAGTACCTACAGCAACCCACATCCTTCTGAATCTGCTTAGTGTACTCATCTCTTGGTCTCCCTCTACGATTTTTACCCTCCACGCTGCCCTTCAATACTAAATTGATGATTCCTTGATGCCTCAGAACATGTCCTACCAACCGATCCCTTCTTCTAGTCAAGTTGTGCCACAAACTCCTCATCTCCCCAATCCTATTCCATACGTCCTCATTAGTTATGTGATCTACCCATCTAATCTTCAGCATTCTTCTGTAGCACCACATTTCAAAAGCTTCTGTTCTCTTCTTATCCAAACTATTTAGCGTCCATGTTTCACTTCCATACATGGCTACACTCCATACAAATACTTTCAGAAACGGCTTCCTGACATTTACATCTATACTCGATGTTAACAAATTTCTTTTCTTCAGAAACGCTTTCCTTGCCATTGCCATCCTACATTTTATATCCTCTCTACTTCAACCATCATCAGTTATTTTGCTTCCCAAATAGCAAAAAATAGCAAAGTGTCTTATTTCGTAATCTAATTCCCTCAGCATCACACGACTTAATTCGACTACATTCCATTATCCTCGTTTTGCTTTTGTTGATGTTCATCTTATATCCTCCTTTCAAGTCACTATCCATTGCGTTCAACTGCTCTTCCAAGTCCTTTGCTGTCTCTAATAGAATTAAAATGTCATCGGCGAACCTCAAAGTTTTTATTTCTTCTCCATGGATTTTAATACCTACTCCGAATTTTTCTTTTGTTTCCTTCACTGCTTGCTCAATATACAGATTGAATAACACTGGGGAGAGACTACAACCCTGTCTCACTCCCTTCCCAACCACTGCTTCCCTTTCATGTCCCTCTACTCTTATAACTGCCATCTGGTTTCTGTACAAATTGTAAATAACCTTTCGCTCCCGGTATTTTACTCCTGCCACCTGCAGAATTTGTAAGAGAGTATTCCAGTCAACATTGTCAAAAGCTTTCTCTAAGTCTACAAATGCTAGAAACGTAGGTTTGCCCTTCCTTAATCTAGCTTCTAAGATAAGTCGTATGGTCAGTATTGCCTCACGTGTTCCAACATTTCTACGGAATCCTAACTGATCTTCCCCGAGGTCGGCTCCTACTAGTTTTTCCATTCGTCTGTAAAGAATTCGCGTTAGTATTTTGCAGCTGTGACTTATTAAACTGATAGTTCGGTAATTTTCACATCTGTCAACACCTGCTTTCTTTGGGATTGGAATTATTATATTCTTCTTGAAGTCTGAGAGTATCTCACCTGTTTCATACATCTTGCTCACCAGATGGTAGAGTTCTGTCAGGACTGGCTCTCCCAAGGCCGTCAGTTGTTCTAATGGATTGTTGTCTACTCCGGGGGCCTTGTTTCGACTCAGGTCTTTCAGTGTTCTGTCAAATTCTTCACGCAGTATTGTATCTCCCATTTCATCTTTGGTTGGTATCCAGTAAGAATTCCACTGAAAATGCAACAAATGTAGCGAATTATTTCCCCTGACTTTTTAGTCATTTTTAACTTCCCGAAAAGCGTCATGAGTAGCTAATTTTGAGTACAACCCACATTTCTCATACTGTCATGTTAAAATTAGCATCTTCTTCCAAAACTCAGGGGAGTTTACAGTGTGTCCCCTCACTAACATGCTGTTCAGACTCAGCTGCTAAAGGATTCTGAGACAGTGGTTTATTAGGTTTATTAAGTGAGGAACTGAGGAAAAGTAAGATCAATAGCTTATGAAGAAGCATACCTTCTACAGCTGACTTCAGTATCATGGAAGTTATTCTCTGATTTCTTAAGACATGTCCCATCATGCTGTTTGAGTGATAATTCCGTCTTTTAACTGTACAAATTTATTTTACATTACTATCATAATGTCCGCCTTAAGCCACTATCAAGTACAACAACGTAGGGTATATTTTGGCTTTGTTAATTGAAGTTACCGCCAAGATTTATTTAACTGACTGTCCCAACGTGTAGGTAAGAACAGAACCACCGAAATATTATGGCAGACAGGTGGTAAACATCCTGTCCATTCTTCTTGTCAGTATTTTTTCCTTATGTTCCTCCCTTTGCCGATTCTGTGGAGTCCCTGGGTTCTTCATGATGGACAGACTCATATCTGACCGCTCCGATGAAATGCTGACTTTATTCGGTCAGTAAGTACTCCTACAGTACAAATGGCTTTCCAGGAACTAGTCCGAGTGTCCGAAACAACAATTGAGTATCAACAGATTATTCTGCAATTTACTACGCCGGTAAAAGCGTACGAAAGGCAGTGATTTTGATTGTGTGATATGAAGTCTCATTGGACCTGCGATGAACTTTAGACAACGGTAGAACCGCGTATCGCATACAAGATATAGTCTCATCGTCATGGATAAGTGATTTTTGGCATGACTGGCCACGGTGTGAATGTCCGATGAGTCTTCATGGTTTTACTGTACGCAAGATGTCCGAAGAGTCCAGGGTAGTTAAACGAATATACATTCATTGGCTAATATGGTAATGTTCGGGCGAGCGAGTGCTTCTTGTAGTTATATCATTAGAAGTCCCGCGTGGCAGTGTAAAATTAATTGTTGAAATAAAACTGGTATCTAAATTCTATGTACCTAAAGAGAAGACAGATTGTCCTAGAAGGGGCTAACGTATATTGCATTGGATATCAGGATAGAGCCTGATTCATTGTGAAGATAATTTATGAGTTTAAATGAGAGATGTGTCATCGTAAGGCGCGTTAGGGAAGACGTTAGCCTGATACACTGTCATTTGTGTGCTCTCGGGTTAACTACAGGTCTCAAAGATTACTGTGTTAGCAATCCCTTGCAGTTGTAACATTTGCGCCTCTGAATTATATTTATCACCATAGGTCCATGTTCTTATTAGCTATAACACCCGTTTTCATTACAATGTTACTTGGTTGATTTGTTGCTCTCCAAGATTTGCTTACACTGAGTAGCATCGAGAGCGGGAGAGCTAGGCTATCTTTGAGAGCCAAACATCTTCGAGGAATATAAAGGTCATGGTCTGTGATGCCTACGACACGTAACAAACGTTAGGTGGACGTTGGCCCGATGCGCACCCGACTGAATAGAATCTACGTGGCACTAAGGCTCTCAAGTGACTAACCACTGTCACCGATACATTAATAATACACTACTGGCCATTAAAATTGCTACACCACGAAGATGACATGCTACAGACGCGAAATTTATCCGACAGGAAGAAGACGCCGTGATACACATATGATTAGCTTTTCAGAGCATTCACGCAAGGTTGGCGCCGGTGGCCACACCTACAACGTGCTGACATGAGGAAAGTTTCCAACCGGTTTCTCATACAAAAACAGCAGTTGACCGGCGTTGCCTGGTGAAACGTTGTTGTGATGCCTCGTGTAAGGAGGAGAAATGCGTAGCATCTTTGATAAAGGTCGGATTGTAGCCTATCGCGATTGCGGTTTATCATATCACGACATTGCTGCTCGCGTTGGTAGAGATCCAATGATTGTTAGCAGAATATGGAATCGGTGGGTTCAGGAGGGTAATACGGAACGCCGTGCTGGATCCCAACGGCCTCGTATCACTAGCAGTCGGGATGACAGGCATCTTATCCGCAATCCGAATGGCTGTAACGGATAGTGCAGCCACGTCTCGATCCCTGAGTCAACAGTTGGGGACGTTTGCAAGACAACAACCATCTGCATGAACAGTTCAAAAATGGTTCAAATGGCTCTGAGCACTATGGGACTCAACTGCTGTGGTTATCAGTCCCCTAGAACTTAGAACTACTTAAACCTAACTAACCTAAGGACATCACACACATCCATGCCCGAGGCAGGATTCGAACCTGCGACCGTAGCAGTCGCACGGCTCCGGACTGCGCGCCTAGAACCGCGAGACCACCGCGGCCGGCGCACGAACAGTTCGACGACGTTTGCAGCAGCATGGACTATCAGCTCGGAGACCATGACTGCGGCTACCCTTGACGCTGCATCACAGACAGGAGCGTATGCGATGTCGTACTCAACGACGAACGTGATTGCACGATTGCCAAAACGTCATTTTTTCGGATGAATCCAGGTTCTGTTTACAACATCATGATGGTCGCATCCGTGTTTGGCGACATCGCGGTGAACGCACATTGGAAGCGTGTATTCGTCATCGCCGTGCTGGCGTGTCACCCGGGGTGATGTCATGGGATGCCATTGGTTACACATCTCGGTCACCTCTTGTTCGCATTGACGGCACTTTGAACAGTGGACGTTACATTTCAGATTTGTTACGACCCGTAGCCCAACCTTCATTCGATCCCAGCGAAACCCTACATTTCAGCAGGATAATGCACGACCGCATGTTGCAGGTCCTGTAAGGGCCTTTCTGGATACAGAAAATGTTTGACTGCTTCCCTGGCCAGCACATTATTCAAATCTCTCACCAATTGAAAACGTCTGGTCAATGGTGGCCGAGCAACTTGCTTGATGAACTGTGGTATCGTGTTGAAGCTGCAAGGTCAGCTGTACCTGTACACGCGATCCAAGCTCTGTTTGACTCAATGCCCAGGCGTCTCAAGGCCGTTATTACTGACAGAGCCGGTTGTTCTAGGTACTGATTTCTCAGGATCTATGAACCCAAATCGCGTGAAAATGTAATCACATGTCAGTTCTGGTATAATATATTTGTCCAATGAATACCCGTTAATTATTTGCATTTCTTCTTGGTGTAGCAATTTTAATGGCCAGTAGTGTTGTATGCAACTCGTATTGTATCACATTCCAGCATTCGGTTTAACACAAGGTTAATCAGATGGAATAAATTTCAGAGTAATAAACTGCTCCACCTACCCTACTAACTTCCAGTGTGTTCCTCCGAAACATATTCTTAGTCCTAAAATACGTTCTTTGTCTGTAACTGTAATATTTGTATTTTAATTGTGTCGCGTGTTTATCAACTATGTTTTATGATATTCGGTAGATGAGCGTTAGAGATTCATTTATTTTTCAAAATTTCCTTTGGCTGTGGTAACCAGTGCAACTATACCACTGGTGAAGAACTGGAGCGCCAGGAGGTACAAAATGGCCTCTGAAAGGCGTCAGCCGGCAACTACCGTTTTTTCCCAATTTTATGCGCCGCCTCGCGGAATTTCAATAGAGTGTCCGCTTCGGCCATTAAAGCCGGATACCGACGTGACTGTGGCCGGAGAGGAAAGTGTAGTCAGTGGGGTGGTGATACCGCGCAGCACGTTGGGATTGTGGCGGAGAGAGGGGGAGGGAGGCGGTTGGCGGGATCGTCGTGCGGTGCGAGGAAATGAGAGGCAGAAGAAATTCTGCAGCCACCTGTGTGGTGGTGCGTCAGAACGGCCTTAATTGACGGCATTGTGTCCACCCCGTTCCCGTGCCCCCCCCCCCCCCTCCCCAACATGCGGGAGAAAAGCCTAAAGTACACCACTGCGGAGCCGCTGAAAACCAGCTCCGATTCACTCTGAAAAGCGAATGTGTTGTAATTCGATTCTCTTCATATGGTGTCAGTTTAAGGGGCAGTTTTATAGCTTGACATAATACTCGGATTGAGTTAACCGAGGCTTGAGTGGGACCAAAGCACCGCCCGCCTTCAATACAAGGTTATGGCATAGTGTTGGCGCAGCACTGATAGAGCAACGAATAGGCCATTAATTCTATTTAATTTATCCGTGCTACAATACGGCATTTCAACAGGAGGTGAAAACATCACTCACCACGTTTATTGCCGATATAGCCACTCGTCATCAGAACGATCTTCTGTGAAACTCGATAGTTGAGTGTCAATGAACCCCAACACTTAAAACTAAAAGAAAATTTATTGCATGAAAACAATCAAAGTGCAGATGGAGCTAAATAGCTTCCTGAAGGGATAATTACGCTTCTCGTCCATGTACAGAACTCATTTTCTAAGCTGCTAGCTGCTGAACTCAGTTCATTTGGTACACCCCTTGAATTGCGGTCACAGGAACATCTACATCAGTGCAATTCGTCGACGATATACGTCTTCCGGAATCGGCTGAGCTTTTGAAATCAGTACGCCATTATGTATGCGGTCACAATGTAGCCGACCTCATCGCCCGAACGCATAGAATTCGGACGACAGTCGGTGAAATTCACAACAGTTTGTCTTCTTCGGTTGAATCGGCTCACGTTGTAACACACACAATATGGTCTAAACAATGGAAAATCCAGCATGGAACGTAACAATATTATGATAGTTGCTACTCACCATAGAACGGAGATGCTGAATTGCGGAAAGGCACAACAAAAGGACTGTCGGAAAGTGAGCTTTCGGCCAACAAGGTCTTTGACGAAAATACACACACACACACACACACACACACACACACACACACACACACACATACATACACGTACGTACGCACGCGTTTGTATGGGTCGATATGTGTATGTAGTCTATTTTCGACAAAGGCCTTGTGGCCGAAAGCTCACTTTTCGACAATCTTTTTCTTTTGCCTCTCTGCGACTCAGCATCTCCGCTATGTGGTGAGTAGGAAATGTCCTTTTCATAATATTATTACAAAATATAGAACGTGTGAAACGCGTAAGTTTATTCTAACATCGAAGCAGTCTACGGTGACTGGTGGAAGAAAAACACAGCAAAAGGCATATAGCTCGCAATCTATGGGCTGAAGTGGCAGCTATACTGGTAACCAGAAGTAGGCAAAACCTTTGTCGAAAATTTTAGACGTAAATTATAACGTCACCAAATAATTTGAAGTGAGAAGGGTGCCGTATGTTATGCTTTAAGTTACTGTAGTGGAGGTTTTTTTGGGTGTGGTAGGTAGGCATTAGTTGACTGCAACCAATGTATGTTGCATCGGAGCCGCTGTCGATAAACAGGGTAGAATACTCTGAATTTTTGGGTGCGCATAGTGATGAAAACTTGAACTGGAAGACCTATATTACTGACCTTCTCAAACAGTTAACCTCAGCTACGTTTACTACACGTATAATTCCTAATCTTTGAAACAAACGATTCAACCATCTGTCATATTCTGCACATTTTCACTCACTAGTGTCTCATGGAATAATTTTAAGGGGTAATTTATCACTTAGAAAGAATGTACTGATTGCACAAAAGTGTACAGTAAGGATAATATGTGGTGTTCACCCACAGAAGTTATGTAGGTACCTCTTCAAAAAGTTAGACATTTTAACTGCACCGCCAGAGTATATACATTCGTTAATAAAATCTGTCATAAATAATCCATCACAATTTGAGAAGAACAGTGATATCAATACCTACAACACTAGAGGGAAAATGAACCATTATTAAAGCTGTCTTCGCCTCAGAAAGGAGTTCAATCGTTCTATTCCACTGATGAATTTCCACTTATAAACTGGTAGAAAAAAAACGTTTAAATCATTCGTGGAACATGTAAGTAACTAACTAACCAACCAATTACTGCGTACTGGCGTTTTTGTGCCAGCAAGATGGTGATTCTGGTATATGAGATGGTTTGCAAGTGTGAGGTAAGCGTTTCTATTTTCCAGTGCTTTAAGGGATGAGGGAGTCTAATTCTAAAATTTTTGTTTGTCTTTCAAACATATTCCGAACGACGATCTTCGCGGAGTAATTGACCAATGTCTGTTTAGACAAATTTATTTGAAACTGTATAGAGCATTTCCAGCTTATTTTCCTGCGTTACTACCTTGGAGGTATAATAAGGAGAGATGGCACTAGAGACTTGTGCTGTACATTGCCTTGAAACCGGCGCCGTCATATTGCAGGCTCCAAAGCATTGTCACACTATTGTTAAGCTTGCCTCTTGTTTTAAATTTATGTTGTGTGCAGGCAATGGCTATTTTTAAACAATAGACGTTACAGTGCTCTCGTGAATAACAGAGTGCAGGAACGCATTTTCAGCCGTTTTCCTGGTATTAAATGCACATTTGATCCAGTAGTACGACGAATTTAGCATCATTAATGTTATCTTGTTTTTGCTATAAGTTTCGAATAAACAAGAAGTGATGTGAAAATGCTGCTTTCGCAGTTCAGCATTTTCTTTAACACAGACCGACGAAAATGATGCACGGACTATGTCCATCTTCCCGAAAATGATACGAATATACTTTGCTATATTTTGTCGGTTTCCCCTCTATCCTTCTCAAAGTGTTCATCCAAAGAATTTTTAGAGATACGTTGATGGCAATTCTAAACCAAAATGAGAGATTAAAACTATCAAGCATGGATAATTAGCACAACTAAGACTGTAATCAGTACAAATAAAATTTAGTATATTAAAGAAAATATCGTTTTAACGAGACAAATTACGAATTAAATGTGGTTTCTTTATACTTTAGACAATCATTAGAACGATTAGTATACCCATCAGTGTCGCAAGCTATCATTTTTGATAAAAAAACTTCCACCAAACGCTAACGATTGATGTAACTGAATTGGCGCACGTCGGCTACACCACGAATTGTATATTCGTAAAACTAGTCTGGTTATTACAGCAACTGGAGCAAAACTTGCAGCATTCGAAACGTTCTTTTCGAGACGGACATAACTGAATCACATGCAATCGGTGTCTTTTTAACATCAAAAACCGCAATGCGGCACTCGTCTTCAAGCATAGAGACATCGGGGCATCCGTCCCTCCAAATGGGGTTAAAATCTAACCTCCGTGATATCATGTATTCTAATCTAGCATGAACTATCGTCCTTAAGCCACTGGCACACGGACCGTGCTGTCGAACGTCAACGTTGAGCGTGCTGAGTTCAACATGCTGCTGAACGCTCAGAAATAATGTGACTTGTGCATACGGTACGTGGGGCCCAATGCGATCACAACGCACTCCAGCGGCAGTTGCGGAATGTTTCTAATTCGTAAATAACACTGTTTGCTAAACGGGCGCGGCTAAAATTCCCACGTTAGCTCTATTAAAACGCACATTTCCTCCATTTTCCATATGCTACTCACGTTCTTCTATATGTAATAGACACACATAAAAACTCCAATATCCATGTAAATGTTTTAAGAAGAAAAGCAAAGTACCATGTCCAATCAATAAGGACACAGGCTTATAAAAGTTCATTACAAACAGTGCGATACAAATTTGCAATACTTCTCCACATAAGATAAATATTATTTTATCATTCCCACATTTCAGTAAAACCCCAAGGTCAGTCTTACTTGATCACTGTTACTACCCAGTAACAGAATCTTTGCAATATGTAATTTACGAAACGTAAAAGAAAAAGGAGCAAAATATCTTTATACAAGCAGCGCAAGCTATCCTGCAGATTAAGTCAATCGAACAAACTCACTTCTCAAAAAACGGTGAACTTATATTTACATAACATCAAATATTATAGTATATACTTATATTAAACTAATAATAAAGCACCATAACCTCATAAAAACGCAAATGTCAGGGGGAAAAAAATGAGATGAAGCGAAACGTGAACCAGCGACCTATCACATACCTTGTTATGGACGAGTGATGATACTACGCTAAACCAACAACACAGACTCGCTCTCAAAACCTAGTATGTTGCCACTTGCTAACAGCTTTAATCATAGCTATATTACTAATTAAAATTTAACTACAACAAATTGTACCAAGAACAATGCGTTTTTGGTGGAACCTCAGGTGCGTCGTTGCCTTCAAATAACATATTCTCATAATATGCAAGTTTCAATAATTCTTTTGCCACGAATATGGCGTTTCTCATTATTTTATTGCAAAGAATTAGTTAACAACGGGTTTTCGACTGATTCTCAATTTTATGGTGCACAGAAACAGCATATATACGTATAGCCTTGAAATGAATGCCAATATGGCGCCTCACAACTCTGTGCTGAAGGGAGATGGCGTGCACGTGGCGTTGTGCCATCTGATTGGTCAACGCTCAGACGCACGCTCAGAATATCTGACATGCTAGATATTGCTCTGTACGTTCAGAAAGACTCCCAAACGTGCCATTCCACGCTATGACGTCAGAAACTCGGCACGCTCAACGCTCAACGTTCGGATGCGAGGTGTGCCGACGGCTTTAACCTCGCCAAAAACTAACGAAGGAGATCGGATGCACAGTGGCCAAGCTGTCAGCCGATCTTATCCGGCGACCTCTGGCGACAACGTCTTGCGGACTCTGTCGATGTACGCAGCCTTATATAAATTGAGTCCCTGCCTGACGAATTTCTTTCTAGCCTTATATAAATATTTATTCTGCATCATACGAGTGTATCGTCATTTACTATTCAAAAATGCTTTATAAAGCTCAAAATCAGTACAATTTATTTAGTATCACATAATTAGGGGATAATCCTTTTTTCAGTTTCATTTTTTACTTCCCAAGTCTCTTTTGTATTTTCCTCATCAAGAAAGTGTTGAAGAGAAACATGACGTCGTTCAGGGAAAAACTGGCGAATGAAATCGTCATTTTTTGTAGTATTGTAAGCTTTCTATATAATATGAAATCCTGAATATCATTTGTAAGAAAAATTGGTCATCATGTAACGTATCCATATGATGTTGTTTACAGCTGATGAGAAAAACTGTTGGTTGGTCCTGTATTGCGGTTGTGAACACTGTCGTGACACAAAATTTAAACCTCAACAATGATGAATTTGAAACAATGAAAATGAATCTCCATAAATCCCACAAGAAACTAATTGCCTACACAGTGAAAATTATGTAACTGAAGCTCAATACTAAAGCACATCATGAAAGTTACGTAACACAAAATGTAATGTCTGACTTCAAACCTCCACAAAGAATTGCTTCTGAACTCGGACGAAAATAACTGTTTAAGATTACCTTCACTGTTCATTGTAAACTAATCTGCTTATTTAGCACAATACACGTAAATTCTGACTACGTACTGTTTGCCAACAAGAATGCAAAGTGAGATCTGCCCTGAAAGAAGATTAAATTACCTCTTGCTGAGAATGCAATTTTCTATCTGGTGTACTGACGTTCTCGAAAGTAAACGGAAATCACCAAATGCAGCAGCAGATAAAGAAAAATAATGTGCTCGCTACTATTTTTTCTTTACTTGTTAGAAAGAGTCTATTGCTGCTTTACTGAGAATGGTGGAAGAGGGTTTTACTTAACAGAAAAGCGTTCTTGAAAAATTAAACTCTGGTTATTGTCAAAACAGAGTGTAAAACATAAGGAGACTCTAACAATTACGGAATTCATTCATTACAAAAATTACAAACACTTAAACCAGTAGCGTTATTTGTGACAGAATGAAAATAAAGACATCAAATTAACATTTTATCACTTAGCTTACGGACAAATATTTCCTTGAATTAATAGTTCTGAGAAAGAGACATTTCATTCTTGCATGTGCACTGGTTACCTTGAAATATTCCTCGAATCTTCTCCATCCATACAGTCAAGAAAATACCCTTGCACTTTTTTATCTCCATAATAAAGTATTCGAGCTAATTCCTCTGAGATTCACAAATATTAAATCACCCTCTAACAAGAACGCCCTAGTGCTGCACAAGTAACAACCATGCTCACCGCTACTCGTGCAGCGCGCTCATGCATCTTTGTCTCAGTGCACTGAAGGTGAAATATTTACAATAGCAGAAAACGTATGAAAACCCGAAAGCTTACAATATATCCGAAGTTTTCCTATGAGTGATCTTTCTTTACCTTTTGTCGTACGCTCGCGTTAACGTCTCCCTTTGTCATTCTACAGGGTGTTTCCATAAGAGCATGCACAAGTGTAACAAGACATAGAGAATGCTCCACTGAACAATTTGGGGTAGGGATCCTGGGGTCGGAGAAGCCAGCTTAAGGAGATATGGAAGTAGACCTTTCTCCCGCTTTGTCTAGCGGTACTGTTTTCCAGCCTATTTACAACTATCATACGTACAAGTTTGCGCTTACTGATCTGTTTATTTGCATGTACATCCTTTATTTCCTGCAAGGAAACAAGGAGGACGGGCCTGAGCACTGTGTTGGTTTCGATTACTTTACTTGTCCATAAAGTGGCTTTGTTCTATCGTATTATATTGTCCCATGGCAGAACGTACTGTGAAACAGCAATTCACTGCCTCACTTCAGTGCGGATATCCTCAACCATCTCAATGCTGTATTTCCTAGTCACTGGATTGGATGGGAAGGTCCCGTTCCATGACCTGCGAGATCACCTGGCATAAGTCCCCTTGATTATTTCCTATGCGGATATCTTAAGTCATTTGTTTATGAGACCCCAGTGGATGCGGAGATGGAATTAGTTACCAGAATTGTAGCTGTCTGTGACGTGATTAGAAACACCATGGATATAAGTCACGGTGCGTCAGAATCTTGTTCGCCGATGTCACGATTGCATCGATGTTGGTGGCCGTCAGTTTTAGCACATTTTCCGAGATACAGTACGAGTAGTACGTTCATTGTGTCAGTGATGGTATTTGCAGTTTACCACGAGAAAAAAAACTGTAATCACTACCACAGACCTTCTACAGCTGCTTACTATACCTGTGAATGAATTACAGTTTATACTTACAATTCTTGCGCTGCAAATGTATTTGGTCATTGCGTCCAGCAGCACCTAGTAAACTGAAAAGACGTCTTCATGTCTCAGAGATCGGGTCTCGAAGTTCAGCAACGCCACAGACTCACCAGTATGACTAAAAGACTTAAAACTCTCGTCACCGCTTAAGGTAGCTTATTTCCTCTCGGCTTTAAATGCAATTAAAGTAAAGGTAATTATAGCGTGAAAACTTGCAGATATAATAAACATGTAGAAGATCAACTTGAACATGGAATAAGGGAAATAAAAATCATCTCGTAAGAGTCTCAAATTACATTCACGGAAAAAATCGTAACACCAAGAAGGAGTTGTGCTACATAAACGAAAGTTGGTAGACGTGTTGCTACAGCTGGCAGATACTGTGTTAAAATTTTGCCCAGTTCCCATAAAAGTAGCACTATTAGCACCACTATGAGTGTACAAATCAGCTTTGCTTTAAATACGCGCTCTAACGGTCGTGAGCGTTCGTTGCCTTCGAGATTGGACGTCGTGAGTTGATATTAGTCAAGAATGCCTTTAAGGCGACAAAGATGGCATTATCAACACCTCACCGACTTTGAACGATAGGCCACGAGAAGCTGGATGTTCTTTCTGCGATATTACAGAAATACTTGACAGGGGTCCACCCATTGCACACGATTACTGGCAGCGATGGTCACGGGAATGTGTGGTCGCAAGAAGCCCGGGCTCTCGACGGCGACGTGACGCTACCGAGATGGACTACCGTTGTGTTGGCCGTATTTCTGTGTTGATCCGTACTATGTCCGCAGCGGCAACTTGAGAAGCAGTTGGAAGCACAATGACACAAATAACTCTTGCATATCGGTCACTTCAAGGACAGCTCCAACCCAGACACCCTGTAGTGTGTATTTCACTGACCCCAAACTACCGCCGTTTACGACTTGAGCAGTGTCAAGCGAGAATTCATTGGACGGTTAGGTTGAGGTCTGTTGCGTTCTGTCATGAAAGCCTCGGTGCCAGTGATGACAGTGTGTTGGTTAGAATGAGGCCAGTTGAGGGCCTGCAACCAATGTCTGCGTGCTACTCACACTGACGCTACACCAGAAGTGTGGTTTGAAGTGCAATTTCGTAGGACAGCAATGGCATTCTCGTGGTTATCCCACGCACACTGACTGCAAATTTGTACGTCAATCTGATGATTTGACTTTTTGTGATGCCATTCATGATCAGCATTATAAGGGGTGCTTTCCGGCAGGATAACGCTCGCCACAAACTGCTGTTGTGAGTGTCGACATGTAGCCTTGGCCTACTAAATCACCAGATCTGTTTCGAGCCGACCACATATAAGAGATCATCGGACGACAGCTCCTGGATCAACCACAAACTGCATTATCCTTCCCTGTGTTGATCGACCGAGTGCAACTGGCAAGGAGTTTCATCCAACAACCAGATATCCTACACCTGTACAGCACAATTCGTGCGCGTTTGCATGCTTTCGTTCAAGATTCTGAGGGTTACACCGGTTATTAGTGCTTCATCATTTTACATTTGCAAGGACTTATCTCGCACTTATGTTAACCTGTGACATTGCGATGTCGCCTACACAAATGTATTTACTAAATTTCATTACTCTATATTAATTACTTTTTGTTGTTGCGATTTCTTTGGTTCAAATGGTTCAAATGGCTCTGAGCACTATGGGACTTAACATCTATGGTCATCAGTCCCCTAGAACTTAGAACTAAAATGGCTCTGAGCACTATGGGACTCAACTGCTGTGGTCATTAGTCCATTAGAACTTAGAACTACTTAAACCTAACTAACCTAAGGACATCACACACATCCATGCCCGAGGCAGGATTCGAACCTGCGACCGTAGCAGTCGCGCGGCTCCGACTGAGCGCCTAGAACCGCTAGACCACCGCGGCCGGCTGCGATTTCTTTTCGGTCACTGTATGTATATATAACGTTCAATAATAGAATACAAAGGGGTGTTTATCATATACAACACTTCAATTCAAAACAGATGATGTGTCCATACACTGACACTCATATACAACAGACAAAATAAATTCGCCATATACTAGCCCTAACCCCGTCCCCCAAAATATTATTTCATAAGTGGAAGAGAAATAACCTAAGCAACTTGAGGCATTATATGAGTGAGTTAAAATTGGATCTGTGTTTTGAAAAGTTGAGTGGACCAACGAAAACCTTAGACATCTCACGTTAACTGCGAATGCTAAAACGTATTTCTGAAACAAGTGTGTTGCGGGAAACTACAATGGACGTTCAACATGTAATACAACACCTTTTTCTGAAAGAACATTCATTTCATTCACGATGGCAACATACCATATTATTCCGCACTCTTTTGGCTACAAAATCCTGTTTTCAAGATAATCTCCCCTCAGTGAGAAGGTCTTACGTCAACTTCCTGTGAGGACTGTAGGGCGGATGAGGAAGGGCAGTCCACTGAAGTTTTGTGGGCTCCTATTGGCTGCGCAGCCTTGTGTGAAGCCTTGTGTTGTCATGGAGAAGTTCGTTGGCATTTCTGTGGCCACTAACACGCTGAAGTCGTTTCTTCGATTTCCTGAGGGTAGCACAGTTCACGTCCGTGTTGATCGTTGCACCATGAGAGAGCACATCAAAGAGAAGCCCCAGAAGACCGCCGCTATGACTTCACCGGCTGAGGGTGCGGCTTTGACCTTCGTCTTCCAAGGAGAGGTGGTTTCGAGCAACTCCAAGATATAGCCATTTGTTTCCACTTACAACGTTTGTAACGCGCAAGAAATTCCGCAAATTCGTTGCTCTTTATGGTCTTTTGTTATGCAACGAAGAACGCAGCGGGCACAAACCACTGAGTACCTCAACTGGTTGACGAATGTGTTAGAACTATCAACAGAGGCATCCAGTTGTGCAGCGAGGTGTTAGATTGTGATCCGTCGACCGTTGCGAATGAGAGTGTCTGCACGTTCAACATTGCTAGAGTCGCAGTCGTGTGCAGCTGGCCAGCACGTGGGAGTTCGGACAAGTGGCGCGACCCTGTTATGATGAAGACAGACGCCTCGCCCAACGGCTGGCCGGGGTTTTGTTCACTGACAGGTCCCCGTAAACATTCTTCCAGGGCCTATAAAGGTCTGAGATGCTCTGGTTTTCCGCGGACAGAGGCTCAATGACAGCTCTCTGTTTGGAAGGCACTTCCAATACAGATACCATTCTGAAGGATACCAACAGAGCCACCACTGACTGGGCTTTCATGAAACTATATGAGCTGAAGCGCGTATATTCTACGACGTCCGGCAATCGAATTCTGCATTTTTTCAACTTAAATTGGCCAAGGAGAAAAAGCTATGCAATATTTATTGAGCGACCTTCGTACATGGTTTACAATCAGGTAAATGTGATGGTCTAGGGAGGATAGTCGGCATTTAGCCGAGTCACGGCTCGGACGCGCGGCGCTCTGAACAGCGCTCCACAGGTGTTCGTTTACTCGCTGCGCGAGGTACGGCGTTCCTCGTTGTGATTTAGAGCTCTCACTAGACATGGCGTTCTCTTACCGCCAGGCGACGGTGAAACTCACGCTCGACGATTCCAGAGGCTTATGAAGGCGGTTTCTGAGAGACGACATGCGTGTCGAACCCCCCCCCCCCCCCCCCCCCGAGCTGATAGGTATACATCTGTCTATCACTCCGGACAATCTATCTCAAGATTAAGAGCGAAAAAGCATGTGACAACCTAGTCCGACATTTCACCAACGGCTACCGCTTTCACCATGCAGACGGTAACGTCAGTACGGTAACCATGGGTATGGAGTGCGTACGGTGTGCATATTCGAACTGCCGTTCGAAGTGCCGCCCGCGCTCGTCACTGATGCGTTACGGCCATATGGCACGGTGCTAAGCTACATGAACAGGGTTGGAACACCGTTGGAACCTACCACGTTCGCAATGGCGTCCGACAGCTACGCATCTAACTCCGCAAACGAGCTCCGTCGTACGTGTTCATCGGTGGTTGCCGAGCCATCATTATTTATGACGAACATCCGCGGAGGTGTTCCGGCTGTGGACAGGAAGGCCACGTCCGATCAAACTGCCTCCAGCGCCGCCTTGTTCAGGTGCCAGGTGCGGAACCAGTACAGACAGCTGTGCCGACTGCGTTACCACTTACGTACGTGGAAGGCGTGCGGCCGGTGTGCACACTTGCCGCGCAGATACTGCAGTCCCATGTGACCGCGACCGGCACGAAGAGACCCCCTTGAAGGGCACAATGCCCGCCGCCATGACCATCACCGTAGTCGTACCAGAGGCGTTGGTTCCCGACGCCTGTCTCGTGGCCGAAGGTACTGATCCCAGCCCTTCGACGGGGGCGTACACACGTACGTGGAAACAACGGTCGCCGAAGCATCGTAAGAAACGCCGCCTCTCAACGAAAGACGACCAACGGAGCGGAGAGAGGGAGCAAGCTGCCGACGCGGTCTCTGACGCGTCGTTGACAACGGACTCTACCAGTACCGCCCCAAGGCCCGCATCTGACACGACAGACAGGACGCTGGCCTCACCCACCCCAGACGATTCCATGACTGACTGATTCCGATGACTCAGGACAAAGGTCAAGTGATGGAGACCAATGTCCATGACGACGCGCCGTCAACGACACCTTCACCGCTCGGTGACTGAAATGGAAGACGCACCAGACGCCCTTGACATTCCTCGGTCACACGGGACCGGCGCCCCACATGGGGAGAGCCTTCACCCGCAGAAGGGTCGCGTTAAAGATGCCTGCCACAGCGATGGCTAGCCAAACGGCGCCATTATCACCGAGAGGCCGCCATTTGCATCTAAAGTCTCCGCATAAGATATCCGAGTCCTACTGTGTGGGTACAGTCAACCTTAATGGCAACCACTCTGTCATCAAAACGCGCATGTTCCATAATATGCTCCAGGCTGCGGACCTGGATATCACCCTCCTTCAAGAAGTCCATCCAGAGCTGCAGTTGAATATTTATGGATACACAGCCTACAGCATCCCATCAAGCGACGGTGCCGGTGGAACTGCCATGGTATTTCGCGATGGCATCGAAGCATCGGAAGTCAAGTATCTACTATCTGCACGACGTGTTGCCGTCATGGTGGGAGCAGTCCGCATTGTCAGTGTTTACGCGCCCTCTGGGACATCTCGTCGCAGTGAAAGGGTCACCTCTTATCCCTACGAAATTGCCTCAATCCCGAATTGGAATACGGGACACTATATGATAGTCGTCGATTTTAAAAGCGTCTTGGATCCAGTAGACAACACATCGCGCTGCTCGACATACCCAGCACTACGGGCACTCGCGCGAGATCTGGCACTACACAACACGTGGCGTCTCCTTCACGGGGACCGCTGTGGCTACACATAGCCATAACAGAGCGTGCTGGCGTCGGGCGATGTCGGAATTTTATTACACTGCGCTGAGGGAACTAATGACGCAGTCGCCGTTATGAGAACGGCAGACAGCAATTAATTGTCTCAAAGTTCACCTACTCCGTCGCACCACGTAACAGCTCGACGGGGCCCGAGTCCAGGCGAGGGTGCAGGATACCCTCCTCGTCGGCCGGGGTGACCGAACGGTTCTAGGCGCTACAGTCTGGAACCGCACGACCGCTACGGTTGCTGGTTCGAATCCTGCCTCGGGCATGGATGTGTGTGATGTCCTTAGGTTAGTTAGGTTTAAGTAGTTCTAAGTTCTAGGGGACTGATGACCTCAGAAGTTAAGTCCCATAGTGCTCAGAGCCATTTGAACTATTTTTGATACCATCCTCACCAAAGTGGCATCCGTATATCACGTCATCAGACAGAGACACCACCGTAAGCGCCACCTTATAACATCAGTAGAGACAGCATCGGGTAGATGTGTCAGCTCGCAGTGTGCCATCTCTGCGGCATTCGTCCACCATTGCAGGGCGTTTTTTCCGAGGATCCATAGGGTGTTGGCGAGTACGAAGGCATCATGCGCGATTTGCCTGACCCCAGACCCCAGAGGACGACGCCCTGCTGGAGCCCATAACTGCTGAAGACTTAACAGCGCCCTTGGCACGCGGCGCCCCGAACAAGTAACCGGGCCCAAACGGCTTATCAAGCGAATTCTACCACGCCTTCTATCCACTGATGGACGATCAGTGGATTATGTTTGAAGACCTCCTCCGCGACGATTTTACCGTCCCCACGGATTTCCTCGAAGACGTCATGATACTGCTTCCCAAACCGAGGGGTTCTCACCGTTGTCTTAACTATCGTCCTCTTATGCTCCTGAACGCGGATTATAAACTTTTCGCCCCCTCCGCACACGTCTACAGACTACCATCGGACACATTATCCATCCTGACCAGAGATGTGTAGACGGTGACAACAACATCCACAGTGCACTTGGCGGCTACCGCGACGTCACGGCGCTGGCAGTGGCCTGCCGCCTCCGAGGCGCCCTTGTCGCTGTCGATTTGGATCACGCCTTTGATCGTGTCGCCGCGCGGTATTAGCCGAGCGGTCTGGGGCGCTGCAGTCATAGACTGTGCAGCTGGTCCCGGCGGAGGTTCGAGTCCTCCCTCGGGCATGGGTGTGTGTGTTTGTCCTTAGGATAATTTAGGTTAAGTAGTGTGTAAGCTTAGGGACTGATGACCTTAGCAGTTAAGTCCCTAAGATTTCACACACATTTGAACTTTTTTTTTTGATCGTGTCGGCCATAGTTTCCTTCGCGCCGTGCCCGAATGCATGGGTCTCTCGCAGGTGTCAGCAAGGGTGATCTTACACTTAATTCAGGGGGCGCGCTCCAGGGTTATAGTCAACGGCCATCAGACTGAACACTTCACTCTTGGACAGTCGGTGCGACAGGGATATCCTTTATCAGGAGTCTTATTCGAGGCGGCCTTCGAACCTGCGATGCATGGCCTTCGCTAACGACTTGGAGGGCATATGCATTCGAGACTAACCTTCCGATGTGCTGCCTTCACTCTCGACGTGGTGCTCTTGGTGCGATGCTTCAGTGGTTGAGTCGCTATGGCACGGTATAAGGCAGCGTCGTCAACATGCGCAAGACGACATACAAGGATGTCTGGAGAGGCCTTCAGCATCCGACAGCGATCCCCTTCCAAAACGTTCCCTCACTGAAAGCATTGGGGGTGCAGTTGTCCAGTACAGTTCGCCGAACTGCGACAGCCACATATCGCCGACTACTACGACGGACTCGGACGCCTGCTCTGTGATAGTAGCTTCCGAAATATGGATATGATTCTCCGAACGCGTTACGTCAACACTTACCTAGCATCCAAACTTAATTACTTTGTGCATATTCTTCCCCTAACAATAATCATGGCCCACAGTTACCACGCGGCGTAAGGACAATTTGTGAGTGTAGGTCACATATTCAAAGTCCACTCCACTACTTTAAGGAAGCCTCCACTGGCAGGGGGCCTGAGATTGACTTACGTCCACAACTACGTGCGGGCGTTATACCTAAGGACGATGCTTCTCGCATGGACCGCGGCCAACACCAGCTTAAGGGGGAAACTGCTACTAATCGTCGCGTCCCGAGATCTTTGTCCACCGGTCGCCGTGGACAACATAGAGAAAGCGTACTTGGAAAATCCCGGATGATACGGGAAGATTTCAGTTGGATTACATCATGATCAGACAGAGATCCCGAAATCAGATACTGGATTGTAAGCAAATCCAGTAGCACCTATGTACGCAGATCGCAATGTGGTATTGCTGAAGAAGTTTAAGAGATTAGTCACGAGGGATCAATACGCAAAATAGTGGGATATGGAGGTACGAAGAAATGACGGGATGCGCTTGAAGTTCTCTAAGGCTATAGATACAGCAACAAGGCGTATCTCTGTAGGCAGTACAGTTGAAGAGGACTGGGCATCTCTAAAAAGGACAATTACAAAAGTTGGAAGGAAAAACATCGGTACAATGAAGGTAACTGCGAAGAAACCATGGGTAACTGAAGAATTACTTCAGTTGATCGATGAAAGAAGAAAGCACAAAAGAGTTCAGGGAAACTCAAGAAAACAGAAATATAGGTCGCTGAGCAATGAAATAAATAGGAAGGAAAGAAATAAATAGAAAGTGCAGGGAAGCTAAGACGAAATGGCTGCATGAAAAATGTGAAGAAATCAGAAAATAAATGAGTCGGAAGGACTGAGTGAGTGTATAAATTCTGGAAATTTGTGGTAAGGTCCTAATGGACCAAACTGCTAAGGTCATCGGTCCCTAAGCTTAGGCACTACTTAATCTAACTTAAACTAACTTACGCTAAGGACAACACACACACACCCATGCCCGAGGGAGGACTCGAACCTCCGACGGGAGGAGCCGCCAGGGCCATGACAAGACGCCTCAGTCAGTGTATAGGAAAGTCAAAACAACCTTCTGTGAAATTAAAGGCCAGGGTGATAACATTAAGAGTAGAATGGGAATTCCATTGTTAAATGTAGAGGAAGAGCGTATAGGTGGAAAGAGAACACTGAAGGACTATGTAAGGAGAATATTTGTCTGATGTGACAGAAGAAGAACCAGGAGTCGGTTTGGAAGGTATAGGGGATCGAGTTTTAGAATCAGCATTTAAAAGAGCAGAACGGATAGATAACATTCCATCAGCATTTTTTAAATCGTATGCTTCAAATGGCTCTGAGCACTATGCGCCTTAACTTCTGAGGTCATCAGAACTAATTAAACCTAACTAACCTAAGGACATCACACACATCCATGCCCGAGGCAGGATTCGAACCTGCGACCGTAGCGGTCGCTCGCCTCCAGACTGTAGCGCCTAGAACCGCACGGCCACTACAGCCGGCTAAATCGTATGAAGTGGCAACAAAACGACTATTCACGTTGGTGTGTAGAATGTATTGAGTCTGGCGAGATACCATCTTACTTCCGAAAAAAATATCGTCCACACTATTCGGAAGACTGCAGGAGCAGACGAGTGCGAGATTTATTGCACAGTCGGCTTCACAGCTCATGCACCTGACTTGCTGACAAGAATAATATACAGAAGAATGGAAAGGAAAATTAGCGATATGTTACAGGACGATCAATTTGATTTAGGAAAGGTAAAGGCACCAGAGAGATAATTCTGATTCTGCGGTTGATAACGGAAGCAAGATTTAAAAAATCAAGACACATCCGTAGGATCTGTCGACCTGTAAGAGGTGTTCCACAGCGTAAAATGATGCAAGATGTTCGAAACTCTTAGAAAAATAAGGGAAAGCTACAGGGGGATACGAGTATTATACAATATGTACAAGAGCCAAGACGGAATAATAGGGGTGAACGACCAGGAACGAAGTGCTCAGATTAAAAAGGGACTAAGACAGTGATGTACTCTGTCAGCCCTATTGTTCAATCTCTACGTCAAAGAAGAAGTGATGGAAATAAAAGTTCCGAAGGGGAATTAAAATTCAAGGTTGCGGATCGCATGCAAGCGTGCGAGTCAGGAACCAGCGTACCATAATCCAAGACGAAATCATCACAAGACAGAGCTCTACTCAGAGGTGGAGTCGATACGTCGACGTGACTAAAGCAAGCACAGAGCTACAGCATAGCGAGGACAGTGCCAGTAGAGACAGACCTTTTGCTAGACGGCCATGCGGACTCGGGAACCGGTTTTGGCAGCAATCGCCCCTCTTGGCTCAGCCTTGACAGAGCTGGTGTGACTTTCTAATACGCAACACGCAGTTTCCCTGAAGGTATGAAATAACCGACAGACGGATGACTACAGATCTCTGAATCAAGCAAGTAGCTATCGACTCGCGCGCGAATACGCAGCAAGAATGGTGTGCAAAAACAGTGGCCTTTCAGGGTCGAACTGAAACAGAAAATTATCTGTCAAACTTTCGGAGATAAGACGATAAAAATATACTTCGAAAAACTTCACAATAACATTCTTGACATGTGCTGTCTTGAACTATTCTAGCTGTTAACCTTCGTGAAAGCAGAAATGTTACTCTGCGACAAGGTTAGTTAGGTTGAAAGGTCTCTGTTGGATTCCTTTCATGTTTAATTTCTTAAATCTGTTGTCATTTACGGCATAAATTCCTCTTCTAAATTTACTGTAGCGTTTCTGACTATCTGGGAGGAGACTGAGTAGTGGAACGTGTTACTTTTACACATAAACAAGAACGATCTGTCACACTACTACACTTTAAAACACAGTTTATATGTAATTCATGTCACACAGTCTCATACGGAACCTACATCCGCTTTCTTTTATATGCTGTATATGATAAGATACTGTCATCCCCCTTCCCTTCTGTGTGAGAGGATGAATGAGCAAACGTATTTCTAGTTGCATGCTTGAGGGTAGCAGACAAGGCTGTCTGCTAGAGAACAGTAGGACCAACGTCGGAACAGGTAGCTACGCTTTCTAAAAGCAAAGAGCTTTCTATCCTTAGTATGGTCCTGTCCGTCCGTTGTCATGTTGGTATAGGAAGCTGCCCCTCTGGCCACTTCCGTTTTGTATTGGTGAGCCACCCTCAGGAAGCACGCTCGGTAGTAGCGCAGGTCAGTCTGTCCGTGGCGAGCGTCTGAAGTGGTAAGATCTCCGGCTAAGCGCGTGTCTGCTAAGTTCGTAGGACAATGGATTTCTTAAGTTCAGCCTAACTGAAAATTTAATCACCTTTATTTCAGGTTTAGCTCTAAAATATCTAATGTTATCTTAAATTGCAGCTCAGTATAATTCTCGTGTGAAGTTCAGATTATTTTCCGGTAGTTGCTTTGTCACTACTTTATGAGTAAAGTGGAACCACGTGTTGATCAGTAACTCTAAGTTCATCAATCTTAAATGTGAATGCTTGTGTGATTATATCGTCTCGTCTTGACAACATTTTTCAATATAGCAACTTTTCTTTATGTTCAACCCACGTGGGGTGTACTTTGCGAGACCAGTACCACGTGCTTATATAACTGTTTGACCCGTCAGGTTAACAGTAAGACGTTAGTAACCAGTTCGAGGTTTTTCTTTTGTAAATTGCTTTTCGATCTAATTTATTTTAATTATCAGAATTATTGTGGAGTTACACGCTTTGTGTAAACCAAGTTGACCACGTGAAGCATGTGGTGTAATCATCAAAGTAGCCCTCAGCTATTCTTTTTGGGAAGATTTCACAGAGAGTTAGTATGAATTTAGTATACCAGTGTGTGGTAATTACATGACGGACAGGATTGTGCTACGAACATAATTTCTTTTGGTGAAAATTTGAATCTGTTGGTAGTGGTTAATTTTCTGTTGCATATGTTTCAACGTTCTTTGTGTGTTGTTTTATGAATGCAGTGTTGTATGCAGACTCCCAATCTTGGCTCTATATTTGATATGTTCCGTAAGATTACAATCCCACATTTTCACAATCCTAAATAAGGCACCAGTTTAGTTAGGAATCAAGTGTAATATGCTGAAATTTCAATGATCAATCTTAAAATAAATTTCCAAATATAAACTGATTTCTTTCTTTTTATTTAAATTCTCTTTTTATATTTATATATATATATATATATATATATATATATATATATATATATATATATATATATATATATATATTACCGGTTGTTATATGACTATTAAAAGATTATCATTAATGTTAGTCTGTTTGGGAATTTGGTAAACCTAGACTAGATACCTGATGAAACAGTTGCTTAGTAATGCAAGATTAACTTCCCCAGACAGCTCACAGCTTTTAACCTGCTTTTATTGGCAAGCAGTACCGCTTTCATAGCAAAAATAAAGCTACAACATTACACATGGCGACCCTGTTCTGTGATTCCGCTAGACTCTGGAATCTCGGAAACGTTGGATTGCGAGCGTTGTATAATCTTAATTTTTTTTTCCCTACAGCGCTCAAACAACTTCTGCGTTGTTTCTGAGCAGACTTTCAAATGATAAATGATTCACGGCGTTGTTGAGCGGCGTTGTGTTGTTTGTCTTGTTCTGTTTTCTATATTTGTGTGTTTTATATGTGTGTGTGTTTTTTTTCTCGCTTGTAAATTCCACTGATTCGAACAAAGATAAAAATTTGTTTTGCGTGTGAAAAAGTGCGTACTAGGTTGGGTATCTTTCGTGTAACTGTCGTAATTTTTGTGGGATACATTTATTGCGATTAGTGTGTTGCGTACTGGGTATAAATTGAACTAATGCAGACAGGTAACCAATCTAAAAGTAGGCGGTCCAACAACGTAAGCAACATGTACCAAGGGGGTAATTTGATTTCGAATATTAACGCGTCAGACGGTTCCGAAAATGCATTGGGGAATACTTCAGAGGAAATGCAACACAGCACGAATGGGCTCACATCAGAGCCAGAAATTAATTTGCCTCCAACTAACCAAATTGATTTGGTCGAACTCATGAAAGCCTTATTGCAACAAAATAAAGAAAACGCAGAGAAATCAGAAAAATCGATCCGCGAGCTAGGTGAACAAATGACACAGAAATCTGAAAAATCGATCCACGAGCTAGGCAAACAAATGACGCAGAAATCTGAAAAATCGATCCGAGAGCTAGGCGAACAAATAGACGAAAAATTAATCCAGCAGACAAATAAAGTTGACAAGTCGATGCAGAGAGTGTCCGATGATATTTCAGAAAGAATAAACAATCTGGCAAGTGAAATAAAAAGTGATATTATGAAAGAATTAGGCCGTACATTTGAACAAATTGATGATCGTCTGCAAGCCTTAGAACAGGGCAAGCGGATTCGCGATACAGAATCGAAAGAGAGCGAAGAACAGCTACTTAGGAATTTCCAAGCGCTGAGAGAAGAATGCCAAAGAGAACACCAGCAGGTACTCTCGAGGGTCCAAGAGGCGGAAACGCATTGTCCCACGTCCGTTAGCAACACAATAGCGGACAACAGTTTAGCGATCCATGCGTTGGAACAGCAAGTAGAACAATTGAAGCAGACTGGGGCGGAGGACAAGAAACAAATTCATGATAAGATTGCGGCATTAGCGGACATTGTAGGCACGATGAAGCTGACGGAAAGCGAGAACAATACTACACCGGTAGCGGCCGCAGAGACCGAAGAAGTGCGTTCGCTTCTTAGATTTCAGAAGGGGCAGTTCGAAGTGAACAGGCAGCACAAAGCTGTAACAGGCGAATTACAAGAACGCGTGGCGCATCTGGAAAACCGCATGGCGTGTGATTCCGAACTCGCCAATAGCACTAAAAATAGCCGTACGAACAGTGCAGAGAGGGACTCCGGCCACGAGGGAGATTTTGACAACAGGGAAGAATGTAATTTGAGGGGCAGACATGAGAAAAATAGAAACATTCAAGGGCCTCGCCAGGAGGAAATGCGGGGATTTGATTTCAAAAAAATGGTTCAAATGGCTCTGAGCACTATGGGACTCAACTGCTGAGGTCATTAGTCCCCTAGAACTTAGAACTAGTTAAACCTAACTAACCTAAGGACATCACAAACATCCATGCCCGAGGCAGGATTCGAACCTGCGACCGTAGCGGTCTTGCGGTTCCAGACTGCAGCGCCTTGAACCGCACGGCCACTTCAGCCGGCGGATTTGATTTCAAACATTTCCTTACGGTGAGAAAGTTTGAGATATTTCGAAATTCGCAAAAAGGAATACATCCACGAGCATGGCTCGAGCAATTTGAGTTTTGTCTTCCCCACGACTGGGCAAGTTCACATAAGATAGAATATATGTGTGGTTATTTGGAAGGCGAACCGGCGATTCACATGAGGTCTGCAGCGCGTCACTGCAACTCCACTCGGGAGTTTCGACAAGCCTTTCTCTCCGCCTATTGGTCGGAAGCGGCACAAGATAGGGTCAAACATGGCATAATTATGCTGCCAAATTTGAACCAGTCTGGTTTCGGCAGCCCTGCACGCCTATTCGACCACATGCTGCAGGCAAATCAATTTCCAACCGACCCATACGGGCCTGCGGAACTAATTAGGATATGCATCACCAAATTGCCGATGCACTTGCGCCACGTCATTCTTGCGGGACGATGCAAAGAGGACGTGGAAACGTTTAAGACACTTCTCCAAGAGTTGGAATACAATACAGCAGAGTGCCCACCTAATCAGGCACAAAGTTATTACGGGGCACAGCACCGCGATAGCAGTTGTGGCTGTAGTACTAATCAACGGCGTGACTGGTCGTCGCGACGCGAACGGAACAATAATCGGGACCGGTCGTATAGAAACTGGGGTAACAGTTGCGAACACAGTGGAACAACAGAAATGATAGAGGATGGGGACAAGATCGTAAACGCAACAGGTACGGCAACCAGAATCGATACTACGATGAACACGGTGGAAATAGGATTGTAGGCGGAGCACCAGATGATGTTGAAATTCGGCCGGCCAACCCTAGACATAATCCGGCAAATAGAAATGAACAAAACCGGCAATGACAAACGATCAGCGCAGAAGGCGCCCAATCGGAACAAATGAGCGACATGGCAAATGAGTAGAAAGAACAGTGTGAAGTAGAGAGGACAGTGAAGAGAAACAATTGATTAGTTTACATTTGTGATAAATGCATTTTGAATAATATGTTGGTAAAAATAATGATAAAGATGCTTCTATGTGATTGATTGAAATAATGTTTTTAATTTTTTTTTCCTTGTGCAATTAGGATTTAGGTTGGTTCAAATGTGAAGATAAAAGGTTTCTTTGTGAACGAGTGAAATGCTGTTTATGTTTTTTTTTTGTTTTTGTGTAAATTGAAAAGAGTCGTTCCTGAGGGAAGCAAGATCTGTGTTGAATTATTGCAAAACTCAGGGGAATATCCGATCTGTGGGTATTATGGGTCTGGCAAAGCCAGGTCCCCAGCTGTTAGTAGCCTTGTTTCCGATTTTCTGCTTTCAGTGCTACTATCTATCTATTACTATTCTATATCTGTCAGTATAAATGAGGATCTCTTACTATAGTATGCGTGCTGTATAAATATTTTAAGATAGGAGAACTCTGAGAAAGGAATGAGTAAGTTTGGAATCTTGAAAACAGGATGCGATAATACGATTGTTTAACCATTGGCTTCCCAATATGCGATGATATGTTAATATTGATGATATGTCTTTTTTGTTCTTTATAGCTGAGTACGTAAAGTGCTGTCTGTGGATTTCGTAAGTAGATTGATTCCCTTCAAGGTGAAAGAAGAATTGTGGTTTGTGTAATTTACGTGGCCCTGAAATATTATTGTGATAGTCAAATATGAGCAGTTTTTCAGCAAATGGAGAATGGAACAGAAATATGAATCCTTTTTGTAGTCTTGATTGATGTTGAGCCAAAGCCTGATAAATTATTCTGCGTTAATACTTGTCCTAGAAAAGCGACGTTTATGTGTTTTGCTGATGCTGTGAGCATTACAGCTTACTGTTTTCGCTGGTGTGGGATGCACTGCAGCCTATATGATTTGTACTGAGGAAATTTCCCTCTTGAAGGTAGAGGAAGATTAAATAATTTTGATTATGGGACCGAAGGAAAGCTTGGTTTAAGGTAATAAGGATGAAGCAAAACATTTGTCATTTAAACTACAGGAGGATTCGAATCTTTTGTGTCTGTTGTAAGTTCAATATGTTAAGATGATACTGTTTTACCGAATAGAGGTGACCTCAATTTTGCCATTCATGAGAAATGAATCCAGAATAACCACCACAGGCGAAATAACTGATTTGGAAGCGAAAGGTAACTTAAAGAAGGAACGAAATCGCAGCAAAATGGGTAAGAAAATGTAATATAACCTGTATAATGCAGATATTTTTAACCTTCTCAGAGTCATCTGCGTGATTAACTCTTGTGATAACGTAATTTTAGATGAAATTGTCTTACTGTTTATACATAAAACATATGAGTATGATAAATGTATAGTTGCGAGTCTCTTATCAGGTGTGTCAACTGGTATAAATGTTTTTGCGTGTAAATAACCATTGTTCTTTTTAATGTGTATGTTTAAGGAAAGTTTTCCATATTCATTATGTGACAAGACATATGGGGCAAGCATCAGGAAGAGGACGAATTAGAACAATGTTGTAGTGGTGTAAACACTTTGTTGAAGTAGCATTGAAGTAGCTTGTTGGATTAACTAGTAGTGGATTGAAGTAGAATTTTGAGTAATACATGTTTTTGGGTACTTAGTTTGTAGTATAGACAACAGGTGTGCATGTGTGTGTGTAAATAACATGTGAACCCTATGCTGCCCTGACCTATTGACCTATACTTGCACAAGGCATAATCCTATTCATTTTAGTGAATTAATAAGTAGCACTTGATTTATTAAAACGTAAGTGAACCACATCAGTGATGTGGATTTAAATATTATATTGTCAGTTCATTTAATTTTCATTTTTTTACATTGTAAAGTCATTTCACTTTTTTTTACATTGTCAAGTCATTTAAATTTTATTTTATATTGTCGATTCATCTAATTTTTTTATTAAAAAAAATAAGTCTCACTTTTGTTCTTAAAAATTGTGAAAGACAATACTAAGTGGTATTATATATGACATTGTGTAATCACATAACTATGATAAAAAAAATTCTGTGAATGCAGTTGAGAACATGAAAGTGAACCGGCTAAACTCTTACCAGACAGCGGGAGCAGCCAGACTAGTTGTAAACTGGCGGGTTTCCCAGCAGGACACGCTGTCAACCGGGCCACTTCGGGAGAGCGGTCGACAACAAAAGAAGGGCACACGACAAACACTTTCCCTTGCACCTGGAGCTAATGGGCGGCCGCCCCGTGCGACCCTTCCTGAAGGCGATGACCTGAGATGGGCGAGCAGTCCACCGCGCGGAAATCCATCTGCTGGCAACGCACCACACGCACGCGACTGTGACGAGACGTCCGTGGTGAAACGACAAAAGACAGGGGATAAAAGGACGTGGAGCCTTTTGACAGGTACTGTCCAGAGAAACTTGCAGACGTCAACGACGCCTATCGTCATTTCCTGACGGATGCCTACTGTCTAGCGACATTAAATCATGGTTCGATGTTCTCTGGACGCTAAGGGTGGCACAAAAGAAGAGCCATTAAGTGTCATCCATGCCCAGGAATATCAACCTGGTGTGTCAATCGAGGATACCGCACGAATTTGACAACACAAACTTGGAACCAAATCGAGATGTACGTGACACGGGCCACCAAGAGAAACTTCATGAGAGGGCAGAGACGGCGGGATCGCACGCAACAGATGGACAAAAATCCCTACTGACATCTGCGGCGACGAACCCCCCTCCCCCACCCCTTATATTGTGCCTCGGAACAGTGGAACTAGTGAGTGTATCAGTGAACAGTGATTATACGGTTCTTAGTTCAATGCATATAAGTGTGTTTCGGTCACAGAAACTTTGACTCGTGTGTTTTGCAGGGATTCGATTTATTGGTGTTTATTAGACGGACTCTTGTATTTTGCAGGTGTTTTATTTATTGGTGTTTTTTTTTTAGATGTTGACTATTGTACTGTTTTATTGATCAATGTTTGTTCTTGTGTGATGTATTAGATTTGTGATATTTTGTTTCGTAAATTCATTCAAGTGGCATTGCTTCGTTTATCAGTCAGACAGCTATTCATACTCATTGAACTGTGATCGATTAGCCTTTGCATGGGGAATATTTATTGTGAGGAACCCCTTAAGGGTAACAATCACATAATTATTGTAGTTTCAGTATAATGACACAGTGCTCATTGTTTGCTAACTAATTGAAATATAGTAGAGTGATTAAATTAGTGCCACATAGTTATTTTAATTCTACAAATTATTAGTTTTATAAGATATAGAATTTTTTTGCGATAACCACTTTGTAAAACATGTTTTTCTCTTATAATTTTTTTGCTTTTGCGGATTGTGCATTGTAATGTTCTGCTTTATAATACTGATGTTATTTCATGCTCTTTTTTAATTGCTGTGGCACCTTTGCTATTTTCATAAATTTTGCTTGTTAATAAACAGTCGTAAATTTTCCTGTGATCAGTTGGCTCTTGCAATGAGCAAATACTGGTGAACTCCATAAGGGTAACAACCAGAAATTGTTTTCATATTAATGACACAGGAACCATTGTTTTTACTTGCTGACCGAATTAGGTCTACATTATCTTTTAAATAGGTGTCACAGATTGTGTTCTTTTTTTCTGTTTGAAATTAGTAGATTTTAAAGATTTGTTGAAATTATTGTGTTTCAGCAAGTAGCTGGTGACCTTTTGCCTTTTCTTTGCACTTTTGGTTTAAGTAGGGTGTGAGAAGCCTGCTTGGGAATGTCCTAGCATGGCCAGAAAATTCCCTGCACAGTCTTTTCCCAGAGCGTTGGGGTTATGAAAGGTCTCTGTTGGATTCCTTTCATGTTTAATTTCTTAAATCTGTTGTCATTTACGGCATAAATTCCTCTTCTAAATTTACTGTGGCGTTTCTGACTATCTGGGAGGAGACTGAGTTGTGGAACGTGTTACTTTTACACACAAACAAGAACGATCTGTCACACTACTACACTTTAAAACACAGTTTATAAGTAATTCATGTCACACAGTCTCATACGGAACCTACATCTGCTTTCTTTTATATACTGTATATGATAAGATACTGTCATCCCCCTTCCCTTCTGTGTGAGAGGATGAATGAGCAAACGTATTTCTAGTTGCATGCTTGAGGGTAGCAGACAAGGCTGTCTGCTAGAGAACAGTAGGACCAACGTCAGAACTGGTAGCTACGCTTTCTAAAAGCAAAGAGCTTTCTATCCTTAGTATGGTCCTGTCCGTCCGTTGTCATGTTGGTATAGGAAGCTGCCCCTCTGGCCACTTTCGTTTTGTATTGGTGAGCCACCCTCAGGAAGCACGCTCGGTAGTAGCGCAGGTCAGTCTGTCCGTGGCGAGCGTCTGAAGTGGTAAGATCTCCGGCTAAGCGCGTGTCTGCTAAGTCCATAGGACAATGGATTTCTTAAGTTCAGCCTAACTGAAAATTTAATCACCTTTATTTCAGGTTTAGCTCTAAAATATCTAATGTTATCTTAAATTGCAGCGCATATAATTCTCGTGTGAAGTTCAAATTATTTTCTGGTAGGTGCTTTGTCACTACTTTATGAGTAAAGTGGAACCACGTGTTGATCAGTAACTCTAACTAAGTTCATCAATCTTAAATGTGAATGCTTGTGTGATTATATCGTCTCGTCTTGACAACATTTTTCAATATAGCAACTTTTCTTTATGTTCAACGCACGTGGGGTGTACTTTGCGAGACCAGTACCACGTGCTTATATAACTGTTTGACCCGTCAGGTTAACAGTAAGACGTTAGTAACCAGTTCGAGGTTTTTCTTTTGTAAATTGCTTTTCGATCTAATTTATTATAATTATCAGAATTATTGTGGTGTTACACGCTTTGTGTAAACCAAGTTGACCACGTGAAGCATGTGGTGTAATCATCAAAGTAGCCCTCAGCTATTCTTTATGGGAAGATTTCACAGAGAGTTAGTATGAATTTAGTATACCAGTGTGTGGTAATTACATGACGGACAGGATTGTGCTACGAACATAATTTCTTTTGGTGAAAATTTGAATCTGTTGGTAGTGGTTAATTTTCTGTTGCATATGTTTCAACGTTCTTTGTGTGTTGTTTTATGAATGCAGTGTTGTATGCAGACTCCCAATCTTGGCTCTATATTTGATGTGTTCCGTAAGATTACAATCCCACATTTTCACAATCCTAAATAAGGCACCAGTTTAGTTAGGAATCAAGTGTAATATGCTGAAATTTCAATGATCAATCTTAAAATAAATTTCCAAATATAAACTGATTTCTTTCTTTTTATTTAAATTCTCTTTTTTATATATATATATTACCGGTTGTTATATGACTATTAAAAGATTATCATTAATGTTAGTCTGTTTGGGAATTTGGTAAACCTAGACTAGATACCTGATGAAACAGTTGCTTAGTAATGCAAGATTAACTTCCCCAGACAGCTCACAGCTTTTAACCTGCTTTTATTGGCAAGCAGTACCGCTTTCATAGGAAAATAAATTAACAAACATTACAAGGTTAGGTTAGGGTTGTTTAACGTCCCGTCGACAACGAGGTCATTAGAGACGGAGAGCAAGCTCGGGTTAGGGAAGGATGGGGAAGGAAATCGGCCGTGCCCTTTCAAAGGAACCATCCCGGCATTTGCCTGAAACGATTTAGGGAATCACGGAAAACCTAAATCAGGATGGCTGGAGACGGGATTGAACCGTCGTCCTCCCGAATGCGAGTCCAGTGTGCTAACCACAACGCCACCTCGCTCGGTCTCTGCGACAAGGTGTACACTAGTAACGTCATATACTCATGCATACAAAATGTTAAAATAATGACAGTATAATATTTCAGGTGAAAAGTGTGTGGAGTTCATCACTGAGGAAGTGTCCGCAATTCAGTGGTCAAACGATATCGTGTTCTATGAATAGGACGTACTACATGTGTATTATGGGCTTCCTGGAAAGACGTAGATTAATATTCCACGTTAATTCTAACCGGATCTTTGAGAGACAGATGATTTCTAAACGTCTTTTTTAACGTTAAAGGAATCAAGAGTGTTATCTGAAAACTACTGTACACTTTTAATAATACCGACTGTCTGGAAATCCCAATACGATGTAAAGGATAGAGATTTTATTTTGCATAAATATCTTGACACTGATACAAAGTATTGGAATCCTTGAATTTTAAACTTTGGGAGTAGAACAAAAAAGTAATTTTCGGAATGTCCGAAGGAAAAGGAAGACAAGATCTTACGTGAACACGAGTAGAATATATGGAGCGTAAGATACGATGAATGGTGCTTCAAGATAAACTGCGAAAAAGGAAGGAAGGTAGACAATGTTTCACCGTTCCGTCGACGTTGAGGTTATTAGAGTTTAAGAACAAGTTCCAGTCGAAAAGGGACGGAATATGCCAGTACATTTACCGTTTAAACACTTTAAGGAAATCACCTAAAACGTTAAATCTGGATTGCCGGGTGGTGATTTGAACCGTCGCCCTCTAGAACATGGTACTAGTGTATTACCACTGCTTCACTTCACTCGGCAGAAATTAAGAGATTCGGCAACTGTCGGGAGAAAGCCAGATTCATGACCAATTTATCTATGGCTGAGGAATGAGAAATAGGTGAATATTGTTATTAGATGTTCCTTTTGTTAAATAGGAAACTAGTGATGGAAAGCAAAATCAGTATAGCGAAATAAATAAAAACCGAGAACATCAGATGTGAGGTTCAATATAAGACTTAGAGAGGAAATTACGAGATTTATATCCAGCTAATAGTAGCACGCCGCGTAGCTCGTAAAGATCGCATAGCTGCGTACACTTGTCGAGGCGACTTACCATTAAATCACTCGTACCCACATAATTATACAAAATATTTTTGCCATAGTGTCCTTGTGTTCCAAAGACAGTTGAGAAAAACAAAGTAAGCCAGTTTCTCAAATTAAAACAACGAAAACCAGACCCTGATTTATACAACTAAAGCAAAAACGTTAACACAAAATAATACCGAAATATATGCGCACTGATGTAACGCTGTGATTACCTTCTCTATAACACTGACTAACGAAATAATACGTAACTTTACCTGAAAGAGGAAGTACGTACATAATGTAAAACATCAAATACAACCGCAGACATGTCAAATCGTTGTATATACTTCGTGGCGAGTATATAACGAATATAAAACAATATCTTAATTAGCGGTTCATATATAAGAACGGGAGACAGAAGTGAAAGGATTTCTGGGAATAGACTTGGTCGACAGTCGCAAATCTAAGGAACACAAAACTTGCCCAACACAGTCTTGCTCGTAGGAGGAAGGATTAATGCTGCCGGCCGCGGTGGTCTAGCGGTTCTGGCGCTTCAGTCCGGAACCGCGGGACTGCTACGGTCGCGGGTTCAAATCCTGCCTCGGGCATGGGTGTGTGTGATGTCCTTAGGTTAGTTAGGTTTAAGTAGTTCTAAGTTCTAGGGGACTTATGACCTAAGATGTTGAGTCCCATAGTGCTCAGATCCATTTGAACCATTTTTGATTAATGCTGCAACAGTGCTCAACTGAAATGGGCATGAAGAAAGGAATCAGCTGCGGAAACTGTAATAGCCACTTTCGACTTAGTAGGTTATTGCCAGACTGAAATTTTCTCTAAATAATAACTGTACTTTATTTCTTCCCGTTATTTCCTCAGCTTGCTGAGTCTAGGAAATGCTGAATAATGGATGTCTCCTAACTCGCAAGTGACTACTACCTTTTCCACTGCTCTTTGCTTTCTCTATGCTTTGGTATTACCTAATCTACACTCATGCTCATAAATTAAGGATAATTGCAGAATGTGGTGCCACACAACGTGGCACTACACAAAACTAGCGCTAATAGCATAGGCACATAGGGATCACATACGACACCGACCTGTAAGTCAACGGTATTGGTGATAAGTTGAGAAAACCTTCCGGAAACACATGTGCTACAAAACGACACTGTTTCCTGCGCATGTACCCCGGCATCAGTATGGGACATAATAACCATGCACGCGTACACAGGCCACACGACGGGTTGGCATACTCTGGATCATGTGGTCGAGTAGCTGCTGGGGTATAGCCTCCCATTCTTGCACTAGTGCCTGTCGGAGCTCCTGACGTGTCATAGGGATTTGAAGACGTGCAGCGATACGTCGACCGAGAGCATCCCAGACGTGCTCGATAAGGTTTAGGTCTGGAGAATAGGCAGGACACTCCATTCGCCTGATATCTTCTGTTTCAAGGTACTCCTCCACGATGGCAGCTGGGTGGGGTAGTGCGTTATCACCCATCAGGAGGAAGGTGGGACCCACTGCACCCCTGAAAAGGCGGACATACTGCTGCAAAATGACGTTCCGATATACCTGACCTGTTACAGTTCCTCTGTCAAAGACATGCAGGGGTGTACGTACACCAATCACAATCCCACCCCACACCATCAAACCACGACCTCCATACAGGCCCCTTTCAAGGACATTAAGTGGTTGGTATCTGGTTCCTGGTTCACGCCAGATGAAACCCCGGCGAGAATCACTGTTCACACTATACCTGGACTCGTCCATGAACATAACCTGGGACCACTCTTCCAATGACCATGTACTGTGTTCTTGACACCAGGCTTTACGGGCACTCCTGTGACCAGGGGTCAGTGGAATGCACCTTGCATGTCTCCGGGCGACTAAACCATGCCTGTTCAGTCGTCTGTAGACTGTGTGCCTGGAGACAACTGTTCCAGTGGCTGCGGTAAGGTCCCGTGCATGGCTACCTGCAGTACTCCATGGCCGTCTGAGGGCACTGATGGTGATATATCGGTCTTCTTGTGATGTTGTACACTGTGGACCTCCCGTACTGTAGCGCCTGGACACGTTTCCTGTCCGCTGGAATCGTTGCCATAATTGTGAGATCACACTTTGTGGTACATGGAGGGCCCGTGCTATGACCTGCTGTGGTTGACCAGCCTCCAGTCGCCCTAGTATTCTACCCCACATAACGTCTTCAATATGTGTTCTTTGAGCCATTTTCAACACACAGTCACCATCAGCACGTCTGCAAACGTCTGCACATTTACTCGCTGCACTGTACTCTGACATGCACCAACACACCTCTTCGTATGTGGACTGTTGCCAGCGCCACCGTGTGACGACCGCAGGTCAAATGCACCGCATGGTCATACCCCGAGGTGATTTAAACCCACAAACGCCCACCAGAGTGTTGTTTCACTATGTATCAGCATTATCCTTAATTTATGAGCATGAGTGTAATTTTAGATTTGGGAAGTCTCACCTCAAGGTACTTATTTGTAATGTGGCCTTGTACAGACATGAAACGTGGGCTATAAATAGCTCAGACAAGAAGAGAATAGGAGCTTTAGAAATGTGGTGTTACAGAAGAATGTTGAATATTAGAGGCGTATGGCGAACTGCTGTGTGGGAGGTAGTGAAAAGCGAGATTAATGGTATTACTTCACTAAAAGAAGCAACTGGTCGGTAGGACCCGTCCTGAGCATTAAATAAAGCGTGAATTTGGTTATGGAGGGACGTGTCAAAGTAAAAATTGTAGGAGGAGACCAAGTCTTGACTATGATAAGTGGGTTGAAATGGATGCAGGTTGCAGTAGTTAAGCATAGGAGTAGAGGCTTGCACAGGCTAGACTAGAGTGGACAGCCAGTTTTCAGTTCTAAGAACACATCACATAACTTCTGAATAGTGCGGCAAGCTCGTTACTTCTTACTTTGCAACCTTCTTTCATTCGTGCTGTACCCATTATTTTCTTGTCATACGTTTGACACATATCACTATTCTGTCTAATTTATAATTCATTGTTAAGCATTTACAATGTACCCAGTATTTGAGTCACAGTACCACGTATAGTGACCTAGATATACTATATGAATATTTAAGATTTCATGTTTACATCTACTGTTTGTCTAAGATATCCTGTAAGCTGATTTATACAAGGAATTTTTTTTTTTTTTGATGTTGCATTTCTGTAACATTCATCCTTTTTTGGCGAGAAGCGTTTGAACAGTAGTTCTCATTGTTTTTTGTGGTATACATACAAGGTGATTCAGTTTCCCTTCTCTATGGGTCTTACGCAACTCGCAACGCAATCAAAAACCAGATGCGAGATTTCCATACTCTCTCGCTCACTATGTGTACACTATTAGTAAAAAATGGCTCTAAGCACTATGGGACTTAACATCTGAGGTCATCAGTCCCCTACACTTAGAACTACATAAACCTAACTAACCTAAGGACATCACATACATTCATGCCCAAGGCAGGATTCGAACCTGTGACCATAGTAGCGGCGTGGTTCCGTACTGAAGCGCCTAGAACCGCGCTACTAGTCCTACAGAAAAAATGAATAGGAACTTTTTGTAAGAAATTTAACGTCGTTAAATTTTGTACTGGGATACATTTTCGATAGAGGCCACAGTTTTCGAGTTAGTAAAGAGAAACGCATTTGAGAGTTACTTCTGTACATTTTCCACTGGAGGCCACAATTTTCGAGTTATTCAAGAAAAACGGGTTGATAGCTCATTTTGGTACGTTTTTCCTGAATAACTCGAAAACCGTAGCCTTCAGCACAAATGTATCTAAGCACCATACTTAGCTACATTAAATTTCCTGAAAAAAAGATCCTATTCATTTTTTCAATACAAGTAATAGTTTCCGCATAGTGAGCAGGAGAATATGACAGTCACGCATGTGATTTCTGAAGACGTTGTGAGTTGCTTAAAACACATTGGTAGGGGCAGCTGATTCACCCTTTGCAAGGGTTAAGTTTTCTGTTTTATGCAATGGATATATAATCATTGTATCCCACTTTGAGGTACTGTCAATAATGTACGCTGAAGAACGAGTTAGAGCAGTAATCCGCCGCTTCACTTTCACACTTGGCTGCACACTTCGATGACTCCCAGGTGCCTCCCGTTGTTTCCCTTTAAGCTGTGTTGACAAAGGCATCTCAGCGGCGTCTCCAGCGTGTTGCTCTATGTATATGGAATTTCAGAAGGCTGCCCTCTTAGGCAGGGTTTGGCGAGCATTAGAGGTGATACGCGTACGCAACCGCAGCCACACACGCACAAGCAAACAAGCGCCTCCCCACCTCCTCTCCCTCCCACCCCCACCCACCCTCCACCCACAGGCCTTCCGGCAGACGCTGTTCTTTTCAGTCGGGCGCACTCAAGTGTTGAATAATGCATGCAGCCGCCCATAGAGCAGCCACAGACGAACCTGGGAGCTCCGCACCGGTCCTCCACGGCGATGCAGCCACAAACACTCTCTGAGGCGCCGCCTGCTCTGTCTGCAGTATTCGGAACAGGCGCTCTGCAGAAACTGATGTACTGGTGTCAGCGGGTTACGTACTCAAAGAAAGAAAACGACGCCATTCTTTACGTGAGTAACTTGTCAACAGCCTGGAACACACTGCCAATCTAGCGATATAAACGGCTAGTATTATGTCTGGAGTCGCCATGACGACACATTAGCCGGAAGTGTTACAATGTTTTTGTACTAACAACTACTTTACTTTTAAGTGGAATAGATATGCGACACATTCATAAGGATGTACAAGAGATTTGAATGTTTGTAATGACAGATACTTTATTGCCTTACGGAGATGTTATAATTTTTGAAATTGCCTTGTCAATCTATAGAGTAAGTGTTATGTCGTTGATATTTGAAGGTGCTATGGTGACAGTTTTACATCATTTCCTCTAGCATCTATGCCAGTGGTCATTGATGTGGACCTAGATGAGTTGCCGTGGGTACCACGGCAGTGTGATGCAGCACGTTGTCACCGAACGCTCCATAGGCAGATCAATTGACTCGGGTGTTTACCAGTCAGTGGTGATGATTTAACTACTTCCTGAACTTCGATGACACAGGCGAGGTAGTATACTATACACACGCACACAAACACACGCACACCAACAACAACTTTCAGCCTCATAGATGGTTGTATACAAAGATGACGATTTACAATCTCAAAAAGACGCCAGAATCATTGTCGGCCCGAGAAGTTACAGTACGTTCATGAATTTGAGGCATGAAATTCCCAAGTTACAGATGTTGTATACAGTTAAACCTCAACAATAGAAATTTCAGCCATCTCATTCCATCCACAAAGCTTGCATGTGATGCTGCAAAGTTGTCAGGAAAATCAATGCAATAGTTTTCAAAGCAATAACGTAATTACAACGCACCTAGAAAACAATTATTTCGGTACTGTAAAACGGAGTAATTCCAAACTTTCTAAAGTTTTGTTGCACAGCTAAAGGTGCATTTGATAACAGATCGGGTGGAACACACTCAACGAAATTATGATCAGTTTGTCCATTGAAACTGAGTAGAAGAAAGTGAGGCTCTGCCAAACAGTCACCAATGATGCCGGCCAAATCACTGACAGAAGACTTGCTTCACCAGTTGCGTGAGAATTGACGTCTCCTTGTACATACCTACTGTAATCTGACCTCGGTGAAGCGACGCCTCTTCTGTGAACAGCACCCTTGCACTAAAATTATGATTGATACTTTGTTGAATAAACCAATCGCAGTAGAGTAATCATACAGGGAAATCAGCTCCTGATAGTGGCTGCAGAAGCCGCCAGACTGTCATGTGGCCAACATTCACTGTTCCAGTTACATGTCGTCGTCAACTGCATGGATAATTGTCGCCTCCCGTTACGGTGTCCTCGTCCTTGTAGACTTCCCCGGTCGCGAGTGCCAGGTGTAAATGCCCCACGTTCCCTGAGACGACGATCGATGGCTTCAAATGTTTTCTCGTCGGAACATCTTTATCCTAGAAATCTCTTCCGGTACAAACGTTGAGCGCGATCGCCTTTGCTGGCATCTAATCTATACACCGAGTGCGGAATTGTCTTGTCTGTGTAACGCGTGTGCTAGCAATGGTCGTACTGATCGCTGGAACAGTTGATGTTACCTGTAAACAAGGAATGACGAACGTCGCATGGCAACAGGGACACGTAAAACAAGACACTAGTGGTGCAAAACATAACCAAACGTCACCAAGATTATATGATCCCCCTGATTCTAACGTTCTGTTCTGGTGTGCTTCCCATGATTAATGAGTTCGAGAAAATGAGATGCAACATGGAAACAAAGTGTTTCCAGTATCATGTTTACAGTGACCCATGTTTACAGTAGACGTGAACATCCAGGAACGGCAAGGAACAGTCTTTACTTCCTTACTGAACTTCATGTGGGTGTGGGTGTTGACGATGTGTTCCAGGAACTCTTCCAGCTATTGGTTTCCATGAGACCATATAACGAAGGTGTCGTCAACGTAGTGAAAAAGGCAACTAGGCTTTGCAGGAGTCCAAGGCGATGTTCTCAAAATGCTCTCAGAAAGGGTTTGGTTACAAATCGAGCTAAAGGGCTCGCCATCACGACGCCGACCATCTGGTTGAAATATTCTCCACAAAATAAAAAATATGATGACGTCAGAGTATGTTCTAATAAATCCATGATGGTATCGTCGAAGAGCCGGAACAGCAAGTCTATAGAGTCTGTTATGGGCACACACGTGAGAAGGGAAACCAGATCAACACTAACCACAACATCCCCTTTACCAAGGTGCAGATCTTTAATGCGATCGATGACGTCCGCCGTCCGCCGTATTCGTTATATGATGCGCACAATGTCCAACGTAGGTTTAGAGTGGGCTGCCCAAATGCTTTTCAAGTCTACAGATCGGCAATCCTACCTATAGGCCTTAAACGTGTGTCCTTCTAAATTTTGTCACGTACTAAAACACAATGAGTGATGCGCTATTTCTGCCATTTTTGTACTGCCAGATTATACATACAACCTGTTCTCTGTTTCTTAGCGTTTGCAGTATGCCACTTGATAATGGGCTTCTGGAAAAAATAAATGCTTTCTACTGTCAATGGCGAATATGAGAAGTTAATTCAATAACGTTGCCCTTTTTTTTCTTACATACTTTTTGCTGTAGGGCACCTTAATCTCAAGGACGTTGAAAATTAATGGGTATTACACGGACAGCACAATCTGATTTTAAAGGTGAACAGTCGTCTGAGGACGGAACTGTCGCCTGCAAACCGGGAACGGTGCTCCTTGTTCCTAACTAACAGCAGTACTGACAGTCCTTCATAACAATTTCTACTTTACTCTAAACATTAACTTGTATTTTCATACAGACATGGTCTCTCAAAGTCAATTTTCGACAAAATAGCATTATTTCAAATATATACTAAGATTTTTGCGTGATATTAACGCCATAGCAAGTACATGATTGACGGATAATTTAGAGGTATCATCAAGGATCAATGATAACCTAATTTCCTTTAGGTTACATTTTAATTTGATAAGCCGTTTTTAGGCTTTTCATAGCGATCGTCCGTGAAACAATGTGGTGTTGCTAAGACAAGAACATAAAAGGCTGAGTCAGAGTAAACAAGCGAAAATGGTACGTTATGTGCGACGTGTTTCAACCACCGTATTCTTTTTTTTTTAATCTTCGTATTGACCAATTTGGTTTCGGTGATAATTTGAGTTCATCATCTTTCTTTGTTGTTTTCTGTTCAATTCTAAAAAAATGTTTAATATCATGACCTCTATAAATAGTGATTCTAAAGTGAAAGCAGAACTGATGTCACTGAGAAACGTTATTTGATGCAGAGTTGTGGTGCACACAGCTCAGTACATATCGTCATTTTATACTGTAAGCATCGCCGTTCACTCTGCAGGCACCTCTATTACGATAATTGGGCTTATCGTCGCTCAAATGACTTCTTTACTACTACGTGTGTTCAGTATTGTAGTAGTTAACTGTAATAAATGCTTCCTGTCTTTCACATTGAGCAGCATTTGAAAGAAAACGTCCACAAAGGCTAAGCGTTTCTAGTGACTAAATTGGATTACTGAAGCATTTTGCTGGGAATACACGTTTATGAAGGTACTGCCGGTTTCCTCGAGACTGGATGGTCAAAAAAGCTTCTTGATGTGTAGGGTTTGGCTGTTTCATTAGATTCCATAGTATTTTCAATGCATTGCGAGCATTAAATCTCGCAGCAGCAAGTGAATGACGGGGGGGGGGGGAGTCTTTATGCCCACCTTTTGAAACTGCTGCAGTATGGTCATGTATTTCATATTGTAAAATTTCAAAAAACAAATGTTTATTGTTTTTAATGACTTTTAGACCACATAGTTTCAAATTTTTCACTAAAAACTTAAATTTTAGTGATGAGTTTGAGTTTCTGCAAGAAATGTCACATTCATATTTTCAGGTTGAGGACCTTTCTTACACATCTCTATATGACTTTATAATGTACACTGTGAACAAAAATCGGCGACACTTAACAAAGTTTAATTTTTTGTTGTTGTGGCCATACAGTATCGTTCCCCTCAATGTACAGATTACGGAAAATGCGGTGATATTCCAAGATTGTGCTGAAAGCTTATCTGCATAGCTATTCTGCAAATCACACGTAAGTGCCTGGCAGGGGATTCATCCAACTGTCTTCACAATAATTCTCTGTTAGTCCAGTCTCCAACAGCACGCGGAAAAAAACAAACCGTATATCTTTCCGTGCGAGCCCTGATATCCATTATTTTATTATGATGGTCGTATTTTCGCAATCGGAAGAGAAAGTTGGCGCCTGAAATTTCGTCAAAAGATTCCGCCGTAACGAAAAACGCCATTGTTTTAATGACCTCCACCCAAATTCTGCATCATGTCAGTGACACTCTCTCCCCTATTTTGTGATAATAGAAAACGTGCTTCTCTTCTCTGAACTTTCTCGATGTACTACATTAATCCCATCTGGTAAGGATCCCAGACTGCACAGCAGTAGTCCAAACGACGACGGACAAGCGTAGTATACGCAGCCTCTTTAGTAGATCTGTTACATTTTCTAAGTGTTCGGCCAATAAAACGCAGTCTTTGATTTGCCTTCCCACCAAAATCTTCTATCTGTCCTTCCCAATTTACGTTGCTCGTAGTTGTAATTCCTAGGTATTTGGTTGAATATACGGCCTTTAGATTTGACTGATTTATCGTATAACCGTCCTTTTAGCACTCATGTGGATGACCTCATACTTTTCATTGTTTATAGTCACTTTACAATTTTAGCACCATATAGATATAGTTTCTAAACAGAATTGCAATTTGTTTTGATTTTCTGATGCGTTTATTAGACGATAAAAGACAGCATCATCTGCAAACAATGACGGCTGCTCAGATTGTCCCGAAATCCTTTATATAGGTAGGAACAGCAGAGGGCCTATAACACTACCTTGGGGAACGCCAGAAATCACTTCTTTTTTGCTTGCTGACTGTCCGTCAATTACTACGATCTGTGACCACTCTGACAGGAAATCATACATCCAGTTACAAAACTGAGATGATATTCCAAAAGCACGCTATTTCACCATAAGTCAGTGGTGTCATAGAGTGTCCAAAGCCTTTCCGAAATCTAGAAATAAGGAATCAATTTGAAATCCCATGTCAACAGCACTCAACACTCGGTGTGAGTAAAGAGCCAGTTGAGTTCCACAAGAAAGATGCTTTCTATATCCGTCTTGTCTGTGTGTCAATAGACCTTTCTCTTCGAGGTAAGTCGTAATGTTCTGACACAATATATGTTCCAAAATCCTGTTGCCGATCAGCGTTAATGATATGGGCCTGTAATTTAGTGGATTTCTCCTACTACCTTTCTTGAATACTGCTGTGACCTGTGTAACTTTCCAGTCTTTGTGTTCGGATCTTTCGTCGAGCGAGCGGTTGTATATGATTGTTAAGTGCATACTCTGAAAAGAATTTAACTGGTACTCAGTCCGGTGTGGAAGACTTGCTTTTATTAAATGACTTACAGGGTGACATTTACTGAGCTACATGAAATAAAATGGTCGAAACTTCAGAACGGTTTACTTTAGGACGTTCAAACTGCACGGTTGGCCGCGGGTCATGATGGGAATTAGAATGCGCATGGTTTGGCTTAGCCCACTTTCATTTGGATTAGTTCGTCAATTAGCAAAATTAACGCATTTGGGGGACTGAGAAACCGCATTTCACGATCAAGAAGTCTCTTCACCCTCACTCTGTGTGGAGTGCAACGTCCAGTCACGGAATAATCGGTGCGATATTTCTTGATGTCACAGTGACTACCGAACGGTACGTGAAGGTTATGAAGATGATTTCACCCCCATTATCCAATGTGACCTTGATTTCGACAAGATGTGCTTCATGCAAGACGGAGCTCGACCCCATCGAAGCGGGAGATTGTTTGATGTCCTTCAAAATTACTGTGGCCACCGAATCCTGGCTCTGGGATACCCAGAGGCCACTGACTTTGGCCTCGACTGGCCACCTTATTCTCCGGATCTCAACACATAGGACTCCCTTTTGTGGGGCTATATTAGAGACAATGTGTACAGTAATAAGACCAAAACCATTGCTGAACTGAAAACAGCCATTCAGTAGGTCATCGACAGCATCGATGATCCGACACTTCAGCGGGACATGCAGAATTTCGCTATTCGTCTGCGCCACATCATCGCCAATGATGGCAGGCATATCGAACATGTCATAACCTAAATCCGAATATCTGAAATGACATTTAAACGTTGAATAAAGTGTGTGAACGCTATAGTTTGTAACTAATTTACGTTTCTTTATATAGTTCAATAATTGTCACCCTGTAAGTTGCTTCACTACTTATTTATAAATTATTTATGTTAGCAGCTGGTCTTGATTCGAATTCTGGAATATTTAGTTCGTCTTCCTCGGTGAATGAATTTTGGAAGGCTTTGGTAGCACTGACGTCGATAGTATTCCGATCGCTATCGCGCAGAGAAGGCATCGATTGTGTCTTGCCATTCAGTACCTCTTTGGAGTTTCTGCTATTTCTATATTCTGGACGCTACTTATAAACCAGCAACTTCTTAGAAAGAATGTTGTTAATAAAAGATAACAACAATTAAAGATTTTTTGTGGTGTGCAGAAAGTACCCTTTGATATTACACGTTACGGAAAATGCGTTTGTAATGCTAGGGTGGAAGCCTCGCTTATCAGTGTGACTAATATTAACAAAAAAATGGCTCTGAGTACTATGGGACTCAACTGCTGAGGTCATAAGTCCCCTAGAACTTAGAACTACTTAAACCTAACTAATCTAAGGACAACACACACATCCATGCCCGAGGCAGGATTCGAACCTGCGACCGTAGCGGTCGCGCGGTTCCAGACTGTAGCGCCAGAACCGCTCGGCCACCAGCGGCCGGCTAATACGTATTAACATGTTTTGAGTCCGCAGCTCGCGGTCGTGCGGTAGCGTTCTCGCTTCCCGCGCCCGGGTTCCCGGGTTCGATTCCCGGCGGGGTCAGGGATTTTGTCTGCCTCGTGATGACTGGGTGTTGTGTGATGTCCTTGGGTTAGTTAGGTTTAAGTAGTTCTAAGTTCTAGGGGACTGATGACCATAGATGTTAAGTCCCATAGTGCTCAGAACCATTTGAACATGTTTTGATAAATTAATCTACCGAAGCCACTGCTGATCTAGGCGTCATGAATACCTGATCTATAATCATGAGATTGCAACCGCCACATTTAGAGGAACGTGAATGTGCTACATCGGCTTCACCCGAAGGTTTCTGCAAGGGAAGAGGTAGCTCGACCGAGAAGCTGGAGAAATCGATGCGTCGGCGGAATCGCTTCTTGCCTCGCAAGTGCACTCACAGGGAACTGCAGATTTAGAGCTTTGTTTGTGCGGGCCGAATGGATTTCTTTCAGGGTCCGGCCAGAACCGTTCACCTGATATTGCAGTGTCGCGAGAATGGAGTACAGAGAAAAATGTCCACCTGTCAATGCGAAATATCTGTTTAGCAACAAACCGGAAATTGAATTCACTGATCTGCGTCGTTTGTGTCTGAGGAAGCGCAAAAAAATAATATACCGAGTTCAAAAAATGACGTGTCAATTATCTTATCTTCTGTCGATTTGAACAATCTGCTATCCGTGTTATCTGTGTGTGTGTGTGTGTGTGTGTGTGTGCGCGCGCGCGCGCACACACACACACACACACACACACACACACACACACACACACACACACACACACACACACACTTGTCAGTGGTCTCTTTCTTGCAGGATGTTTATCCAGCCGTAGCGATGTTGGAGATTTGATGCTTTACCGGATTCCTAATATTCACGGTACTCTCGTGGTCGTACTGGAAAATCCTCATTTCATCGTTACCTCGGAGATACTGTGTATCATCGCTCGTGCGCCGACTCTAACACCACGTCCAAACTCACTTAAATCTTTATAACATGCTATTGTAAGACCAGTAACCGTTCTAGTAAGTGAGCCAGATAGTTTCTGTCTTATACAGACGTTGCCGACCGCAGCGCCGTATTCTGTCTGTTAACACAACTCCAGATATAAATACGTATACCTGTAACAGTCTCTTTGGCGTTTCAGTGTATAAAGGTGCTACATTTTATCCGCATGACACTTGATATGAGGTCCAACTGGAAATGAACGCATTTTAGAACATAAATTTTTTAGGAATTGAAGACGACACAACGTCTGTCAAAACCGGTTGTTTGTAAGTGTAAATAAAGAAGTATTTATGCGATATTTGCTTAAGAAATTTCTTCCCAAGTAAAACAGATAGCAGTTTCTAATTTCTCAGCATGAGAAAATTCAATCTTCACTTCATCAACGACCTACACCATTTTGTTTTGGTTCCTGCAGCGGCGTGCTACGGTACTTTGGCATGGGAATTTCAATGTGCGCCCGAGCTAGCGGTATGTGCCTTCAAACATACTAATATGAATTTTGTAATCGGTCATTTGTTTTAGGAGATAATTAAGATTTTTATGACTATTTCCCCCTACGTCCAGACCCTCCGGGATGTCTCCAACCGCAGGGCCTAGTGTGGGTACTCCGCCACTGTACACTGGACAGTAGGAATCTACTGTGTCCGATCGGGCAGCTGTCGGATGAAATGCAAATGAAACACTAACAGACGGCGGTGGCCTGGTTCACGCGCGGCTACGCTCGCCCGCTCCGGTATTTACCGCTGCTGATCCCCTAGCCGTGATGCTTGCTCGCTGCAGTATGCCCGTCTGATCCCCGGCGATAATTTCCGCGTCACGCTATCCATCATTCGGCCGTCTGCGGGCCGTATCGGTAATGTACGGAGTAAGCCGGGGGCACTGGCCTGAGGACGGCAACCCAGATACATTGGGGCTCTTAGCAGCTCTCTGCCGCACGGCGCGGCCCTCGTATCAACACATTAAGGCAGCAGAGTGAAGTGGCACCCTATGGAGCAAGTGTCATCGCAGTTCCATAAAGAAGCACACTGTTACGTCACAGAACTGAATGAGGGGAAAAAATTAAAATATTAGTTAACTTCAGCAGAGGTAAAGACATAGCTCTGCAGCAAAAAGAAACAGCACTGTGAGTCGTTCACGTAAACGAGCATAGGTTTCTACATCAGCTCCAATTAGCAGGCATATGTTATACGTTCAACGAAAAGTGTGCCTTGAGAGTGGGACAGAGATATATTCGTTAGCTCTTGTTACGTGAAGCAACAACCAATAAATATGACGCAATACCAGTAACTAGAGACTTGACGCTTCAGTTAAGCGGGATAGGACGTCAAAAGGGACGACTTGGAGCCGGAGAGGCGCAACAGGACATTTTAATTTTCAGTCTATAATTTTACAAATAAATTCATAAAACATTCTCAGCATGACCAGGAAGGATTGAGGATTTACATTCATAGCAATGCAAGTTCAAAAACATAGCAAAAAAATTTTTTACATGTGAAATTTCATCATTCTTTCACTTACTGCATTTGTTGCTACAGGTAAACTTTTCTTCATTAGTAAGGGAGATTCTTCGATAAATTTCGCAAAGCATATAAACCATATTTACAGCTGAAACTTCCTGGTAGATAAAAACTGTGTGTCGGACCGAGACTCGAACTCTGGACCTTTGCCTTTCACGGGCAAGTGCTCTACCAACTGAGCTACCCAAGCACGACTCACGCCCCCTCCTCACGGCCTTACTTCTGCCAGTACCTCATCTCCTAGCTTCCAAACTTAATAGAAGCTCTTCTGCGAACCTGTGAGGACGGCTGTGAGTAAGGCTGTGAGGACGGGGCGTGAGTCGTGCTTCGGTAGCTCAGTTGGTAGAGCACTTGCCCACGAAAGGCAAAGGTCCAGAGTTCGAGTCAAGGTCCGGCACACAGTTTTAATCTGCCAGGAAGTTTCACATCAGCGTACACTCCGCTACAGAGTGAAAATTTCATTCATATTTACAGCTGTCTATAACTATAGATTTGATTTAATTTATGAAAAATGAATGATATGTTACATTTTATGCTTCATGTTTAGAAAAAAAACCCAATTTTATAGTTAATTATCTCAATTTTTACCACAGTTTTTAACATATTTGGAAAATTCTAGAGTTTCATACAACTGTAAGTATAGTTTGTATGCTGTGCAAAATTCATCTAAGAATCTCTCTTACTTACGAAGAAAAGTGTGCCTACAGCAACAAATGCAGCTAGTAGTAAGTGAAAGAATGATGAAGTTTCACATGTTAAAAAAGGTATTTCGTTATGTTTTTGAACCTGCTCTGCTATGAACGTGAGTCCTGAATCCCCCCTGGTCATGCTGACAAATTTTCATGAAGTTATTGGTAAAAGTATAGACAGTGGAAATTAAAGTTGAAACGTCCCCTTTGAAATATTATACCAGACTGTGCTTAAACTGACACACAATATTATTTAGCGCAACGCAGTCTGACTTTCAATAATCCCTACAAAAGAATGGCCCTGACTAACATTAACCTATACGTTTCACAAATCACTTACCTCACGAAAATCTTGGTTACTCGAACTACTGCAATACAGCGAGCGCCACTACTACCAGCTAAATAAAAGATTCAAACTACCGAAGGCACTAACTACTGATATGCATAGTTAGCAAATTAAAGATTTTGATAGAGAACAAACAATGTATTTACCTTAATAGTCATAATTGACATCCAGTCTTACAAATTTCAAAACTCCGCCATTTCTCTCCCCACATCCACCACTGCTGGCGGCTCACCTCCAACTGCCGAACGCTATGCGCTGTTAACATCCAGCTGCCCAACACTACAATGGCAGACAACAATGCAAACTAGCCACAGACTGCACACAGCACAGCCAGTGATTTTCATACAGAGCGCTACGTGACGTTACCAATAAGAAAACAGCCTACTTACAAAGTGTCCTGTGGTGCCTTTCCTGCTCCAAATCGGCCCTTTTGACTCCCTACCGCCGTAAAGAGCCTGTAACAAATTTTGAAGAAGCACAGCAGCATGAGCACCGCTGACCACTAGTATAAAAATGGGAAACGATAGCGAACAGAGCCTCTCATCACGGGCACCCACCAGTCCTCACAAACACTTCATCTTCTAGCTCATTCTGTTGCTCATTACACTTGAAATAGTTCGTACTGAAGCCCTCGATTCAGAGGTTATCACGGTGTGGTGACATACGTGTATTAGATATTTCAGCACTTCTTGTGTACAGGCTTTGGCCGTTCACAAGACGAAAGCATCCAAGTAATCGTACCTGACACTCGTGGGATTTCGCACCGGTCGCCTACCAAATCGCTAGAGGGACGACTGAGGGTCTTCCGTCACCATTATATCTCGTGGTGCTTGTTGCGCTAGTATCGACGTCATTGCTGGATGGGGGAGCCATCCGGTGCCTCTATTTCTAGTAGACACAGCAGGCACTTCCAAGTGCCAAGGACTACAAGGCTGGTGGTCCAGGATCATCCGACTACACGATTTCCGACAGCGTGGCACGTGGTACATCTCGATGGAACATCGCGGATCACTGTCATCAGTCGGAGCTGGATCAACGACGCTCTAACACAGCGTGAGGCCATATCGTCACACCATGCCTTCACTTTCCAGACTCCAGACAACAGACCGCACGACTTTGGCTGAATTGCCTTATTAACTAGAAGCGCCGAGCCGACAAAAAATGTCGGTGGCATTCCTGCGTGTCACTGCCATGAGGCAGTCGAGGCTCATGAGGACACTCATAACTGTGAATATGAACGAATCAATAATAACAACTTCTCAAACATGTTTGATTGGTGCGAAAGCCGCTCTACAGACTCCACAACACCATCCTGAAAACTTGCAGGTGTCTCCACTCGGCACCCCTGCAGCACTTTTAATGTAGCAGCATTTGTTAACTCCGGTTTATTCATTACACTTACCCTTTCTTGTCATTTTCATTCAAGTGTTATGTATTCCCAGTGAACTGATACGAGAGTTTGTTATACAATTTTAACTCGAAAGCTAGGTAATTATCAGTCCCTTTTGTTTTGGTTGCCGCTATATTCCTCAGTCTTGCTACACATTGAATTCCCCGCGCCACAGTACTCAACCCGTCATTAGAAGTGCCAAAATAAAATGGTGCTCTCCACTGGTAAAGTAGAGTAGCCTGCGGTAATTGTTTCTGCATGTTGCAACAATCCATGGTGCCTTGGTAGAAGTGCATGACAATAATGCATCATCTTATGTGGTAAAGTAGTCTGCGGTAATTGTTTCTGCATGTTGCAACAATCCATTGTGGCTTGGTAGAAGTGCATGACAATAACGCATCATTATATGTCTCAGTGTTTAGGAGGGATAGGCACTGCCAGTATCGTCAAACACGTCTGAATGAATGAAAAATGAGGTGGCAGACCACCTCTCCATGAACAGTCGGGAACCATGAGAGAAGTGGAGGGCGTGGTGCTCGAACACCTGCGTATTGTTATCCAGGCAGAGGTGAAAAAGGTGAATGTCGCCATGGATTGGTTTTCGAAATCATGCACGGCATTTTGAAGGGTAATCACGCGGTGAGTTCTACGATGTTCAAATAAATTCGATGAACCCGCCGACCCTAGGCAGCAGCGGAAACTTCGCAGCTGTGTCAGACCAATTAACTTGACTTCTTTAGCCGGCTCATCACCATGGAGGATTGCTGGGTGCGTCACTATGGCCCTCGACTCCTACTGCCATAGCAAGCAGCTTTAACTTGTAGATTTACCGTCGCTGGAAAAGGCGAAAACAAGACCAACACCGAACAATGTTACGTTGAGCGTTTCTGTGGACTGCCGTCGTGTGGTGCTAACAGATTTTGCTCGTAACGGGAAAAGCGTCTCAGGAGCACAGTGCTGTAACGTACTGACTTGGTTACTGAAGGTCGTGAAGACGAGGCATCACGGAAAACTGTTCAAAGGAGTGTTTCTGCTCTACAACAGTACCCCAGCTCATTCTGAATAAGACACCGTCATACACACATCTTCTTTGCGCACTCGAAATATGCCTCACCCTCATATTCTCCTCACATGTCACCCAGCGACTTCTACCTCTTTCCTAGGACGACGGAACCATTGTTGAGGCAGGCAGTTCCAGAATGACGACGAGTTTAGAGGTGGTACATTTCCTGAACAGCCAAACTGCAGACTTCTACAGTCCAAGTCTCCACCAATACATTTATCGCTGGGAAATATGTGTCACTCTGTAAAGTGGATACGTAGAGGGATACATCAGCAAGTTACATTGCCGCGGATTAATTTTCCTAGCTGATAATTGAAATTTTATGGCCATCCATCGTACTTTATTTACTGCAGCTATGTTCACACGCCAGTCACTGGAGTGGTAGCGAGGCGGCACAGAACATAAGGCACCGGAAGCGTATTCGGCAGGAGTGAGGTTCAAGAGTCATTCCGACGATCGAGATATCGGTGTTCCACGATTTCATTAAATGGCTTCAGGCGTACTACAGAACAGTTCCTTCGAAGAAGCTGACCACAAAGTCCTTCCCACCCTGAAGTCAGTTTGGTCTCCGGGTTCGCATCGACGACAATGCACTCTTCACTCATCTAATTCGAAGGAGCACGTCACAGATGCACTAAAAACTTTATTGTTCGACTGGTTTCGGGGTACGCCCCTCATCTGCTGAACTAACAGGGGACAAACCGTAGAAGAACAATTAAATTGTAACAAAAGTTTATCAAAAACTATATTTTTGGTGTTCGGGTAGTCATAAGCCTCTGACTGATTCGATGTGGCCCACCACGAATTTCACTGCTGTGCCAAACTCTTCATCTAGTAGTAGCAATTGCACCCAATGTTCTCCTTTATGTGTTGGATATATTTTAATATTCGTCTTCCCCTAGAGTTTTTTCGTCTGCACCTGCCCCAAATTCCCTGATGTCCTGCGCCCTGCCCCTCCGTCTTTACAATGTTTTCTACTTGTTCCCTTCTTCTACGATTCCGCGGGAAACCTCCCCTTTTTTTTTCTTATCAGTTCACTTAATACTGAAAATATTTCTAAAGCACCACATCTCAAACGCATCGATTCTCTTCTTTTCCGGTTTAAAATTGTTCAACACAATCAGTTATTGGCACAGGACGTTCAAAACAAGATATCCGACATGAATGAATTTTTTATCCAGAAGTAAGCCGGCTGGATCATGAACCGAATATATTGAATGTTACGATGCAAACACGTACGTTGCCACTATAATACGTTTCATTATATTAAGAGAACCAGTCTGGCGTGGCGAAACATGAAACCGTACACTGCAAGTAATTTTTATGATAAATGTCCACGTAATATAAGCCTAGAATTTCATATTAGAAATAATGAAATACAAGAAAGTCGGAACATCAGCCTCAGAAAATGTACCATCTGCTGTTCGGTACGCGACTGTACCCGCTATGTAACTCTGCAAACATATATCTAAGTCTGCATTACGAGCAATAGCAACTAACTCAGAAACGAGGCCTAGACACGTGTTCACGTGTTATGAGTGACCAACGCGTAAGTAATTACAACTATTTCTTCCTGAGGAAGAAGAATTGAGGTAATAGTCGATATCTAAGGATTTAGTTTGACGCCGCAAGAAGGGAGATAACGTTTTATACAAGGATTCGCCCGATTTGCTACACTAAATTCGCACAAATTAAGTAAATGATTGACGGCGTTAAAAGCACAAATGGCGAGTGCGCCCTCAGACATCAAGTAAAATGTAATGATTTTAATTCCAAAGAAGGCACGTGTTGGCAAGAGTAAATATTTCCGAACTTGCATAATAATGGCACGAATTCTTAACACTAGTATGGAAAAACTAGTAGAAACGGACTGCAGAAAGATAAGTCTGGGTTCTGGAACACGTGAGGTCAAATTGACCCTATGACTCATATAAGGATATAGGTTAAGGAAAGGCAAACTTAAGTTTACTACATTCTTAGATTTAGAGAACGCTTTCGACAGTGTTTATTGGACTATATTCTTCCAAATGTTAAAGGTAGCAGCTATAAAATATAGGAAAGGAAAAGATTTTTACAACTTATACAGGCACCAGACTGGAGTTGTAAATCTTGAAATACACGAAACGGAAGCAGTGATTGTAGCCTATCGCCAATGATAATCAGTGTGTAGGGCAGAGCCGGTAAAGGTGGCCAGACCAGGTTATTACTATTTTTAAAATGAGTAGCAATAGACAGAAATTTATAGGTATCAGTGATTACTATCTACAACTGTTGACGTACAATGTAACTCAGTTTTTACAGAGTGGCAAAATGGCAACTTTGCTTGACATCAACGGGCAAAGTCGCTTAGTTTTAAACTCAAAGATATGGGGGAAAATGCTTTTTTCAAATAGTTAAATACATTTTATTGTGAAACGTGATTCTATCTATTTTATTTACACTCTACTAGCATGCTCGAACTTTCAATTATTAAACTAGGATTATGGAGTCAAGGAACGATGCTTCCAAAACAATTTCATTAGAAAGGCATAAGTCAAATTCGCTGTAGATAGAAAATAGACAGACTGAGTACGTACCCAATATGAGAATAACTAAAATCTAGAACAACTATTTTATCTCTGTGGAACGGCAGTGGAGCGGCACAACAAACAGGTCATACTTCATGAGGCGACTGGACCATCCAGGGAGAACAGACTGAGGAACTCCGCGGGTGATTCCAGCACCTCGCAGCTTCCGGGACCCCATGCCCACTCTTCTCACTTTGTCCTGCACTCCCTTACTTTGAACAAGCAGTCAAGAACACCAAGGAGATATTTGGGAAGGTAATTAAAGATCAGACAGAAGAAATAAAGTCTTTGTAGTTTGACGACGACTTTGTCCTTCAGTCAGAGACAGTAAAATACTTGAACGGAAGCTATAAGCTGAGCATCAATAAAGGCGAGATGAGCCTAGTATAATGTCGTAGAGTTAAATCAGCCAATGCTGAGGTAATTATGTTTGGAAATGCGACACTAAAAGTTGTAGACGTATTTTGCTGTTTGTGTAGAGAGGTAAAAGATAATGGCGGACGTACACGGAGTATAAAATGTAGTCTGGCAGTACTAAGAATAGCATTTCGGAGAAAGAGGGATTTGTAAACATTGAATACAAAGTTATTAAGGAGTCCCCTCTGAAGGTATTTGTCTAGGGTGTAGCCCCGTATGGAAGTGAAACTTGGACAATAAGCAGTTCCAACAAGAAAAGGATGGAAGCTTCTGAAATGTGATGCTACAAATGAATGCTCAAGAGTGGTTCGATCGAAGAATTAGTGAGTAGGTACGAATCGAATTGGGAAAGAAAATATACCTATGACGAAATTTAACCAAAAGATGGGATCGATTAATATGGTACCTTGTGAGGTACCATGGAGTAGTCAATTCGGTAATAGAGAGAATCCGAGGGGGAGGGTGAAAGTTATGAAGGGGATCTAGGCATGTATACAATTATCAGATTTACATGAATAGCAAAATCGTACAGGAACACGCCAATAATTTACGTCTGTACTAAAACTAGTAATAATTCAGATATGGAGAGAATTGCTCGGCAGAGATTATCTTGGAGAGCTGTATGAAACAAGTTTTCTCTCCAAAGAACGTAACAATAACACACTTCATTATGCGCACAAATTTTTCGAATCAGTTTCAACAAAGATAACTGAGAGGCATAAAAGTTTGTCACCAAAAAAATTATATAGGAGGTGGTAAAGAATGATGCTTGTCTATTCAACCAATAGAATGCTCGATTCTCCTCAAACATATAAACTATTAGCGATTAAAAATATAGATGATAGCTAAATGTAGTGACTTACACGCCTTACAATAGACACGAGTACACCAATGGTTTTGAATGAATGTTCAGTCAAAACATACATGGTGGTCCATTGATCGTGACCGGGCGAAATATCTCACGAAATAAGCGTCAAACGAAAAAACTACACAGAACAAAACTTGTCTAGCTTGAGGGGGGAAACCAGATGGCGCTATGGTTGGTCCGCTAGATGGCGCTGCCATATGTCAAACGGATATCAACTGCGTTTTTTGAAAATAGGAACCTCCGTTTTTTATTACATATTAGTGGAGTACGCAAAGAAATACGAATGTTTTAGTTGGGCCACTTTTTTCGCTTTGTGATAGATGGCACTGTAATAGTCACAAACATATGGCTCACAATTTTAGACGAACAGTTGGTAACAGGTAGGTTTTATAAATTAACATACAGAACGTAGGTACGTCTGAACATTTTATTTCGGTTGTTCCAATGTGTTACATGTACCTCTGTGAACTTATCATTTCTGAGAACGCGTGCTGTTACAGCGTGATTACCTGTAAATACCACATTAATGCAATAAATGCTCAAAATGATGTCCGTCAACCTCAATGCATTTGGCAATACGTGTAAAGACATTCCTCTCAACAGCGAGTAGTTCGCCTTCCGTAATGTTCGCACATGTATTGACAATGAGCTGGCGCTTGTTGTCAGGCGTTGTCGGTGGATTACGACGTCTGATCCGGTGAACGTGCGGGCTATAGTATGGTGTTTCGACGACCAATCCAACTGTCATGAAATATGCTATTCAATACCGCTTCAACCGCACGCGAGCTATGTGCCGGACATCCATCATGTTGGAAGTACATCGCCATTCTGTCATGCAGTGGAACATCTTGTAGTAACATCGGTAGAATTACGTAGGAAATCAGCATACATTGCACCATTTAGATTACCATTGATAAAATGGGGGCCAATTATCTTTCCTCCCATAATGCCGCACCATACATTAATCCACCAAGGTCGCTGATGTTCCACTTGCCGCAGCCATAGTAGATTTTCCGTTGCCCAGTAGTGCATATTATGTCGGTTTACGTTACCGCCTTTGGTGAATGACGCTTCGTCGCTAAATAGAATGCATGTAAAAAATCTGTCATCGTCCCGTAATTTCTCTTGTGCCCAGTGGCCGAACTGTACACGATGTTCAAAGTCGTCGCCATGCAATTCCTGGCGCATAGAAATATGGTACGGGTGCAATCGATGTTGATGTAGCATTCTCAACACCGACGTTTTTGGGATTCCCGATTCTCGCGCAATTTGTCTGCTACTGATATGCGGATTAGCCGCGGCAGCAGCTAAAATATCTACTTGGCCATCATAATTTGTTGCAGGTCGTGGTTGACGTTTCACATGTGGCTGAACACTCCATGATCCTTAAATAACGTAACTATCCGGCGAACGGTCCGGACACTTGGATGAGGTCGTCCAGGATACGGAGCAGCATACATAGCACACGACCGTTGGGCAGTTTGATCACAATAGCCATACATCAACGCAATATCGACCTTTTCCGAAATTTCTAAACGGTCCATTTCAACACGGGTAATGTATCACGAAGCAAATACCGTCCGCACTGGCGGAATGTTACGTGATACCACGTACTTCTACGTTTGTGACTATTACAGCGCCATCTATCACAAAGCGAAAAAAGTGGTCCAACTAAAACATTCATATTTCTTTACGTACTGCAGGAATATGTCATAAAAATGGGGATTCGTATTAAAAAAAAAAAAAAACAGTTGATATCCGTTTGTCCTACGGCAGCGCCATCTAGGGGGCCAACCATAGCGCCATCAGGTTTCCCCCTTCAAGCTAGACGAGTTTCGTTCTTTGCAGTTTTTTAGGTTGATGCTTATTTCGCGAGATACTGGGCCGGTCACTATCAATGGACCACCCTGTATACTTGAAGCTTCGTGACATTATCAGGCGTCGTTCCAGGCGTATTCGTCGATGTCAATTGAATTACGATATGTTAATTTTTGTCATGTTTATTAATTATTTCAAAGAGAGCATGTAAATCAGCTAAACGTATTAATTAATATTTTCGTTTAATGTCATAATACATGAGCGTTTTAATGAATTATTAACAAAAAGACAAAAATTTGGACCAGCAGATACAGATGATTTAAATTTTATCGCATCGCACAGTCAATAACGTGAAACGTCATTTCACAACGTTATTCGATAGATGCGATCACGCTCCAGCCAAACAATGATTAGCATAACGTGCGCAACTTTTATCGAACAAGTGTTCTCTTGTAATTTCAGTATCTGCCTTTCTAATCAGATTTCACGTGCTTCGAACGCTCAAGAAAATAATTTTTAATTATTAGAAAAACAGCGCTCATGTAAATCAGAATCATTTGGCAATTTTTTGTATCAGTGAGCAGTACATAACATACGAGACATAGCGCACGCTGTCATGTGTACGTAGTTTGCGTTTAACTTGTGAACACGGTAAATTTGTTTTTGTCTGGTAAGGAGTTGCAGGTGAGAATTTGTTCGAGGTCGTATTTGTGCAATACTATTAATACTATAAGATCAATTCTGATTTATATATTGATAATGGGTGAAAACAAATGTGAGCATTGAAATAATATTTGGGGATGTGATGGAAATCTTCGACAGAGAAAGTTAAAATGAAATGTTTGACATCTTTACGTGAATAGCTTATCGTACAGGAACACGCCAATAATTACATCTGTACTAAAACCGAAGAAAAGATTCAAAATAATAATGTAAACCTTCTGTTAAAAAGAAATAAAGAAAACATTATGGTGGTCGAAACTGCTGTTGAAACTTAAGGGAACTGATACCACTGCTAACATTCTCAGACGACACATCCCGAAAGTCAGCAGCACATGGAAGACATGTTGAGTCAAATGAAGAGCTTACTTAACAAATACAGCATGTAAAGAATAAACAAAGACAACATGAAGATAATGAATAGCAGTAAAATCGACCGTAACGAAATTCTTAGCATAAAAATAGAAATAAAATAGTTCTAGAAAGAGTGAATGTATTCTACCACATATAAAATAATAACTTACATCTTGTCTAAAGCAAGAAAATTATATTAATTCTATTGGCTCTGGAGAAGAAAGACTCCTTCACGGAAAAAGCTTTACCAGAGGTAAGCTGTTACACAGAGTTGGGGCTATTATGAGAAGTGTAGGTATAGAGCCACTGCATTAAACGAAATTCAAACAGGAAATGCACAAATACTACGTAAGAAGAAAATGAATTCATAGAAATGTGGTAGAGCTGATATTAAACATTAAATGGGCAGATAACGAACGAAAGAAAGAGATACTAAAACGTATAAGATTGTGATGAAATCTATGAAAAAATCCTTGCCGGAAAGAGGGATTGATTAGCGTGTGATAATTGTAGGAATTTTATTCATCTGTAGATAATTTTCACATGGGTTCTTAAAACCAAAGAAACCGAGCATTATTCATGTATACAGATATTTGTCTGTTACAGGTCTAGGATGACAAGAATGAGACAGGTAGTGCGTCATGGCCTTGTAGTTGGAACCATCCCAGGATTTGTGTGCAGTAACGGCTGTGTTTGAATCGGTGTCGGGAGCGAAATACCTAAATCAGATGGTTACATGTAGTTTGGAACCTTCATTCTTCCCAATACAAGGGTGTCTGTTTAAAAGAGGGCAACCTCCTTCGGTTACATTAATATGCAATAATGAATTAAAAAGTTATTATTTAATCATTTGAAAAGTAAGTACTTCAGTGCTCATTCGTTTCCCACTACCAGACACACACAACACACATTATTTTGTAATGTAACACTACTCACAGACTATCAGCTGACGGCAAGACCACGGCGACCGTGTCTGGCTTCCCTTATGTGCATCATCAATTCCAATTTGCTTGCATGAAAAGACGTTATATCCCCTCCTGAGGCGAGATGGCTGATAGCCTAGATAATGATACTGTGATGTAGTTGAAGTCCAAGTTGGTCATACACTTCTTCTATCAGTAACAGATCTTGAGATGTGGAGATCTTGCTGAGCTCTGGAGTATCTCAAAATCATGTAGACATATCATACAAATACGTGCCACGTGAACGAACATTGTCCTCTTGAAACGGGGCTCAAAGATCCTGGAGCACTGGAGGTAACTCTTGAGTACAAAGGGTGTCCGTGACTTACTGCTGTTTTGTAAGAGTTTCCTCAGTCACTAGCAGCTGTGACCCTGAGTCATACCCACATTGTGACGCCAGGAGCGACACCACTGTGCTTCTAAAAAACAATGGAAGAATAGGATCTCTTGCCAAGTCGCTGCCATACTTGCCAACGAAGGTCATTCTTGGTAATATAGAACCACGAGTCATTGCTGAACACAATACGACGCCATTGATCAGCAGTCCCGGCTTCCTGGTCATGGCAGCACTTCAGACACAGCCGTTTGTGTTGATATGTTAACGGGAACCTAGACATGGTACAGGTATGGGAATTCCCTGGACTGAGTACAGCTATTTTTGGACCTATGGTGTGGGACGATACAGAATGTTGCAATGAGTCCATTGCTTGATCTCAGATGGCAGGCGTGTATTGTGTGCAAGGATTACGATGTCCTCCGTGCATAATACAGCGTCCCTCCCATTTATGTTGGTCAGATATGGTCGACCAGAACCTTGACGACGAGTATACACGGTCTGATATTCCTGTTGAGGCTAACATCGGCCAGATTTCCCACCTGAATGCCCCCTAAATTGGGATAATGCAAGGCTCGATCAACTGTCCTAGTGGAGACCCACAATGCTGATAACGCTGTCCATACGGTGACGCGGTATCTCCGTGTTCTTCACGGTGATCACTTAACGTCTGATGCTGTGGATGGGCATTATATTCTCCAATGAAGCCTGGTATCAAAACTAAACCCAAGCAACACTAATGCACTATGGTGTCCATTCTGCCTGTCACAGAGAATTGAAACCCTAATCATTTACCAAAGCCTCCCACGGCGTTTACATGTACGAAGTCAACGTTCATATTCGACCACGCATTCTAGGTGCTTAATTTTTTTGTCAAGCAGTGAATATGACATCTCCAATTCAGATCGTACTCAGGGATTTTGTCATAAAAGCTGTAAGTGTTGAGTGTCGTCTCGTGACTTAAAGGAAGCAAGGATTTTTCCTAAATAAAATCTCTGAGTCCAAATTAGACACTGGACACTGTTGAGGGATACACGCCTATGTTTAGAATTGTGGCTAGAGCTAATCGAGCCGTACATGTCTACTTTCATACCCAGCAGCTAAATTCGCTGCAAAAAGTAGTTGTAACCTATGATCCGTCAGTTTAATTACCCAAGCATTGCTATTGAATGGGAATTTTTGAGAAAAAATGTTATAGCGAATAATATTAATAATAATAACAACGAGAAAAATATTATATTCTACTGAGTAATTCATGCAAACATCAAAGTGTTTCCATTGGAATGAACTGAATGAAATAAAATCGTTAAAATGGTGGTCCTACAATATTTCACTCACATGAAAATATTCGAATGTAGTAACGCATCCTTGAAAACGTAAGTGGTACAGATTCTCCAAATACTATTTGCACGTTACTAGTATGCCAGAAACAGATCGCTCGGGTGTTTCATTGCTGTTATTATGTTTTCCATAGGGTTTGATGATTGGATACTTGAAAGCCGAAACCGCTAGCCCCTGGAGTACGTCAGAGATGAAAAGGTGACTGTTTGTTTGACTATTGCTGGTTACTTCTGTATCAGGTGTCTTGTCCTCCCTCGTAGTAAGTTTGGATGAAGTGAAAGTAGCCCCAGTCTTTTAAACTAAACACAAATTAACCGCCATCTCATAAATAAATGAAGTTCACTACAGTGAGAACTTTTTAAATTCGCGAAATCGTTAGTATATTCCATCACTACGTGCAGTATTAATTGCAAAATGCAACGAAAATAAGTTAAAGTTCAATGCTACACATAATCTAATGCTTGAAAAATGTTAAAATACGAGTAGTTTAAGCATAGTTTGGCCCAGATTATTTTTAAGTCTGAACAAATAATAAAATATTCCCGTTACCGTTTGTTCCGCAAAATCTATCACTTTTACAAGTCTCAAATCGTACTCTCAGCTCCCTTTCATATTACCTTCTATTCCATCTGTACAGACCGACCACCAGACGAAGCCTCACGCGAATTACCGCTCGACTCACAATGATCCGGAGCGAGTGGCTGCTTCTCACTTTTAAACCTTCCGGTCCCCTCTAAAATTCACGAAGTAATTACAACATAGACAACGGTCCAGCACTAAAAATACATGTGAGTTATAATTATCACATATATGTTAAATGAAGAGTCTTCCACGCCTGGTCTTCCTCAGATCGTACACATTAATCTGTACCTAAAAGTTTACGCATAATCAATTAAAACATTGCGATTATTACAGAGAAAAAGATTCTAAGACACAGAAAACAATAACTCTAGCCTGCTCAATATAGGCACCTTTTTGCACTGTATTCTATGGTGGTGTCGAATCGTACACAAACGTTACCACTTTCAAAAGATGAGTCTCTTTAAAATAGAACAAATTAACAATTAAACATACTAGAAATCAAGCAATAATTACAATGTAGACGTACGAATGTACATGGTAAAGCAGGGAGAGCCATGAGGATTGCGATGCTGCTTTCATTTGCAGTGTAACTGTGGAGAATATAATAATTTGATACGTTTACATAATGAAAATGATATAAAATACGCTACTACTCAATAAATAAAATGCATATAAATATGAGACTTTCCGGAATGACTGCTGGCGGCACAATATACAGGGTGAGTCACCTAACGTTACCGCTGGATATATTTCGTAAACCACATCAAATACTGACGAACCGATTCCACAGACCAAACGTGAGGAGAGGGGCTAGTGTAATTGTTTAATAGAAACCATACAAAAATGCACGGAAATATGTTTTTAACACAAACCTACGTTTTTTAAATGGAACCACGTTAGTTTTGTTAGCACATCTGAACATATAAACAAATACGTAATCAGTGCCGTTTGTTGCATTGTAAAATGTTAATTACATCCGGAGATATTGTAACCTAAAGTTGATGCTTGAAACCTCCGACGTTCAGTTGCGTGTTGTAACAAACATGGGCCACGGTCGGCGAGCAGCATCTACAGGGACATGTTTACGATGACGACCGTGTTTACGAGTGTGGCTGTAGTGCACTGTTGTAGTTTGGCCTAGCTGTCACAGTGTCCGCATGTAGCGCTTGCTGCTATTGTTATTCTGCATTCGTCTCCGCACGCAGACCAACTGCAGTACACCGTGTTACCAGACGTCTGTGATAGTGTAGTGTTGTAGGAACTGTGACCATGGTATATTCGAACTCTGAAAAGGCGGAGATGATACTCATCTATGGCGAGTGTCGACGAAATGCAGCTGAAGCCTGCAGGGTGTATGCAGAACGGTACCCGGACAGAGAGCATCCAACGTGCCGCACATTGCAAAACATCTACCGTCAACTGTATGCAACAGGTATGGTCGTAGCACGCTAACGGGTCCGTAACAGGCCCGTCACAGGAGAAGCGCGTGCAGTTGATGTGTTAGCTGCTGTTGCCATGAACCCACACATGAGTACACGGGACATTGCGAGAGCCGGTGGACTGAGTCAAAGAAGTGTCATGCGCATACTGCATCGTCACCGTTTTCACCCGTTACATGTGTCGCTACATCAGCAATTACATGGTGATGACTTTAATCATCGAGTGCAATTCTGTCAATGGGCATTAACAGAGAATGCGTTGCAGTTCTACTTGTTTACCGATGAAGCGGGTTTCACAAACCACGGGGCAGTGAATCTACGGAAGATGCATTACTGGTCCGTGGACAATCCTCGCTGACTCAGACAGGTAGAGCGACAGCGACCGTTGACTGTAAATGTACGGTGCGGAATCATTGGCGACCACGTCATTGGTCCTCACTTCATTGCAGGGGCCCAAACGGCAGCAACATACATCGCGTTTCTACAGAATGATCTGCCAACGTTGCTCGAAAATGTCCCACTGGAAACGCGTCGACGTATGTGGTATCAGCATGATGGTGCACCTGCACATTCCGCAATTATCACTAGGCTGACCCTTGACAGGATGTTCGACTGGCGTTTCATAGGACGTGGAGGACGCATAAATTGGCCAGACCGTTCTCCTGATCTTACACCGCTGGACTTCTTTCTGTGGGGTACGTTCAAGGAGAATGTGTACCGTGATGTGCCTACAACCCCAGAGGATATGAAACAACGTATTGTGGCAGCCTGCGGCCATATTACACCAGATGTACTGCGGCGTGTACGACATTCATTACGCCAGAGATTGCAATTGTGTGCAGCAAATGATGGCCACCACATTGAACATCTATTGGCCTGACATGTCGGGACACACTCTACTCCACTCCGTAATTGAAAACGGAAACCACGTGTGTACGTGTACCTCACCCCTCATGGTAATGTACATGTGCGTCAGTGAAAAAGACCAATGAAAAGGTGTTAGCATGTGGACGTGATGTGCTGTTCCAGTCTCTTCTGTACCTAAAGTCCATCACCGTTCCCTTTGGATCCCTACGTAATTCAGTGCTCTCCGAAACACACGATCGAACAGCGGAGGAGTGGTACTCAAGCGTCAACTTTAGGTTACAATATCTCCGGATGTAATTAACATTTTACAATGCAACAAACGGCACTGATTACGTATTTGTTTATATGTTCAGATTTGCTAACAAAACTAACAGGGTTCCATTTAAAAAAACCTAGGTTTGTGTTAAAAAACATACTTCCGTGTATTTTTTTATGGTTTGTATTAACCACTTACACTAGCCCCTCTCCTCACGTTCGGTCTGTGGAATCGATTCGTCAGTATTTGATGTGGTTTACGAAATACATCCAGTGGTAATGTTAGGTGACTCACCCTGTATAATGCAGTATCTTGTTTGTCAAGATCGCATGAAGTGTTCAACACTTATAAGTTTTCAATGGCTTTTGTTACATTATTCATTTAGTGTGACTACTTAACTTCTGTAGTTTTCGTGATATGCATAGTATTAACGACGCAGTACATGCACCCCAGTGGCGTGAATATGCTGATTGTTGGTCTTGTGCTCGATGAAACTGAATTACTACTGAATTTGGAGTGTTTGAGAATTGTCTTTTTGTGCCAAGTGACGGACGCCGGGAGCCTTGGAGCAATTTACACCCAGACCATGTTGTCCAAGCTGCCAACTAACGTCCCCTAAACCATGTGGCCTTGCGAAACTACAAATTACCTGACTACCTGTTGCTGGCTGCTCGCCTGCCAGCGACCGCATAGCTTTTGTGACAGCCCAGATGCTTCCCTTCGCTTTGGCCTCAGCAGCCGACACTTTAACGTTGCTGATAGCTCAACAGCATACGCTTTTGTTACAGTGCGTTTTCATTTCTCTTATCGTCCATCTTTATCACCCCCACTTGCTATCGAACAAATCAGATTTCGAAGGCCTCGACTCTATTTAGTCCTTGCTTGCAGTGGCCCATGCTTCAGTCCGGTATAAACTTGCTGTTACCGCCACAACTCCAGCATTATTTTTATTCTGCTTGATGCAACTGGCCGTCGTTGTAACGCATTGCGAGGTTCTCTTCCCACGGTTACAGCACTGCAGCTGTTTTAGACTAATACAGAGTACGTCGTTAGAATGTGTTTTGAAACATAAATTGTAAATAAATACATCATTAACGAGTCAGCGTATAAAACGAAAAAGGCAGGGTAGCAGTGTGCTTGGTAAAAGAAGCCCTCCATACCGCACTTGCTTTAATAGAAATAAAGTTTATTGTGTTTCTAGTTTCTGACTTATAATGTATATTTGAGCACAGTTTGGAATGTGTAAAGTGTCAGTTATGAGGATATTATTGTTTGCCAAGAGTTCCGTATGTAAGACGGCCTACCAGACTATTCTGTCGAAAGTTAATTAATGAAAACAGTGCAAATTATCTGGATGGATGGATTGATTTAAAATTGTTGGGAGCTAAACAGGGTAGTCACCAGCGTTCTTTCTCAAGATCGTGGGCCGGCCGAAGTGGCCGAGGGGTTCTAGGCGCTGTAGTCTGGAAGCGCGCGGCCGCTACGGTCGCAGGTTCGAATCCCGCCTCTCGTATGGATGTGTGTGATGTCCTTAGGTTAGTTAGATTCAAGTAGTTCTAAGTTCTATGGGACTGATGACCTCAGAAGTTAAGTCCCATATTGCTCAGAGCCATTTGAACCATTTTGAATCTCAAGATCGTGGTACTGGCGTATGAGTTGTTACTCTTGTTGAAACAAAAGGTAAACCCATAGTCACAAAAAATTGCCATACAATCTGCAGCATATTTATTCATACCGTTGTCATACCGTAACAGCATCAACGAAACAGTGAATGGCATTAAGGTCGCTGACTGAAAGCGGAAATTTTGGGTTGAGCCAGTCACAAAAAATCACATTAAAACATTCGTCCAATTAAATTGGGCAGGAGTACTGACGCCGCACAAAAGACGACATTTTCCTTATTGTTGTTTCGTCATCACCTAAAATTTTAGGTTAGTTCTTCGATAGACGAAAGGCTCGCTTACTATCAGCATATAAAACAGACGACGTTGAAACAAGGTGCATCCTGTGTATGACGCCGCAAACACTGCATTCCGGCGCATCTGTATGCTTCAAAAGTTAAGCACGTGTCACTGGGTGGTGTCCGGCAGCTGTAAAAGTGTCTTTGGGTTATCCTGTAACGTAAACATGCAGATGTTCAAAGATTTTAGTGTCGACAGTTGTATCTTCCGTTAGCTCTGATGTGTTGGTCACAAGATATTAGAGTCATTGGTAGGTGAATGGCAACAGACTTTCGTTAATGAACAGAGTTCTGTGAGAGTGCTAAGCAGGACCAGTAATTACGATCATTGTACCATATGTATAATGGACACTCTAATACAGTAGAAAAAGCATTTTTGTTGCTTGCATATTTTTGACTTGTCCTAAAGACATCACACTTGTAAAGTACGTAATATTACACAGACATTACAGGCAGATATCTATTACATTTATGTTAGCTTATGAAATAAAGTGAAATAATAATATGGATTTGCCTTGTTTACAGAACCTGTTGATCGGAGCAGGTTTTCCCGAATCATTTTCTGCTCTTCAAATTAAACTTAGACAAGTGGTGTATCATAATCTCCAAACTGTTTTTCTTCGAGATAATGATGTAAACTACATTACTCTCCTATGTAGTAGTGGCAGTAGTAGTGGTAGTAGGTGTATAAGAAGTAACAGTAGAAGAAAGAATATAAATAACTGTGAGTTCAATGATAACGTTACGCAGTTCGTGCAATCAGTGATACTCTGGATTGGCCGGCCGGAGTGGCTGAGCGGTTCTAGGCGCTATAGTCTGGAACCACGCGACCGCTACGGTCGCAGGTTCGAATCCTCCTTCGGACATGGGTTTGTGTGATGTCCTTAGGTTAGTTAGGTTTAATTAGTTCTAAGTTCTAGGGAACTGATCACCTGAGAAGTTAAGTCCCATAGTGCTCAGAGCCATTTGAACCATACTCTGGATTGGCATCAGCATTTTTTCCTACTTTGTTCGACAGGAGGATACAAAAAGAAGTGAAACTCTAAATGAAAGGTAGTGTTCCAGTTATGAAAATACTTGTAAACATTAGATGTTTGAAAGTATAGGCATGTTTGTGTGTTACAAATCGTCAAGCCTGTTTTCGATTTTAGTACCTTATTTCAATGCATATGCCGAAATAAGAAACCGTAATTTATTTTGTGAAGTATAATTATACATTTGGCAGTACAGGTTCGCCTACCATGCAAACAGTTATGTTTTATTAATATGTTTCAGTCCCGTTTAGCCATATTATGCAACTAAATTTTGCGAAACTCGCTAGTTTTGAGGAGCTCCACTGGCAAGCTCAAAATTTGCTCTTCAAAAAACACTATTCTATTAATTGTGCTGTGTGCTTGGTTCCTGTTCATGGTCATTTATTCTGGTGTGATGCAAGCTACAATAAATCTGTGATAGTTCCGAGCAATGAAATTATGCTTATATATAAAGTGAATTAGTGATTCATCACCATAAACCACAATAACATACATATGTAACAATGTGAAAAGTGTTCTACATAGCGTAACAACGTAAAAAATAAACTACTTTTAGGCCTGATTTTGTTGCAATAATTGGTACTAAAAACGATTGCTTTCCTGAGAACTGAATAAAAGCTGCGACTCTTGTTGGCGAAAAGATGCACAAATATATTTGGACATTTATAAAATCAGTTATTAACAATAGTTTTTTACATTATAGGCGTAACTGAATTCCCATAATTCTGTAGTTAAAGTCATAGACGTTTGCAAACTTTGTTCCATAAACTGAGAATAGTCAGTACGGCAGTGGGTTTAACGAGAGGTGCCTAAGGGCACGTTAGGGCAGTAAGGAGATTGTTGACATTCCGCACGCAGCCTGTGCCGGAGACCGCAGGTGCCGGCGAGGTTTGTCGTGTCGCGCACGGCAGCCTACACGACCCTGCGGCAGGCGTCGCTTGTGCAAATAGGAACGGCCCGTCCCGTAAACAGCAACACACCCGCGCAGGGTGCTGACCACGGCGATCACAGGTTGGCTGTGATGGATATTGCCAGCGGCGCCATTGCCAGCTCGGCTGCAGCTTCACTCTCGATCCTCCTTCTCACACCAGTGTCTGGAAAGCGCACCTCTCTCGTGAGGAATCTCAATCCCAACCTTCCTCTTGTGTGCGTAGAGACGCTTTGGCGAGTGTAGTTTGTGAGATGCTTGTGTATGTGCAAGCTGCTGACTTTAGTGTGAAATACTGCCCTATTTAGTAAACGCGTGTTTGAAATTTAGATTATTTTATGAATTCCCCTTCTAATACGCCTGCAATTTCACCCATGCTCGGCATTAACATGAAATATATACTACCGGTCGCTATAACTAAACAGCAACTACTCATAGGCCACTGTATTGCCGCTGCTGGTGGTCATTTTGAACACAATATGTGATGGTCGATTGTCTCGTTACTGGTCAGAATCCGCGTAAGTAGCGTATGCACTTGCGTTGTTCTTTATGTGTGCTACCGTAAGTATTGAATAACTGTCGGCGTGGGAACTTTTCAAAATATTACACCTCGTAAACTACTCGCACTGGACTCCTGCAACAAACACCACCAACATTATAATTTACAATACTTTTAGTTTGTTAATGTCAATAGGAATCGTTCCATTTTTTTTAATTTAAAAAGTGTTTGTTTGAACAAAAAATACACTTTATAAGTGTTATTACAATTTGTTGATTGGCTAGTAATACGAGCAATTGATTAACAACTCATTCTGTGAAAACCGCACAGTAATAGCCCTTTCTATTTCTGCAATATCTGCAGTGCATGTTTTAGGTGATTTACCCTGTATATTGTTTAAAGAAAGCAAAATCATAATAATGATCGTTTTCTGTAATTACGATGATTATGATATTCATAGGATGTTTGAAAATGTATAATACTTTTGACAGTGCAAATAAGGAAGCTTGGGGTCCACTTTTGGATTTCATCACCTGGTTGTGTGGATATCCTTGGTGCTAAGTGCCACAGAAAGGGTGGAACGGATCGAAGAGAACACAGTCGGAGGCAAGGTCGTATATTGTGTGCGTATTTAACTGTGTCGTGTCTGGTGATGTTAACATGTTTTCAGTGCCAAAACTGTACGTAATGGAATGGAAATTGGTGTTGCAGTAGCATTTGTGACGTTAAGTCGTATCAGGAAAGTGTGACTTTTGGTTATAAAGATTGTCCAACATTAATATAAGATGAAATTTGGAGCCAATGCAACTTCAAAGTATATGGCAGTGCGTTAGTAGTAAATTGATTACATCTCACTGGAGACGTGAAAAGCCGAGTCAGTTACCATTCTGAAATCTAAAACTACAGCATCACAACAGCTACAATAAACAAGTAACACTTTTTATTTAGATCTAAGTGAGCAGAAGTGTAATGGATTTTACAAATTTTACATGCAACTATTGAAAAGCTTCAGTTAAATAAAAGGTTCTAAAGTCACAAACTGAATCTCAGTTTCCTTGCTACTGTGTTTAAATAATTTTTAATAATTCTAAACGGTTAAAATTCGTATAAAATTATTATAAAAATCACAACAATGTAAGATTGACATAAGTGTTTTTAGCATAAAATATATTTTCTTTTTTACTTTATGTGAGTGTATATAAAACCGAGTAGTCACAGTGCTAATTCACTTAATTCAGATTCACTAATTCAGATTTTGTGATACATTTCACTTGATTTTCAGTTATTTAATTTTCATTAATATGTAACTATAAAATTTAAATACGTAGCCATTGAGCTATTTCATAATATCACGGCGCATCCATCCTGATTTCAAGTAGAACGTAGAAAATTAAATGTAATGTTGAAAATTCATTTCAGTACCAGTTAAATTACTTCTGGAAGAGTGAAATTAATTTGCTATTTAATAGAATTAGCGTCTTTTTCAGACAGACTGTTGTATGGTAAGATTATTGTAGACTACAATCCATTCGCTACTGTGCTGAGGACAAAATTACAAGGTGGGCAGTGAAGTGCTTAATCAGTGTAAAATCCTTTGTTGTGTGCCGAAATTATTGCAAATCGAGCCCTGTTACCCCATCGTGCTTTAGAAATAGGTACACTAGGAAAATAGCTGCCTAAAACTAACAATATTCCGCTACGTTGCACTTGGTCAATTCAGTAATTAAATGTTAAGCGTCACCAAAATAGTTACAGTTAAACAGTGCAGATTAAATGCCAGAGGTTAACTGAGCGAACAAAGGGCTTTCGTTTTCTGGCGAGAGAGAAAAATTGGAGAGTAAGACGTTTTTGTGACGTTACGTGAGGCAGCGGCTGGTTCGTGCCCTGTGCGGATACAAAACAGGGACTTACAGCGGCTTATTTCTTCGTAGGTCTGTAGGGTTCGAAGAATTTTGTTTCCAGTAACTTAAAGTGTTATTCTGTACCATATTAAATATTATAGGATCGAACACAGCCATTACAATAGCTAAGAATTGCTAGTCTCGTAGTTAAAAAGAAATATGTTCCCTGCTACAAGAGCATTAAAAAGTCCTATTATACGTGATTCTTGTACTTAAAAAATTTTAGACGAATTCTTCGTATTTGGAATCGTCGGATTCGGTTACAACTGCCTGATAAATCTGTCGTCCTCTATTGGCTACTACATAATCTATAAATTTATTTACAACTTTGAATAAAAATCTCAAAATACTTGTGTGTTCATTAGTCATTTCTCAATTTTACATACGTAGTTACAATCAGATAATATTTTAATTTCTGAAAGGTCCCGATGCAATTTTGCACCAAATTACAGTCAATTTGTATTATCTTTGGTATTAAAGCACTCAGCTCAGCGTTGTTTAGGTCATGTGTGTTATTATTGAACATAACGTGTCGAATTACAGCCGTAGTTAAATGTATGGAAGAATCGGCGCTGGACTGTGTGGCCGAGCGGTTCTAGGCGCTTCAGTCTGGCACCGCGAGACCGCTAAGGTTGCAGGTTCGAATCCTGCCTTGGGCATGGATCTGTGTGATGTCCTTAGGTTCGTTAGGTTTAAGTAGTTCTAGGTTCTAGGGGACTGGTGACCTCAGATGTTAAGTCTCATAGTGCTCAGAGCCATTTGAACCATTTGAAGAATCGGCACATTCTAACTCCATCAGCAGGCCATAAAACGACTCGGAAAAACTGCCAGAAAGAGGACTCCTGACCAGTCACTGGAAGAACACTCAAAGCATGACTTCAGTCCGTACGGACAGGTTGCAGGTTTGGCATGTGATCTTTTATTGCTGCTATAACCAATGATTCGCGCAGTAATTTATATATTGAAAATAGATGGTTTCTGCGAAATATCGTGTTGACGATACAAAAGGCCATTCCTTCCATACCAACTACACAGATGTAATTACTTTGACTTTTCTTAACATAAACAAGTATATACATTGTTCAAAAAATTCCGAGACTCATTTTATACCTGGTGAATAAACGACGGAGATACAATAACTGCTGTATCAGCTTGAATTAACAAGTGTAAACAACAGATGTGCATTCGACCAGCCTGTTGTGAGCAGCTGTCAATGTGTCAACGTTGTTGTCTGAAATTGCAATGGAGCAGCATCTCTAAATCAAGAACGCAAACTTTTTCTAAAATGTTTCGAAGAAGAGATTGCGGGTGCAAAATTGATCCCGCACATTAAGACTTCCAAACAAATACTCGTACACTGACTCATGGGCAGCTGCATCAACTCAGTTACAACGCACAAGGTCCATAATTCTATTCTGGAAGAAAATCATCACGGGTGCCGACATTTAGTGCTATTAATACGACCATACCAGTAAACGATGACGTGCAGATATCAGCATGAGAGGTCAAGGATTTGACGATATACCCGACATTTAAGACAGTGCGACGTCCAAGTTGAATAATATCGCTAAGGACCTTCTGACAGTAGCACGTGGTTGTATGAACGTTCTGTCCATTGTACTCTTGTGGGGAAGACCAGGTGGAACACCTGATGCATTACAGCCGCCTTAATAGTTCTGTTTTTTTATGAATCCAGTCTCGAAACTCTTTGCGCTAACTGGGGATGTATAGGGATTTTCTTTTTTTGTAGAATATCTGCAATTCTCCCAAAGAAACACTGAAAATTTCGTGTAAAAATTCGGTCTAGGCATATATACACTCAGAATGAATTGCACTGACTGTGACTATCTCAGTTCTAATAAATAACTGGTTGTTTCTCCCTATATATATTTTTAGTTTTTTCTTCTTCCAAACTTAATGCATACAAGCACTTCACGAAGTTCACAGTTAGGAGTGAAAAAGTTCATACAAGCGTCTAATGAACTAATTAATAGAGAAAATTGAAGATGATATTCAACATGGAAAGTGCTAACGGCCTCACATTGCTATTTAATAACATTTCATATTCTGAGAACTAATTTAATAATGTGAAAACCGTAGATGACACGCATCAAACAACAAATGAAAGTTGTTTTCACGAACATAGTAATTTAAATCCTTATGTAATATACGTAGATTTCTGTACTTAAACTTGTCGTCTCACAAAAAAGAAAATATTTCTAAGAAATATATATATAAATTTTTAATAATTCTGAATATTTCAGCAAGAGCCAAAAATATAATTACATTTAACAGAACCATAAAACGGAATGTACTGCAAACAGGATTTATGTAAGCTTTAAGATAAAGTATGTGTCGACCATGTGTATAAATCTACACAGAAAATTAATGGATTTTAGAAAGCGGCAACTCACTCACTATATCCCGCAATATTGCTAGTAACCTGTCAGTCTAAATGTTAATACTAATAATTTTTGTTGAGGTGATGTTTGTCTTGCTTAACCACAATCACTGAGATTTTTTATATCTTAAGATCGGCAGAAATACGTCAGCAGATGTGGCTGAAGTCCAAATGAATGACCAAGAGGGCACTTACTACAAAGATGGTATATTCAATTTGAGAACAGACAGCCTTAGCCCTAACTTCACATAAATGGTGACAACTCTATAAAACAACATCAGTACACTAATTTCAGATCAGAGGACTAGCACAAGGTAAGAAAGGAACTAAACGACCTTCGAGAAATGATTAAGGTTAAGCTGTCGCAGGAATTATTCATATTCATTCAGGTTATTAACAAATGTTTCTTTGTTAGACTATGTGATATCCACTCTGTTCCATTCATGTTGGGGTCAAGTATTACGAAATCTTACGTGATGCCGTTTTACATAACATTAATCAAAATAATATTATGGATCATTACGAATTCAGTGAGCGACTCATTTCGTACCTAATCGAATATTTCAATGGAGTTGAAATGTTAATGACGCAGCAGTCCACTGTGCAAGTTATGGTTAATGAATGATGCGTCCTTCATAAAAAGTTTAGTAGCGTACCGGAAGCTGAATGGATTGGCGGGATTTTGCTTCTGATGCTACACACCGAGGTCATAACCGTACCAGGAATTACTTTGCAGTCCCTCTGCGTTGAGGAAACCACAGCAGACCCATTAAATAATTGCGGAAATCAGGAATCATTTTACTTGCAGACAGGAGTACACTAAATCAATCATTTATTTAACTGATCTATCCTACCCTTCCTATTTAAACCAAAAATATTTCCAGTTAATTTAACTGCTTTCGGGAAAATGATGACGATACAACTTTTCGAACAGTACCTCATTGACATTCTAGACAAGCTGTAAAGCGTTTTTTAAGGACATATCGTCTTAAACGTCACTGAAAAAGTATATCTTCAGAATACAATAGTTGTAAACATTCTTCTTCGTAATTGTTGGCGCCGATCAGGGTTGTAGGCTGACATGTTCACCATTTAGAACTCGTGGTTTGTGTTAACGGATAGTGACATTAAAGAAAAACATATCAGATCTGGAATGTTTATTTCATAAACTACTTACATGCCAGATGGTTACGCATGGCTGATAAGTTGGCAATCTGAAACAGCGAAACGGCTATGACTGACCTACACAGTTTACTGCGACTTCTCACTAAAATCCCAAGCGAGACTGGACAATAGTTTGCGCGTATGACATGCAGTCTGGAGAATGACGTTTCACATTTGGTACGACGCCATCATACAACATATTGAAAATTATGTATTCGTTTCTGATGCTTCACCTCTAGAGTAATTTAGTGTGTTAATTGTGATCTCACTCTCCATATGTGGAGATTATTTTATATAATGTTGTTAGACGGTGGATGGGACGATCTCTTAATCTTGGCTGATTTTACATTGATGATGCATCGAGCTGTGTAATAAGATTGAGCTATGCTGCTTGCACATAATTTATGCCTATGTGTTCTACCAGTTGGTTACTGTGCACGGAAAAAAATTTTATTCTTTGATCTGAAGGTGGCTAGCAACTTTAGAAAAACTAGTAATCAATAATAATAATAATAATAATAATAATAATACATTGCGATCTTGATCAATAACGGATTTTCTTCTGAATCATATAGAAACAAATAATTACAGATTACAATTTGGCCATGTCAAGTAACAACACATTTTAATAATTCTCTTCCCCATAAAAACTATCGTTGCACAATGAATAATTGGTAGCGAATGTATTACAGTAAGTGGTAGTTTAATGTGGAGTGTACACATACATGATTTCTGTGTCAAAAAATCGCAAGATAAACTATAAACTCGGAACTGTATGTCAAATAAAATGTATATTTAAATGATTCTTCTGTGTTTATCCACGTTATGATACAAAGATATCCCAGTACATAGGAATCGTCAACTGGTGACCTACAACATGTAATCGCATTTCTGTAAGTGATAGTCGGCAGAATTATGTCACATGCGTAATAGCAGAAACGAACACTGTGCCGTCGATGTTCACTCACTTGAATTTTTCGATGTAATTGTCCTAGATGATAAGTGTATCAACAAAATCAAAGACGTTATTGCTCTACGGTCCTGTAAGAAGGCTTACATAGAACATTCCTTCCAACAAATTTTATTACCGTGATATATTATATGCATAACCGAAATTGTAATGAGGGTGATTTTTCTCCCAGAATGAATCTTCCAATCTGCAGAAGAGTGTACAACGTTTGAAGCTTCCTGGCAGTTTAAGGCTGCATGCCTGACCTGGTCTCCAACCCAAAACCTTTGTTTTGCTCAGGCAAACGTTCTAGTCACGACTGAGCACCCAACCTCACGGCTTTACCTACCAGTACCTTTCTTCTGCTTGCATGAATAATGTAGAAGGGAAGATACTGCGGAAAAATGTCTAGGGAACATCGTAGGAGGTTCTTTTCAGAATGAATACTTTCTGAGGAGTGTGCTCTGTTTTCAACTTTTTGATGATTGAAACCGCGTGCCGTAGCTGGACTCTAGGGCAGAACGTTTGATCATGAAAGGCAAGGCTGACAGGTTCGAACAGGATTTTGTCGATCAGGATGTTCTCGATGAACGTATCTTCAAAATGTATATTATAGCTATATAGTTCGTTTCTAAAGTACACATTAAATAGTCTACTGAAAATTAGCTATTTTATATCTCGTTGTCCAATATTTTTATCGCCTTCCTAATACTTGTTGGGAACTATATTTGGAGGTAACTATAACGTGCTGTAGTATGGAGAATTCAACATGGCAGTCAGATGTGAGCTGAAGAAACGAGAACTTAAAAGGGAACCATTTGACTTAATCACGGACTTTGTTCAGTCTCAGGTCTGTTGTAGAGAGACGTATCCTGAGTAACTAGGTAGGGCTGTTTGTGCCACGTCTCCTGATTTCCAATAAAATCGTTATTCAAGTTTTATATGCACGTCTTGTAGCTGTAATTTCAGTTCTGTTTCGACCGAGCTAGCGTTGTCCAGGGTCACAGCTCCACGGCTGCCACGCTTACTTTACAGGATCGAACACTGGCACGATCTTTTTTTTTCAGTTTGATTGAACGGAATGCAAAAATAATCAAAAGTATTCATTTCCGCCGTAGTACTTTCATTAATAAATCATTACAACGAAGTTCCGTCATGTGCGTGTTCCGTTTGTTACAGAAAACATTACAGAATTATCTTACTCGCTATCGCTTGCATCGCTTGCTGTGTTGGAACAGGAGTCCGGATGGTATCCGCCCAGAAGCAACGGAAACATAAATTCATAGATCACAACGAAAGCTACTGCCTTGCAGCCACGCGGATTTTTCAGCTGTGATACCGCGTACACAATTAGTTTGAATTTGGAAAGATAGTTCTTTCTTTAGGAGAACTTCGATGCGGGCGAAGCGTATTTTATCATTTCTGTGGAAGCAGGTGCACTAAACTGATACATAATGAAAGAATGTATTTTTAAGGAATGTCCTGTCGAAGAAATTGTTCTATAGCAATTCAAGAGCATTTTAAATTTTCTCCGTGGAGATTTTAACCTGCCAGTAAAAATAAATATAACAGGGATGGGAAAGTGGGGTGTACTGGGTTGGGATAATTTTTACGCTGCAGGTGCATGCTTGACTTTCATTTTAAAATATTTGGTCGTAAAGTATGTCATAAGTCTGTCCTCTCCAGAACCGATAATGTAAAGAAACTTTTCTGCCCCAGTTACGAAAGAACGGTATTTTAAAAACTCTTCGTGCAGCACTTCCCAAGTTCCGTGCAGGGTGCAGGGCATGCTTTGTTTTTTAATTTATGAGTCAGCTCGTCAACTCCTTTGAACATTCCGACCACATTTCCCGGACTATTCTCGCATACATTAGAAAACGGAAAGAAATATCTTTCTTGATGCAGTTGCAATGTACTCCGCTCTGAAGTAATGACTAATCTTGTTCACATTGGTTTCAGCTCCTTGGTGTGTACGTGTCTATTGTACGTCGATTGGCACTAGCAGCAGATCTGATCGGTTATTAATAACACAATCGATGTCAAAATTTAGTATCTGAAATCCTTCCGCTGGTGCTAATACTTCGTTCATCGTTGACTACTGTTTGGAGTTGTCCAAATGTTTGGAGTTTTAACTACGAATCACATACGGAATATCCATTTGAAGAATGTCTGCTGTAACGATTGCTTTAGTAACCAAGTTACTACTGCGACAAACACTGTTTTTGAATAATTTTGCCTGACATTACTATTTAATGATCTTCCATGCTATGAAACTGGAAAAAAAGTGGAAGAAGAAGGTACACGGGCGGGGTCTGAGCCCGTACCGCCAGCGTGGTAACAGTGCACCTCAGAGTCTGCTGTAAGCTCAACTAATGTTACGGCCGTAGGAGGTAAGCATAAAATTCCAACACCGATTTTCCCAGAAACTAGGAGCCGTCGCATGAAAAGCCGCTACCGAGGTATCAGGACAGAGCCCTCTGCAACATATGTAACACTCATCAAAATTCGCGATAAAGAGGGTTGACGGTCTCCTAGTTAGACCGTCGCGACGAAAGAAGTGACGTAGGGGAAGAAACCCCGCCTCCCTGTTGCAGGGCTGCCGTTGATCACCTGTGCTCTGCGTTTCTGTGAAAGCAGATCTGACGCATGGTAATAACGATCATCGATTCCCTTTGGCGTCTGCGAAGTCGTACCCTATCCGTTTGATGGACATAGAGCCCCAGACTCGTTTCATATTAAGTAAACGAGCAACGCACAACGCAAAACAAAGTGGAGAACACAGAGCGTTCAGTAATGGCTACCGCAATTCCATCTGCGTTTAGAAGTGTCATAAACGAAATGTTACTAGTCCGATCTCTACCGGCGTCTTACGCTACCTTAGTCACAAGGCGCCCACCTAAAACTGTTACGTTTAAATGTCCTTGCAACTATAAGTTTTGTATTAGCATAGAGGAATGATCCACTATGGTGATATCCATACAAGAAATGTAATTCTGAGAATGAGAACTGATAAGTGTTCTTGCTAGTTCTAAAATTATCTGCTATCTTCCGAAATGTTATGTAAAACGCACATAAACGTTAAAAAAACTGCGAACAGAAAAACAAGCCAGCACCAGAACTCAGAAATGCAGTTAGTCATCAGTAGCAGTTGAGAACAGTCTGCAGTTCTATTGTGCTTTGAGTGCAAGTCGGTAATTTAATAAAGAATCGAATACAAAGCTTGATGTATTCGAATTAACTCTTTATTTCGGAAAAGAAAAACGTTATCACATTTTGAATATTTGCAGCACTTACAGACCTAACTGCAAGAACTGAAGATGTAATGTAGTACGACAATGACTACTACAGATAAAACACTAACAGAATGTTTTTTTTTAAATTCATATTCATTTTCATTGTAGCTCTAATTTTATAGAAATCGCCGGAAGTGGGAAATGATGCACTGTCACATTAAGCCAGAATATTACTTTGACTTAGTAGTCGAACCCTGGGATATTACAGCCTGATGAATGCATTCTCTTAATTCTTTCCATATCTAAAACATGAATCTGGACACAACAACACAGACACCGTTCTATTAGCATCCCATTTCCATACATGGTTTTTCTACTTGCCTGTAGTGCAAAAGTGCAGCTTTCTGTGTTTCCGTTGTCATATATCATCGCTAAGTTGGCAGATACTTCATGACTTGCACCGTGTTACGCTGAGCTGTCTTTTAAGCCTTGTAATCTCACTCTATGGGTAAATTGTCGCTCGATTAGTATCAAGTCCAATATATACACCGTCGGTCCAAAATATTCCAACAGTAATTTTATTCCGGGCGTATAAGCGACGACAGAGCAGTAAGTACGGTGAAAGCTTCAGCTAAAAACAGTAAACAACAGCAATGCATTCCGCCAGTCGGTTGTGATATGTCAATGATGTTGTGTCACAAATCGTAATGGAGCAACGAATCGAAAATCTCTAAATCATGTGTTAAAGACATTCTCCAAAGTCAGATGAAGATGAGACAAGTGTGTGAAAAAAAAAGAAAAAAAGGTAAACGAAATGCAGAATGGGCAGAATCGGTCGCTAACCGTACGCCAAGACCGAAGGAGGTGCGAATGTGCATTAGTTGAACAATGTTCTTCTTCTTCTTGCGTTACGGCCTCTGTAGGACCACAGGTAGCCCCTTCGTGGACTGCATTTTTTTCTTCTTCTCCCAGAACCTCTTCATTCTTTCTTTTCTTCTCCACCGCTCTTCTTCCGATATCTTCAGTGTCCTTTTCTCTTGTCGGCTCCTCTGGTGACACTGTAATCTTTTCCTGTATTCTTCTCCGTCGTTGATCTCCGGCATATTGGTCGGTGTATATTTGTTCCTTTAATTTTCCTTTCCTTCGACCTTGGGATCAATTCCAAGCAGTGTTTCCGAAGATCAACAAACCACTTGGTTCCTGTCTTTCTCCTTGTTGTTTCCCACACTCTCTTCGTCATTCGGTCCATATTCATCCTAATTACATGTCCAATAACATGTTAAACAATATCCCAAAGAAATACATTTCTGCCAGTTTCAAATGGTTGTTTGGACGCTCTGTACGCTGAACTCAAGTAGAGGGAGATGAGGCTACGTAGAGCACCTGAAGCATTAAAACCACCGTCTTAATTATTTCTCAGTGCTTAATGGACTGAAGGGGTATGAAATTCTGATTTAATATAATCATAGAAAATCTTCTCCTGCGGGAGAGCTTCTGTAAACTTTGGAAGGTAGGAGCCGAGATACTGGCAGAAGTAAAACTGTGAGTACCGGGCGTGAGTCGTGCTTCGGTAGCTCAGTTGGTAGAGCACTTGCCCGCGAAAGGCAAAGGTCCCAAGTTCGAGTCTCGGTCGGGCACACAGTTTTAATCTGCCAGGAAGTTTCATATCAGCGCACACTCCGCTGCAGAGTGAAAATCTCATTCGGGCAGAGAAAAATACATCAGTTAGGGAAAAGAGAACAGAACCTTCGTATATCAATAAGGGAAGCTAAAATCATGACTTATCAAGGGATATACTCCACCAGCTCTTAAATAATAATAGATAATAACCCACCAGAACAGGCAGCTTCAACTTTTTGGATGTGGTATAAGCTATGATATGGACAAGGATATAAAAATTAAGATTAACAAATATTAATCAATATGCGGAATGATAAACATTCAGAAACAAAATATGGAAAAAAGAATTAAAGAACATATAAAACAGCGTCTACACGTGTATTGTTATAAGGATGTGAGACATTGGTCGATGAAAGAGTTATAAAACTAAAATAAAATGAGATTTTCCATCAATGTGAAAAGTGTTACCAAGGAATACCATATAAGATATGAGGAAATTAGGAATCAACTGGATATTGATAATATTAATGCAAAGACTGTAGAAAATAAAACGTTATGGGTACGTTACCCAAAAACAGTGAGTGTAGAGGCCAAGCTTTACGAGTAAAGTGGAAGAAGGGACGCAGAAAGAGCGAAAACTAGAGGACAGTGAAAAGTGAAGAAGGAACAGGAACAAGTGGTTAAATCTGAAGGTGCACAGCAAGGCGAAGAAGAAAGGGAAGAAGGAGAAAAAGAAAAGTTTCTTCTATCACTAGGATTCGAATCCGGCACCTCTGAGTCGAGCGACGTCGGCTACGGCTACGAAGGCGAGAGGTGGTACTGAAACGCAGATGTAAGGTAACTGATAACTGCAACAATTTACGCACGAATCTTGGTATTCTGGTGCATTCAAGTGTATTTTCAATGATTATGTAAAGTCACATGTACGCCTTTTTTTGTAATAGTTCATATTTCTGTCAGCTTTTGCCATAAGAGGGCATACTTCACCCACCATTTCCCGAAAATGCATATATTTTTGTATCTTTACGGATACAAGAATAACAACATGAAAATGTTGCTCATAAGATGGTGATGTTGTCACACACAAACACATCAATTACTAGAAAGCTTTATCAGGACTGCAAGAGACAAGCAGCCTAACACATTAGGCAGCTCATTGACGTAAAACATTGTTGCAAGGGGTCGACGAAACGCTCTCGAAATCAATAAAGGCTGCTTCCGACATCATAAACATCGCATACGTGCTCACACTATTCAGTTTGAGTACAAACTCGTTCACAAAAAACGAATCAGTGTTGCTGGCCAAAATATGTGGGTGTCCATAGATGAAACCACAGATGTGGGTCGGCGTTATGTTACAAATGTTGTTGTTGGTGTTCGAAAAGTTGACGGGCCCCGAGAAATCGTCCTAACGTGTGAAGCTCTCGAGAGATACTGCAACTCGATAGTTGCCATTTTGTTTGAAAACGTTTGAAGCTACTGTGGCCGGATAGCGTGAACAGTGTCAAAGCTTTGCTGCTAACAACAGATTTTGCTTCATACATGGCTAAGGGCAAGGGCCTTCAGAGTCTCTACCCCCGTACGACGTACATCACTGGCTTTGCACATGCGTTACGCAGAGTTGCGGAAGAGGTGCGATGAAATTACCCTGTTGAGGTCAAACTAATTTTCTATGGCAGGAAATCTACGTTAAAACTCCGCTACAGGTGTATAAATTTCAGGAAACAAGCACCTTCACAGAGATCCCCCCCCCTCTCCCCCCCCCCTCTCCACAGATCTATTTTTACACTAAGAGATTTTTGCCTTACTGCTGCAGAGTCCTACTGCACCAACTACACGAAAAAATAAAATCAGTGTTTTGTGGTATTGATAGTGGTGAAACAACAAGTGCTATGAAAACAAGGAAAGAAGTCTTTGTAGATACCTTGGCGTACATCAGTACCATCACACGACTGAACGACTGGAAGCTGCTGGTACTCAACTATGTGACGACCTAAGTATTGTGCAGAGTGACTTGGATCAAATTCGTGGTCATGTAGCTGACAAAGTAAAAAACTAGTTCCGAAATATTCTCCAGCGGAATCCTAGATATTCTCAAATTTGTGAAACTTAGTGTTTTTGGGAACGCCACAACATTTGAAGATAACGAAACTGTAATGATCTCGTCGCCTGAAAATAAACTCCTTTGGTGCGGAGAGTAGTTTTTCTTCCAGGCAGGAAACTATTTTCAGCGACAACTGTAGATCTTTGAAAGTGGAAAACCTGAAAATGGATTTTGTGGTCTAGCGCAACTCGCAGAACTTGAAGATTGACAGGACGTGCTAACTAATTTGATTAGTTTAAACCAGCGGTGTGCAGTACTAAAAATAAGGTTTTATTGTTTGGCTAGTGTTCTTGTTTTCACTGCACTTCTTGTTTTTACAGACACATCCCAATGTTAAAAAGTGCTGGTTAGCTTCAGAAACTGTAAAAAGAGTATCGTGAATTTTATATTACATAGTAAATTAAAAAGTCAACATGAATATTTCTAAATAAACTTACACAAGGACATTTCATTTTGAAGGTAATAATTTATAAGTTCTAGGTCTTAGGTGCTTGTATATTTCGGAGGTACTAATGTCGATAAAATCCGGCTCTATTCATAACTCATTAAGCTCGTTGTTGCAAATGTTACTTGCAGTAGGGTTTTAAACCTTCAATCGCAAGAAATTGCCCCCCGCCCCCAAACCGTTTTCAGTCTCTCGAAGTTGTAATGGATTTCTCAAAAGCTGCTATAATATTTCTGTACACAAACCAAAGTCAAGGTGTTTCCTACTGTAAAAACAGTTTAGAGTGTTATTCTGTCCTTCAATAACATTTATGAGTTGTGCTGCTCTATGAAGACGTTAGAAAATTCTCATTCAGAATTGTTTTGGACGCTACATGCGTTCTTGTTTCACAGTGGATGGAAGCTCTTTTTTTCAGTTTGCAATAAAGATCCTTTTGGGCTGAAAATAATGATGGCAAAACGACACACTTCACAAGATTCGAGGCAGCCGTTCATAAAATTTTCACCACAAATTTCATTTTCCAGCTCTCGTGTGAAATTCTGTGCGTGCCGCTAACCAGAAAAAGCGCGTTCGCGGCTCAGGATCAAAGGGAGACGGCTGTGTGCGACATTCGGAGGTTGGCGCTAGCCTCCCTTATGTGGCGCGCGTTGCTCTCCAGTTCCTTGTGTACTCGATGCTACATCATCCAATACACTTGGCAAAGAGCCTTCAGGTAAGGCTAGAAGCAGAGCTTCCACAGTGTAATGTTAAACCAACGTTCCGTATTTTACCTCTTTCACTGAAGTTTCACGTTATATGCAAGATTCCTTTCGGAACGACAAATGAAAATGTATCTCGTACGAACGTCACAATTGGTCAGTACGGAATTACTCATGCCAGTAATAGCGTTCGGCGTGTACCCCTTCCACTTGCACAAACCTCTAATATTGTTGTAAATAATTACACTAGGCCGTTCCACTTGTACTGTTTCTTACTAAGGAAATCGATAATTGAATGACGTAGAATTTTTCATTTGGTAACTTCTGAAGCTTTTTGAATAAAACTAATTTTATTAACATTCTACGGCTTTATTCTTCATGTGTACATATATATTTCTCAACATGGACGCCCTGGTGACGAAGACATTTTCAAAACGAGAGACCAATTTGTTGGTACCGTCACTGTCAAATTTTGTTGATGGAACTACAACCTCACCTCTGTTTGCACCGCTTTATCACTCTCAAAGTGAAATCCTCGATGGTGTTCTTCAAGTTCTCGAAACAGCTGAAAATCGGATGGAGACAAGTCCGGACTGTTAGGTGGGTGATCGACGACGGTGAACCCAAGGCGTCGTATTGTTACGGATGTCGCAGCGCATGGATGTGGATTGACATCGTCATACTGAAGGAAGTGCTGCTCTGTGTGTGGGCGAACTCTTCGAATTCGTGCTTTCGACTACAGCCCGCTGTTTCTGACGCACCCACACAGTTACTTTATAACTGTCATGTTGTTGTCTTCAGTCCAGAGACTGGTTTGATGCAGCTCTCCATGTTACTCTATCCTGTACAAGCCTCTTCACTTCCGAATAAGTACAGCAACCTACATCATCCTGAATCTGCCTGGTGTATTCATCTCTTGGTCTCCCTCTACGATTTTTACCCTACACGCTTTCCTCCAATACTGCCAAAACCGCCATCTTACACGCTAAAATTAAGAACGCTATAATTAAGAACAATCCCATGGCATAGGGTTGCAAAGTGCATCAAAAAAGCGGAAAAGTCTATCGAGTAATATGTATGATATGTAATAGCTAAACTGATATTGAGAACAGATCAAAAAAATTCGGACATATTACTTTTCAGAACGCCCTTTTAAACTGATTGGAAGCACAATAGGGAGTCTCCTAGACTGTCAAACGGAAGTTGTGAACAAATAACATAAAGTCTGTCAAAAGAAAACTGTATTCCATATTTTGAGAAGTGATGGTAATGACCAATGCAAGAGAAAATTCGGGTACACATGGGCTTTAAAATGCGTACCTTAAGAGCTATGTGCACTTTTTCAGTAGAAGAGATGTGTTTCACATTAGCGAAGATGAACAGGTGCTTATAGCTTATCCTATTCATTTTAGAGTCCACGCCACATCAGCTGACTCATAGCCTACTTCGTTTTAAAATGTACATCACTAAGCTTAGTTTTTATTGGGTTCAACCCCAACCTGCCTTTCGGCAATTCTATAGTTTCTGGTAGGTCTGCTGCAGGTTGCTGATTGCTACAAATTATTGATTCCTATGGTCTGTGATTGGCCCTGTGCGCATACTAGAGTTGACTGCTTTCTGTCACACAATAAACGAAATGAGAGGTAGCTGAAATACCGTTTTAAGCAGTTCACTGGTCGGCAAATACAGAGACGTATTGCTATCGAACTGCATCCCTTATTTTTTGCGGAAATGCCACTAGACCATTTTGCTCATGCAGCTATTACGTTCCTCTCCGCAATTTGTTTGCATATTATTCAGTTTTAACTGCAAGCCGCAGTACTACCGCAGGTCACATTCGTTGTGGCTGCCAACACCCGACTGGCTGGCGTGCCACCCCTATTACCTGACATTGATTAAAATACTGGACAACGTCGATGGGATTTTAAGCCGAAACTTCTTTCCTTCGGAAAACCACTGAGCGATCAAGGGGTGCAGCATAACTGGAGATCGCCGCCGTATAATAACCGTCCAAGTAATCATAGACCAGGCGACAGTCGTTCGGCATCGCTAGTCCAGCCCCTCCCTCGGGCGTTTGGCTCATATCGCCGGAATAAAGCCTGAACGGCAGCGGCGGGACCTCGGCATGCAGATGAGATGGAGATTAGCGCCATGACAGGAAATGGGACTCGACGCGGGTGACGCCGTGTCTGCTGTGGTGACGCGCCGCCACTGTGCGGGACAGTCACAACAAAACGAGCACCACCTGCCATACCCCCGCTCGCCGAGCTGGCCCTCGCTCCGTGTCACACGTCGCCGGCAGCGTAATGAGCTTACGGCAAAAGGTCAGCTGCGTCACGGTGCTCCCGTGGGCCTGTTCTCTACATTTTCTGACCCTCCTGCAGCGTCATTAAACGAACATTTTGCTCTACAGTGCGCCAAAAAAATCTTCATTTCGGTTTGACATTCTAAGCATGTGTTACTTCTCTTTGTGAGTGGGGTTTGGTTTCATTATTGCTGGGCCATTAAAACAGCGGTAATTTTAACACAACGTAACATGACTGCTACATGTTACAGTAGATTTCTAACGGTATACCTCTACCACACTAAATTGTCTTCCAACCACAAAATGAATATACGTTTGTTATGTTAAATTGCGGACAACGGCAGTCAAATTTACGCATTACTAATGAAATGATCCGCTCTGGCTGTAAAATATTTTTTATTAAAAGTCACGGAAGATTTCGAGTCAATTGAAGACGCATCCTCAGTTGATCTATACGAACAAGGAAAAAATCCTTTTACAAGGAATCTTTAGCAATAATCGAAAGAATAAGAGAGTATTGAAAAGTACCATTACAGACCTGCCTTCAAGGGTACTCTCAAAGATTCTTTCTAACAAGTCAGCACTGAAAGGTAACTCCTTACAGCCGCTTTCAGCATTCACGTCAAGTTGTAAACATATAACGCGCTAAAAGCGGCAGTCCATATTTAACACGCATGGGATGCAGAAACCTGCCGGCCGCGGTGACCGAGCGGTTCTAGGCCCTTCAGTCCGGAACCGCGCGACTGCTACGGTCGCAGGTTCAGATCCCGCCTCGGGCATGGATGTGTGTGATGTCCTTAGGTTAGTTAGGTTTAAGTAGTTCTAAGTTCTAGGGGACTGATGACCTCAGATGTAAAGTCCCATAGTGCTCAGAGCCGTTTTTTGGCAGAAACCTATAAAAACAAGATCTGGATAAAAACGAAACGATCCAAACAAAGCTGCAAACTAGTAACGCATCTAGACAACTTCAAAGTATGAAACCAGTTAACGAAAAGAGCCTCAATGCGTCACTAGCAGGAAGGTGGTTGAACGGCAGCAGGCAAGGTGGTACTGGGCGCTCTCCTATGGGGAAGGTGTTTTAGGGTGTAAGGGCGACAGAAACAAAACCGACCCTACAGAAGACGGGGAGGATAGGAGGTGGCCGTACATATAGTAAACTACTTAAAAATGTGTAAAAAGTTTAAAATACTGAAAGTGGACTGTTAAAATTTAACATATTTAAAAAACTGAGTGATAATATAAAGTCCCTCTTTGGAAAATTTAATTACAAAATTACTGCAAGTGGATAGTTAAAATATAAAACAGTAATAATGCCCGAGAGTTAGTTCAAATTTCCTCTTTCAGAACTCCAATTCCATATTAGTGGACAAACGCAAAATGCTAATCTGGGAAGCTAAAGATTTGTGGTAATAAAACAGCTGGTTATAGGAGTAATCTCTGTGTGTTTGCTAGGTTTAGATAGTCAAAATTTGCTAGAAGAACCCTGCATCGCAGATCTGTATGCGCATTCACCTTGAATCAGGGAATCCTCTTAGGACACGGTAAATCTCGACTTCTTCCAAAATGTGATACCTGCATATTCTTTCGCATGTCGGTGATAAGGTGACCAGTTTCAGGAAAATGTGAACTTAGTGCAGATTTTGAGCTGGAGTCGTTGATGCGCTCTCTAAAGCGGATTCTTTGGAGAGGAATTTGTTCTTATTATTTGTACAGATCACCTGAGGAAGTGTCTTCAATTAACGTGAAACGGATCGTGACTTTTAATAAAAAGTATTTTACAGCCAGCGCTGACCAATTCGTTCAGAATATACGTTCGTTTGTTTTCTGGTGCGTTTTATTACCCTTTCTGGACTTCTCCACATTTTTGGAGAAACTAGCAATAATAAGGACGTATATTCTAAGGTTCATGGTGATCAACGAATTACTGGTAAACACAAAATCGAAAGGTCTTCAAATGTCTTTTTATTCCTGGTAAACAGAAAATTAAAAGGATTTGGTGCGTCTTCAACAATGAGCTCAAGCAACGCACCAGTGGATAGAGAAGTGACACGTAAAATTTGACTGTATTTCCCTCTGTTATAGAAATAAGAACCACTGACGAAATTGAGGAAATACTATCGTATATAAGAACACAAAGAATAAACTAATTAGTGTCAATTTGCAATGTGCTAAATGCAATGACGTTATTCCCTTGAGTTTGGAATAATATTGTGAGTTAGTCAGTTACAGGATGTTAAAAACGCTAGCTTTACACTGCGATCATGATACGTCATTTAAGTTTTACTGTGTGTCCCAGAGGAAGGAGAAAGCTTTGAACCTCTAGCAGCTTGTGCGTAGAGAAATACGGAGAGAAAGTACAGGAAGGTCAGACAGTAATGCCCCAAGGAAACGTACCTCCCTCTAAGTATCCTTTGAAGAGCAATTGTAACGTCTTTCTGAAGGGCTTGGCTCAAAGTATGTTTTGCCTTTCCTGCACTAAGTGTAGATTCCCGACTGTGCAATGCAGCTGACAAATTAATGGGTACTCAGGACACAGATATCAGAGGAACTAAAAGTAATTAGAGCTTTAAGTTATTAATTTTCTTGCATATTATGTCTGTCTTTTAGTGTGGAAAAAGAGGGTGTAATGGAACAGCAACAAGCATTGTTACGAAACATTTCGACTGTCAAGTGAATGAGCCCACTCTGGCCTAGTAGAAGTAATGACATGCCCGTACAAGACTTTTCGTAAAAAAAGGTGAGGAATTCTCCTAATATGGGACACGTCACTGTTAGACTTCAGAATGGACACTTGACTGTGAGGCCAGTTGTAAGGCACACCTAAATCAACTGGGAGGTCATGCATGTACACACTGACCGTCAGTAAGTCATGGACGGTAGCTGCGTGGCCAGTTCCACCTACCTACCCCCACGCCCAACTATGCCAGTGCAATCTCCCCCCTACCCTAGCGAGTGCCGTATAACGCCTGGCACTAAACCACATCACAGTGTTTCAGCAGCTAGGAGCCATATGCAATAAAACACTAGAGAACTCGTGGCCATATGCAATAAAATACTAGAGAAACAACACGTGCAACTATGCCAGTGCAAACTCGCCTCTAGCCTAGCGAGTGCCGTATATCGCCTGTCACTAAACAAATCACAGTGTTTCAGCAGTTAGTAGCCATGTGGAATAAAGCACTAGAGAAACAGCCTGCCTGCCGATATCACATTTACAATGAAATGAACACCCTTAGCTGCTTACAGGCGTTGACATACGCCAACAGGGACAGATGAAAATATGTGCCTCGACCGCGACTCAAACCCGGGATCTCCTGCTTACATGGCAGACGCTCTATCCATCTGAGCCACCGAGGACACAGAGGATAGCGCGACTGCAGGGATTTATCTCTGGCACGCCTCCCGCGAAACCCACATTGTCAACGTATTGTCCGGCACTACATTCGTAGTGCCCCCGCCCATTATACTCATTACTCGCGGCGCGTTGCCAATTCCCGTAAGAGTTCGGGTACTGTTTGTGCATTCGCACAGAAGAAGAAGATGGTCAAGTGGCCGGTGAGCCTTAACTATATATATACTAAGTTGGTATCTGTTCTTTCGGATGAAGTAATGAGTATAATTGGCGGGGGCACAAAAAAAATGGTTCAAATGGCTCTGAGCACTATGGGACTCAACTGCTGAGGTCATTAGTCCCCTAGAACTTAGAACTAGTTAAACCTAACTAACCTAAGGACATCACAAACATCCATGACCGAGGCAGGATTCGAACCTGCGACCGTAGCGGTCTTGCGGTTCCAGACTGCAGCGCCTTTAACCGCACGGCCACTTCGACCGGCCGGGGGCACTACAAATGTAGTGCGGGACAATACGTTGAGAATGTGGCTTTCGCGGTAGGCGTGCCAGAGGTACATCCCTGCTGTTGCGCTAGCCTCTGTGTCCTCGGTGTCTCAGATGGATAGAGCGTTTGCCATATAAGCAGGAGATCTCGGGTTCGAGTCCCGGTCGGGGCACATATTTTCCATCTTCCACGTTGACGTATGTCAACGCCTGTAAGCAGCTAAGGGTGTTCATTTCATTGTAATTTCATTCTAACGAGCTGCATGGTGATACTGATGTGCTCATACAGCCAAGTGCCTTATAAATTTGACTCGATTTTGTAATCAATGAAATAACACCACATACCATCTTAGTATAGATATCACATTTGTCTCAGAGCGACAACTCAAACCTAACAAAAGCGACACAGAGAGAGTTAGTAATACAATGATTAAATCAATATTTCTATTTTTTTGTTGGTGTTTATGACGAGAGTATAGCAGTCGGTTTATAGCTGTGTTTTTGAAAAGGGCAACAGAAACCAATTAAGAGATCAATTTCTGATAATCATATATTGATTATTTATATTTCATATGTCGTGTTTCTTATTTTTCTGTTCGTGCAAGTGCAATTATTTATAACTGAATATTGTAGTTGTCATTAATGAGATTCAAATCGAAAGGCATATCAAATCATTCACTAAAAGGGCTAAAGTAGTTATAGAAAGCAGTGCATATGTATTTTAACTAGAGTAAATTGATCTTCTAGCTAGACTCTAATCAATCCAGGAACAAAACCCAAACCAGCATAAACAACTTTTTTTGCGAATTAGATAATCAGAAGAAGGTGTAAATTAAGGACAAGGGCAATGAGAGGGAATAAGAATCATTAACTGTAGGTCATATGATACTTGTCATTCAAAAGCTCAGACTACAGAAGAAGAAAATAATTGCTATGAAAACTGCAGAAAAAAACTGAATTAGTTCAGATTTTCAAGAGTTTCACAAATATCGTTAATGAAAAAGAGAGTAACATTTGAAGAGTTTATTACTCTTGATTCTAGCACTAAGGAATCACTCTATTTGTAAAAATTGTAACTAAAAGTACTATGTAAAATAACTCCAATTAAGAATAAGTCTGAATACATATTAAAGCCCAGTATTCTAACTATTGCCTTTCATTTCCAGGTTCAATTATCTTTTGTTTCATAAACTGCTGCCAAATGGCAAGTTACACTCATTGTCACGGGAATCAGCTTGTATGGAGACCAAAAAGTACAGATTTAACAAATATTAGTTGCTGTTGTGCATCCCTCTTAGTGCTTGTTCAGGAACATACAGTTGCCTGTTAAGGATTTATCAATGTGTTTAAGTCAGAAAGCGTCAGTACGTACTTTGTAAAGTGTATGGAAAGATCTTCCCATTTTGCCTATATAGAATACAGGTCGCCTTTTACACTTTACTAAGAACACACTGGTGCTTTCAACATCACCTAGATTAATCATAGAGACAGAGACACGTGTCATGTGTGGGGCGAGGAGCGTCTTGTTGAAAACTAACACTACAGTGCTCTCATAAGAGACGTAATGTGTGAGAAGGCAGGATGTGTGTGACGTATCGTTGTGCGGTCAGAGTTCCCTCAGTCACTTCCAGCCTTGACGTGAAGTCATACCTGATGGCATCCCACCAGACATAACATAGCAGTGCGTCTCTAATACATTGAAAGATTGCGACCTCTCTCTACGTCGCCGCCGTATTCGCCGACGATGGCTGTATGACACCATCGCAGCCGAATTTACACTTGTATCCTGGTCAGAGGGGGCTCCAACGTCATACGGATAAGTGTGCTCATACAGACTAGTTCCTTGTAAATTTGACTCGATTTTGTAATCAGTGAAACAACACCACATACCGTCTCAGTCGGTGCGCTTTGGCATTGTCCTCCATTAAATAATCCGAAATCTTCCACTTGTTGTTAGTTCACTGAAAACACGTTGCTGTATATAGATCACACATAAGATTATGAATCTCAGCACTCTAACACCTGCCGGCCGCGGTGGTCTCGCGGTTCTAGGCGCGCAGTCCGGAACCGTGCGACTGCTACGGTCGCAGGTTCGAATCCTGCCTCGGGCATGGATGTGTGTGATGTCCTTAGGTTAGTTAGGTTTAAGTAGTTCTAAGTTCTAGGCGACTGATAACCACAGCAGTTGAGTCCCATAGTGCTCAGAGCCATTTGAACCAACTCTAACACCTGGACCACCAAAACGACCACTTTCTACAATGCACCTGGGTGCGTTAGGTGTTTCCACCTCTCAGTACATGAGGAAGCATCCAGCAGTGACGAACATGATGGTTTTGTGGTCCAGGTACATTAATAGGCCTCTCTGAGGTTTGCACTCCCGGAGCGCGCTCCAGCTCCGGAAGAGCAGCCGTCCGCTCAGCTCTCCGGCTTCCCCCACCACTGTGCTATTCCGGCCTGATATGTGAGTGAGACGGCTGTATCCTGAACGTTGAAAAGGTGGCAAACTTTGAGAGACATGTTTGCAACATAGTACAACTATTATGAAGAGCGAAAATTGCAGCATACTTTTATAAAGAGGATTCTATCACGTGTGTATGTTTGCAGCTTTTTATTTTTCTGCCATAGCAATAACTTTGATTATTTGAGTATAGAAGTGCTTTAGAAAGTGCTGATACGGTGAACTGAAGTACGAAAAGCTTCATGTACAGCCATTTAACATTAAGTTGCGATGTTCATGAATTTATACACATTTCAGTTTTTTAATATGTAATGTATGTGGAAGTATGGTCAAAGATACAAAGTTACATGGATTAAATTCTGTGACACCCGAACGTTGGTGCGGCGTTGTGAATTTCACAAATGTTAAAAAGTTCTCTCATACACTCCTGGAAATGGAAAAAAGAACACATTGACACCGGTGTGTCAGACCCACCATACTTGCTCCGGACACTGCGAGAGGGCTGTACAAGCAATGATCACACGCACGGCACAGCGGACACACCAGGAACCGCGGTGTTGGCCGTCGAATGGCGCTAGCTGCGCAGCATTTGTGCACCGCCGCCGTCAGTGTCAGCCAGTTTGCCGTGGCATACGGAGCTCCATCGCAGTCTTTAACACTGGTAGCATGCCGCGACAGCGTGGACGTGAACCGTATGTGCAGTTGACGGACTTTGAGCGAGGGCGTATAGTGGGCATGCGGGAGGCCGGGTGGACGTACCGCCGAATTGCTCAACACGTGGGGCGTGAGGTCTCCACAGTACATCGATGTTGTCGCCAGTGGTCGGCGGAAGGTGCACGTGCCCGTCGACCTGGGACCGGACCGCAGCGACGCACGGATGCACGCCAAGACCGTAGGATCCTACGCAGTGCCGTAGGGGACCGCACCGCCACTTCCCAGCAAATTAGGGACACTGTTGCTCCTGGGGTATCGGCGAGGACCATTCGCAACCGTCTCCATCAAGCCGGGCTACGGTCCAGCACACCGTTAGGCCGTCTTCCGCTCACGCCCCAACATCGTGCAGCCCGCCTCCAGTGGTGTCGTGACAGGCGTGAATGGAGGGACGAATGGAGACGTGTCGTCTTCAGCGATGAGAGTCGCTTCTGCCTTGGTGCCAATGATGGTCGTATGCGTGTTTGGCGCCGTGCAGGTGAGCGCCACAATCAGGACTGCATACGACCGAGGCACACAGGGCCAACACCCGGCATCATGGTGTGGGGAGCGATCTCCTACACTGGCCGTACACCACTGGTGATCGTCGAGGGGACACTGAATAGTGCACGGTACATCCAAACCGTCATCGAACCCATCGTTCTACCATTCCTAGACCGGCATGGGAACTTGCTGTTCCAACAGGACAATGCACGTCCGCATGTATCCCGTGCCACCCAACGTGCTGTAGAAGGTGTGAGTCAAGTACCCTGGCCAGCAAGATCTCCGGATATGTCCCCCATTGAGCATGTTTGAGACTGGATGAAGCGTCGTCTCACGCGGTCTGCACGTCCAGCACGAACGCTGGTCCAACTGAGGCGCCAGGTGGAAATGGCATGGCAAGCCGTTCCACAGGACTACATCCAGCATCTCTACGATCGTCTCCATGGGAGAATAGCAGCCTGCATTGCTGCGAAAGGTGGATATACACTGTACTATTGCCGACATTGTGCATGCTCTGTTGCCTGTGTCTATGTGCCTGTGGTTCTGTCAGTGTGATCATGTGATGTATCTGACCCCAGGAATGTGTCAATAAAGTTTCCCCTTCCTGGGACAATGAATTCACGGTGTTCTTATTTCAATTTCCAGGAGTGTATGTATCTGGCAGTCGCGCATACTGCTCTTGGGGTGAATTTTAGAAAAATCTTGTAAAAGCCTGGTTCGCACAAACAGGTCGTTGACCTGGATTCTCCAATGTACGTCTGTCAGCTTAAGTTTAACGAAGTATATTAGGAGGCAAAAGCGATAACGATCTGACAGATAAATCGAAATCCGCCTTCAGTCGTGCAATGTCTTGGAATCTGTTTGAGAAATCATGACGAAATGTTTCAATTAATAAAACGTACACAGTTATGTCTGGTCCATAAACGACTGCTTTGTCGTACAGAAAATATTCCACGTCATGAACCTGAAGCTGATTTTTCCCCTGGACTAACTTTTGTTTGATAGCATCTACCTTGTTCACCAAATGTTACCAAATGATTCTACACTTACATTAAGACATTTAATAAATTTAAATAATACCTGTCGTTGGCCACAAAAGATTTTGTCATGAGACTACTTACCCTCAACTCAGTTTTTTTCCCTAATGACTGGTTACTGTTCAGCCAGAACTCACTTTCGCTTGTCAGAAAATCATATCGTCTTTCTGGTTGGTGTTATAATCACGACCCACTAATTGTTTTTCCAGTCCATAATTTGGCGATGGAATGCTAAACACTTTACACGGCCTTTGAAGGATACGAAAAGGGATGCAGTTTCGATATAGCCTTGAACAGTGTGGCTTCTCCACTTTTTGTTCATTACCCAAGTGCGTGAGCGCCATAGTGTTCCTAATGCAAAACGTAAACATAATTCAACACACGTTGTGTTGTCAGCAAATTGCCTGGTGTCTGAGAAGGCGAATGCTTTGCTCAAGCGGTGTCCAACTGCAGCCTTGCTTTGTCCCTTCGTCCTCGTCCCTCAGCCCCACTGACCGCTGCTCTCGGAACACTAGGCAGCAGCGTGGGCGGATCGCTCGGGTTTGCGGTACGCTGTCTGGTTGTGCCTGTCTTAAAGTGTAGTGAGGCATAAGGTTGCATAGGCGTACAGGCCTCCAAATATTTGAACATGAATCACTCTCCAGTCAACGACACTGTGGTACTGTATTCCATCTCCATGTCTAATTAGGAGTGCATTTCACTCCGACTTCATTTTTAGGGATGACAACGCGCGATGTTATCGAACAGCGCAGGTGGAGTTCCTCTTGGAACAAGTGAATAGTCGGCCGCTGTTGACGAGCTGTTCTAGGCACTTCAGTCCGAAACCGCGTTGCTGCTTCTGTCGCAGGTTCGAATCCTGCCTTGGGCATGGATGTGTGTGATGTCCTTAGGTTAGTTAGGTTTAAGTAGTTCTAAGTCTAGGGGACTGACGACCTCAGATGTTAAGTCCCATAGTGCTTAGAGTCATTTGAACCAAGTGAATACTCGGCGTATGGACCGGCTTGCTAGCTCCCATGACATAAATCTCATGCAGCACGTGTGGGACTGTCAACCGCGCTGGTGTCGGGATGGACGGTCCTGCCACCAGAGCTCCTTACCAATCTTGTGGCTAGCATGGGGGCACGATGCAGAACATTAATTGCCGTCAGTGTTGATCACACACCCTATTAACAAGCATATCACGCTTTTTGTAATATTCAGGGGAGCATCATGTGTCGCGGTGGCCTTATATATATGCCTCGTTTATGTTCATCCCATTGTGTACTTCTTCAGTTACCTTATAAGTTTACTGTACCGTACTTTAGAAGTTCTTTCTACACTACGTGATCAAAAGTATCCGGACACCTTACTGAAAATGACTTACAAGTTCGTGGCGTCCTCCATCGGTAATGATAAAATTCAATATGGTGGTACCCCACCCTTAGCCTTCACGGCAGATTCCAGTCTCGCAAGCATATGTTCAATCAGGTGCTGGAAGGTTTCTTGCGGTATGGCAGCCCTTCCTTGACGGAGTGCTGCACTGAGGAATCGATGTCGGTCGGTGAGGCCTGGCACGAAGTCGGAGTTCCAAAATATCCCAAAGGTGTTCTGTTGGATTCAGGTCAGGACTCTGTGTAGGCCAGTACATTACTGGAATGTTATTGTCGTGTAACCTCTCCGCCACAGGCGGTGCATTATGAACAGGTGCTCGATCGTGTCGAAAGATTCAATCGCAATCCCCGAATTTCCCTTCCACAGTGGGAAGCCAGAAGGTGCTTAAAACATCAGTTTAGGCCTGTGCTGTAATAATGTACACAAAACAACAGGGGGGTGCAATCCCCCTCCATTAAAAACACGACCACACCATAACACCACCGCCTCCGAATTTTACTGCTGGCACTACACACGCTGGCAGATTACGTTCACCAGGCATTCGCCATACCCACACCCTGCCATCGGATCGCCACATTGTGTAGCGTGATTCGTCGCTCCACACAACGTTTTTCAGCTGTTGAATCGTCCAATGTTTAAGCTCCTCATACGAAGAGAGGCGTCGTTTGTCATGTACCTGCGTGATGTGTGGTTTAAAAGCAGCCGTTCGACCATGGAATCCAAGTTTTCTCACCTCCCGCCGAACTGTCGTAGTACTTACAGTGGATACTGATGCAGTCTGGAATTTCTGTGTGATGGTCCGGACATATGTCTGCCTATTACACATTATGATACTATTCAACTGTCGGTGGTCTCTCTCAGTCAACGAACGAGGTCGGCCTGTACACTTTTGTGCTGTACGTGTCCCTTCGCGTTTCCACTTCATTATCACATTGGAAACAGTGGACATAGGGATGTTTAGGAGTGTGGAATCCTCGCGTACAGACGTATGACATAAGTGACACCCAATCATCTGACCACATTCGAAGTCCGTGAGTTCCGCGGAGCGCCCCATTCTGTTCTCTCACGATGTCTCAGGTCGCTGATATGGAATACCTGGCAGTAGGTGGTAGCAAAATGCACCTAATATGAAAAAACGTATGTTCTGGGGGTGTCCGGATACTTTTGATCGCATAGTGATGTATGGTGCAAGTATCGTCGAGCTGTGTTACTTGACAACGTCTCATCATGCGAAAGCTACTTTGGTCCTTAGCATTTGCTCACCAGTGTGCAGATCAGAATTTAAGGTTTGATGAAAAAGGATGGGCCTGACAATTAGCCATTTTTCTGTTTCTTGATGCTACTGCGTAAGATTTTGAGATATCCAACGTCCATTTTCCTACAACTTCACGTACCCCGATAAATACGATCGTGCTTCAACAGTACGAAAATCGTTTGAAAAGCATCACTACCACGCACACGTTGCGGAAGTCAGATGCTGTCCTGATATAAAACAAGAATACCTGAGTTGTTCAGTCGGTGAACTACCGCCATTTTATAAGGTTTCAGTGTCAGTTTGCGAACGGTTCAGTGAACAGATACTACTGGTGGCAACCAGTCTGAAGGGACAAATGTCGCGACAATTGTTGCGGACCTTCAACTTATTTGAAGCTTTGCTAAATAATGAAGCTTTAATCGGTAATCATACCAATGTTCAGACATTACAAAAAATCAGTGCTAAAGGTTCAAAACTGAGCTTGCAGAACTCTATTTTTCATCTTAAGTTGTCCATTTCGAAGGGCTAAAATCGCATTAATACATATTATGTACAAACTGGTAGCAGATCATCAACTTCCTGTTCTTATTATTAACCTTGAATGAATTACTGTCTCAGCAATGATACACCAGGTGTCGGCAAGTCTTGCACTTTGAATATGCATGCGGATCGTCTAAGAGGCCACGCCATCACCAATGCTGTACAGAGTCGATTGTCATGAGCTTGTTGCTCAGCGTTTTTATTAAAACTACACTGGTCACTTTTCCCTTTTTTTGTGATAAGCTAATATTTCCAAGCCAAGAAAAGCTTATGAATATAAATTTCTTGTTTTTAAACAAGTTTTGTTTAAATATCTAAAATTGTAGCATCGCTCCGTTGTTAAACTGATGTACTGTTTAATTTTTCCACTCATTAGTAAAAAATAAAAATAAAATGTTATAAACAAGAGCAAAAAAAAGACCAGAAAATACCGATTATTTAGAACTAAAATACCAGGATCGGTTTTAGTTGGTTGGTTTTTCCCATTTCTTCTGACAATACTCGTAATATACTTTCTAAGGCACGGAATACACAGATTTTGACTACCAGAAAGTATTACAGAGCTTTAGCATGAATGTCGCTAACACACTGCTGGGTCTCGATCTCTGTAAAGAGTCCCATAGTACAGCAGAGCCCGCATCTCGTGGTCGTGCGGTAGCGTTCTCGCTTCCCACGCCCGGGTTCCCGGGTTCGATTCCCGGCGGGGTCAGGGATTTTCTCTGCCTCGTGATGGCTGGGTGTTGTGTGCTGTCCTTAGGTTAGTTAGGTTTAACTAGTTCTAAGTTCTAGGGGACTTATGACCACAGCAGTTGAGTCCCATAGTGCTCAGAGCCATTTGAACCATTTGAACCAGTACAGCAGAGCTCCCATAGCGACGCACGTGTGGGTCTCACGATTAATACCAGACAGCAGCTGCGTCTGCTCCCGCAACCCTTTTGTAGATTCTCTCTATAATGTGGATTACACTATACACATTTACATCCATTAACATTAGTTGTTCAGAAAAGCCACATTTTGTGTGAAAAGGCTGCTATCCGCTACCTTTGTGACACACACACACACACCCACACACACACACACACACACACACACACACACACACACGCACAGAGAGAGAGAGAGAGAGAGAGAGAGAGAGAGAGAGAGAGAGAGAGAGAGACAAGACAGACGTTCGCTTCTACACATGGAAGTGGGCACCTTGCTTTTATAAATACAACAAAAACGTAACTCAATTTGCAGCACATACAGTGTCACATCGTGTAACGTGTACGATGTAAATCAGACCACATAATTGATACTCAACGTAATACGAAAATACCTAAATATAATTTACGCCAAATCGTCGTTGCCTGTCGTCCATGATCGATGCTGAAATTTACATTTGCATAAGCTTAGTTACCGAGGCATGTATTTCTCTAATATGGAGATAGACTCATTTCCATTTATTTATTGGACAGGAAATTCAGAAACGGCAAATGCTGTATTACGGAGTGAAATATTAATGGTTTCTATTTTTCCTTTTTGTATGCGTCTGGTATTAGTTGTATATCTCATTATCTATTTTCAATGAACGTTTTTATTCACATAATGTGGAAGTAATATTTTATGGCTTAAACGGATCTGGTGATCTAAACTATCGTGTATGTAAATCTACTTTTGACGTCTGTTATGCCAACCGTTAATGCGGGAAGGAAATTTAATCTTATGCTTTTGCCTCGCTTTAAGTCCACCTTGCGGTTTGATGTTGAAATGTATGTCACATACTTTTGGGAAGATTTGGATAGTCTACGTCTATTACTTCTAAAATATTTCATCCTTTGTTCGATGTCTACGTTTATTATTGAAAACAAAACGAAACTCCATCTCGAAATCTGGAGAAAAATGCAAAGAGGTTCTGGCTGTATGTAAAATACACCAACGACGAGGTGCAGTCAACACCTTCACTGCGCGATAGCGAAGGTAATGTTAATGATGACAGTTCCACTAAAGCGGAGATACTAAACACAATTTCCCGAAATTCCTTCAATAAAGGGGCGAAATAAACATTTCAGAATTCGAATCAAGAAGTGCTGCCACTTGAGTAACTTAGAAATAGATATCCTTGCGGTAGCAAAGCAGCTTAAATCACATAGCAGTGCAGGTATTCTACTCGATGTCTCATACCAGCTAGATTCCTTGCCGATATAATAGCTCTGTACGTAACAATCATATACAACCCCTCGCTCGGCGAAAGATACGTTCCTAAATACTGTAAAGTTCCACAGGTCACACCAATACTTAAGAAGGGAAGCAGCAGTAATCCGATCAATTACAGACCCATATCACTGAAGCCGATTCGCAGTAGGCTTTTGGAACATATGTTGCATGAGAATATTATGAATTACTTCGAGGAAAACGATTCAGAAAACATAATTCTTTTGAGACAGAAGTAACTCTTTATTCCATGGGGATCTCAAACTGATTTCATATTTCTAGGCTTTCAAAAGGTTTCTGACATCACTTCTCACAGGCGACTTTTAATCATATTGCGTGCCTATGGAGTAGAGTCTCCGCTTTGTCACTCGATTCCTGATTTTCTGACAGAACGAAGTGATACCTAATGTTCCCAGAGAACTGTTATAGGTCCACAGTTGTTGATAATCTATATAAACTATTTAGGAGACAATCTCAGCGGCCCTCTTAGAGGGTTTGCAGACGATGCTATCATTTACCGACTAGGAAAGGCATTAGAAAATCAAACAAATTACAAAAATTATTTACACAATGTATATCTTCGGTGAGAAAAGTGGCAGTTAACTCTAAATAATGGAAAGTTTTGCTGGTTGCGGCGAGATCTTTTTGCGAAATTTAAATCTCCAACTTTCTTCTGCGAATGCGAAAATATTTTGTTGAGCTGCCCACATGAAGAGAAATGATTATTGTAATAAAATAAAAGATATCTGAGTTTACAGGGAAAGACAAGCGTGTTAGTATTTCCCATATTATTAGAGAGATGAACGGCAGAGAAATGGTATGAAAGTGATCCCATGAACCCCTTCCAGGCTCTTAAGACCGAATTACAGAGTATTCGTGCAGATGTAGAAAGTGAACAGTATTTTCTTCTTGTTGTTACAATCAGTGTATAGGGAACATTCTTTTTTTTTCCTGGATGCAACTGACAAGTGAGCAGACAAACGTGTCACATTAAATAACATTCAAAAAGACAAATAAAAGCCTTTGGTGTGACCATTATCCGGAGAAAAAATATAAATTTTCGTTTTATAAATGGAAACGTAAATAGGATGCCAAAACTTGATTAAAAAAATAAGAAAAGAGACACCAAGTGAGTCCATAGTTATGACAGAAGTTACTCGCTGTTCTCGTGCGAAAAATCTGCAATTAGTGATGGCCAGTATTGATGTTGTGAAGCAGTTAGCTTACAGAATATGAAAGCTACAAAATGTCGCGACGTGAACATGTGTGACCTCTCATCTATGATCAGATGTGACGAAACGCAGATTTATGTCGAGAAAACAAATAATTGTAAGTAGTAATTTATTAATACAAAAATTATGTCGTAAGACGTTTTCTACAAAACTATATTATCTCAGGTTAAATCCACGGAAGATGGCTTAATGGAAATGACGAAATGCTTCTGGAACAAAATATAGAGTACAGGAAGAAAAAAGGCGTTTCTTGAATAAAACGAATAAAAAGAAAACTGCTTGAAGCTAAAACATAAGAATTTCATTGTGAAAGTGTCATATCTAATGTCAAATGTTCAATAACCATAAGCGCTGTGAACTGGAGCCATAACAGACGTGATAATGTCAGAAACACAGTTGACAGCTAAATCCCACAACTAGTATTAAGCATGACAAAATCATCCCTACTGCTAGCCGCATCTTTGATATGGTTTGTTTTACATAAAACACGCCTACGATCGGTTACTCTTTGATTTGCTTGAAATTAATTGAGGACCAATTTATAACTGTACTTTTACTTCTGACACACCACCTCTTGCGTATACATACCAGCTTATTCGTTTGATGTTCAGCGGTTCTGATGGGCTACGTTAATAACAATGTCATGCTGATATGACATGACATGATACGTAAATAACATATGAATTATACTAGGTAAAATGGAAATGCAGTGTGGCTAGGACTTCCCGTTGGGTAGACCGCCTGTTGCAAGTCTTTCGAAAGACATATCGATGGAAATGAAATGGTAATCATAGGGAAAACACAACACTTAGTCCGTAAGCGGAGAAAATCTCCGACCCACTCGGGAATCGAACCCGGGCCTTTAGGTATTACATTCCGTCGCGCTGAACACTCAGCTACCAGAAGCGGACATTACAGTATACTAGGTTATACCACCTCTTCTTTAGTTGATTGTATTCTCTGGTGGTTTCATACATTTTTGCTGTATATTTTTACCGTGATGAGGTTATTAAACGTAATCGCTAGCGATAATAAAGGACATACAGATAGCTGTGAGTCACGCATTTTGTAAAATACGTAACTGTTTAAAAATTGTCCGTGCTGGAAATATTCGTGGAACGTGTGATTTTTGTTTCACACTGGATCTGGATGGAAGTAGCTAAACAGAAACACACCTAGTCCGCTACATTATACGAGCGCTGTTGCAGGCAGTAAGGCGATCACAGTCCAAATTGGACAGCTGTTACACTCAGAGTTTAAGATAGAATATTAGGAACTCATTGCTGGGCATTTAACTTCCAGCAAGACCGCTCTCGCCAATCTTATCATCACACGTCTTCGCCTTGCAGCCCGCTTCTGATGATAATGTAGATGACGCAGAAAGTTTGTTTAATGAATGGTATCAATAATGGTTGTTTTTGGGTCCGGTATCGAGTCTGACATGCCAGACGAAGACACAGAGAAAAATCTTCAGGCATAAGGTTGTGGTGAACGATGCAAGCTGTAAGCGGAGCTCTTCCTGATATCGTAGGTTATAACGACTTTACACCTATAGCGTTTCGCTGCTATCTCTCTACATTTTCGTCACCCTAACTGATCTGCGTGACCTGTCCCCCACTGAACATGTATGGTACACGATATGTTGGCATTTGTTCTTACAGGAAGGGTCACAGTTACTTGTTACAATAGGTGGAAGAAGATCATGATTATGTCACACACCAAGTGAACATCGGCAGGCGCGATCTTCGTGCTGTTTGTTGTAGAACACTAAGAAATCTAAGTGCAACGTTTGTCCAAGAAAAACTGTTTACTGGTATATAACTCTGTGTTTTCACTGATTTTTAAAGTCATTAGTCTGTCGATTGGCTTTGGTGCTGCCCTCTGTTTTCTTATATCAGTTGCTAACCTCTTCAGCTCAAATTCTACGTACACCTGACACTCCCTACACACTGTTTTCCATATTCTGGTCCTTTTCTGTCCCTACTACCACTTGTTTTTACTTCTGTAGCTCCTTCTAACTCCGTGTTAAATATTCCGGGATGACACAGTAAATGGCGTACTAAACTGTCTCTTCTTCTGGTAAGGCTCTTCCAACGTCTTCTATAATCGCCTACTCTTTTTAGTATTTTTTCTTTTTGTATTTTATCTGACCACATAATTCGCAACTTTCTTCAATAGCAGTACGATTCAAATGTTTCATACAGAGCTGTGCTCAATATGTACAACCTCAGGAACTTCTTTCTCATTTCCATATAAATGTCTCCCACCAGTATAGCTCTTAATTGAAATAAATTTCTTCACCAGTGCAAATCCAGTTTCGAGATTTGTGTTGCATCTGACACCTTGCGTAATGTTCCTTCTTATGTAGGACGGTTTGTTGCCAATTTCGTTGCTTAAGAAGTAGTTCCGTCCTTCCTACTACTCTCCAATCCTTTTGTATTTGCTTTTATTTATTCTTAAGGTGTATATTCTTGTCTAAACATGCTGCCTATCCCTTTCAACGGGCCTTCTATGTGTTGCTTACATCCAACTAGGAGGTAAGTGCAAGTTGAACATTAGTGGCGAGAATTAGCAACCTCACCTTATGCCTTTTTTTAACCCGAATTCCTTTAGCTCGACTTGAAAATTATTATTAGTCCAACTTGTAGATTATTCAACCCTTTAGTTTAGCTAAATCCGGCAAAGATTGTGAAAACTCCTGAAGCCCATATATAAACCGATAAATTCCAAGAGCGCATCATTTTTTCGATCTGTTGTAATGAAACATTATGTTGACAAAAATGTGCTAACCATCTTGGATCATGTCAAATGACCGATTCCCAACCGAGATATCCACTACCATGTAGATGTACGAAAATGTGTAAACGTCAAAATACATAAACACTTAATGTAATTACGATGATGATTATGGACTTCTTAAAAAAATTAGCAGTGATCAACAATTATTTATTTGTACTTTATTTCTGAAATGTATGTTTCAAAGATGGTTTTGCCCAAATAGATCGATATACTGTACGAGAGTAATCTCTTTGCTACATGTCGTTAGAAGTTAATCTCTGTCTTTGGGCAGTTCATAATACGAGTTTGAAGAGCGAGGACTTAGTACGAATTATGTGTTTGTTATATTATCATGGTAATCGATGTTAATTTGCCTTGTGAAGTAAAATGACTGAAAATATATGTGTTCAACAACAGAAAGTCCACCAGTATTCATACTGTTTAATAAAATAAAACCGAGCATCCACTAGACCAGAACAAAAAGGATCCATTTCAGAATGGACTACGAGCCTACAACTTACAACAAAGAAGAAGAATAAACGATGAGTGTTATGAAAACCGTTGCTACCTGTGCCTGTTGAAAATGTGACCAGCTGCCCAAATTATTGACTTCCTTCAAAATTAATAAATCGACTTTAGGCTACAAAAGGATGATGTTTTCCAGTATTAAGCGCACTGTCGGAATGGCTTCTGTCAACGTGCGGTTCATAATTTGTACAAAACCATGACTACATTTTCCAGTTTCCACTTCTGTCGGATTTTTTGCCGACTACTGTTCTGAACAGTGTAAGCTTACGAGCTTTCGGCACCGTTGTCACCGAAGGTAAAATTTGGATTGGTAGACCGCGATGTATTTCTTCGATACGTTCGATGTTTCAAACCCTCAGTCAACCGAGGACATCATAAGATCCTGAAGAAAATCCCAGCAGAGGGGTCGGAACGTCGATCATACAGAAGGAATGTGACGCGGCCTAACAGTAAGTGTAGTGTACATTATATAATCCATTAAATTTTTCTGACTAAATGCTGCGAAACTATCGTGAGAAAGTACAGGAGAAATACAGGTGATTATGGAATACCGCAACTACATTTAATATGCGCTATGCCGATAGCTTCGGTCTCATGACTAGATAGTAAGATGTAATTTTTTTGCGAAATGTCTATTTAATACATTTACAAGCGCTAGATCGCTATACTTACTTTTTGAACAGCTCTAAATTTCTTATAGCAGTTCAATGTTCTGTCAGAAAAAAATCCTGGTGTTGTTTCAGAAAGAAAGATACGCTCTCCTCTTGTGAAAACAGTTGAAAATCTTATGCAGATATCGGCACCGATTATGAAATATTTGTTATGTCCACGCTACGTGGAACATAGAGTATTAGACAGAAAGATCTAACTATTGTGGGAAACTCGCTTGAGCCTTTCTACATAAAATTACACACTACCGGAAGGAAAGCTCAACACCCTTGGGGCAAGGTCGTTTTACTAATCAGTGCAGTGACAGATAGGTCACTGTTGTAAGACTGTACGATAACAAATTCAGACCAGCCAGGGTAAATGGTGCCCATTCAGTCGAATGATTACGCAATGTAGTCCTCTGCCGCGACAACACAGGTGCACAATCTCTCGTGCAGACGATCAGAACGGTTTCAAATGGTATCCGACGATACATTACCCCAAGTTTCTTGCATCTTTTGTTGCAGTTGGGCAAAGGTTTTCGCAGGCTACGGAGACCGAGTAAGTTTCCGATTCATAGTGTCCCACAAGTGTTCAAATGAAGAGAGACTTGGTGGTTTTATTGGCCATGGCGGTTGTAAATCACGAAGAGCACGGTGTGTCAAAACAGCCATATGTGAACGTGTCGTTCCGAAAAAGCACTTCATCTTCCTGTCGGAGAAATGGCAGCAGCCGGCGCTTCAGTCCGGAACCGCGCGACTACTACGGTGGCAGGTTCGAATCCTGTCTCGTGCATGGGTGTGTGTGATGTCCTTAGGTTAGTTAGGTTTAAGTAGTTCTAAGTTCTAGGGGACTGATGATCACAGATGTTAAGTCCCATAGTGCCAGGAGACATTTGAACCATTTTTTTTAATGGCAGTAGCACGGGCAAATCAATCCACGCACTGTAACGGCCACTGCTTACTTTACCCTGCAGCAGCATCAAATATGAAAGCGAGTTGTAACTGATGCCTGCCGCACAATGAAGACTAGGATGGAACCTGTGTGTCTAGGGTAGATGCTCTCTGATACAGGCAGTTCATCAGGTCTACGTCATACACGTGTACGATCTTCGCTGACATGCAAACGGCACCTACTCTCATCACTGAAGACAGAAGAGTACCATTCTACTCTCCTGTCAACTCTTCCACAACACCGGAGTAGCTGTGATTGGCGGTGTCGTGATGACAGTGGTATCCTAGCCAGATTCACACGTGTTCTTATTCGTCCTGCAAGCGAATCATTCCCAACGGTCCCTGACGACGATGTAGATACAACATGTGCTCAGATTTTGTCCATGGATGACGCTAAGTCGGCGCCACTGCACGCGCAATACGGCGATCTCGACGTGAGTGTGTAGTATGCACACGTCGAGAACCTGGTCTACAGGTGAGAGAATGTTGCACAGACTACTTGAAAGCAGCGACGCGCCGCCGATACACTGTACGCAACACGTGCAACCGTCCGTCGATACATCTATCCAACTTCCCGCTGGCACATAATACGATCCCGTTCAAATGAGAGAAGTTATTCAATGCGACTGTATGCTTGTTGGTGGGACATGGTTGTACAATAAAATGAAAGCTGCAAACGCTGTTCACCGGTAAACGTAGCACAGTTGCTGCCTCTAGAGTCAAAACACAGCGTGCACCAGGAGGCCTACTGGGCGCTGTCTGATCGCCGATGACCATTAAACCCTGAAGAGCCAAAGAAACTGGTACACTTGATTAATATCGGGTAGGGCCCCCCGCGAGCACGCGGAAGTGCCGCAACACGATGTAGCATGGGCTCGACTAATGTCTGAAGTAGTGCTGGAGGAAACTGACAGCATGAACCATGAACCCCTCAGGGCTGTCCATACATCCGTAAGACTAATAGGGAGTGGTGATCTATTCTGAACAGCACGTTGAAAGCCATCCCATATATGCTCAATAACGTTCGTGTCTGGGGAGTGTAGTGGCCGGAGGAAGTGTTTAAACTGTCAAGAATGTTTCTGGAGCCATTCTGTGTGGGTGTCGCATTGCTCTGCTGGAACTGCCCAAGTCCGTCGGAATGCACAATGGACATGAATGGATGCAGGTGATCAGACAGGATGCTTGCGTGCGTGTCACCTGTCAGAATAGTATCTAGCCGTACCAGGGGTCACATATCACTCCAACTGGACACGTCCTACACCATTACATAGCCTCCACCAGCTTGAAGCGTCCCCTACTGACATGCAGGGTCCATGGATTCATGAGGTTGTCTCCATATCCGTACACGTCCATCTGCTCGATACAATTTAAAACGGGACTCTTCCGACCAGGCAACATGTTTCCAGTTATCAACAATCCAATAACGGTGTTGGCAGGTCAGGCGAGGCGTAAAGATTTGTGTTGATGATGTTTCTTTGAATGGTTCGCACGCTGACACTTGTTGATGGCCCAGCATTGAAATCTGCAGCAATTCTCGGAAGGGTTGCACATCTGTCACAATGAACGATTCTCTTTACTTCTTGTTGGTCTATTTCTTGAAGGATTTTTTTTTTTCCGGCCGCAACGATGTGGGAGATTTTATGGTTTACCGGATTCCTGATATTCGAGGTACTCTCGTGAAATGTTCATACGGGAAAATCCCCACTTCATCTCTACCGCGTTGGTGCTGTGTTCCGTCGCTTGCGCGCCGACTATAGCACCACGTTCGAACTCACTTAAATCTTGATAACCTGCTATTGCAGCAGCAGTAACCAATCTATTAACTGCGCCAGACACTTGTTGACTTATATGGAAAGTAACTGTATAATTATGTTTTTATTAAACAGTGACCAACAGATTTTTCCCTGACAAAGACAACTCAAACTTAACCTATTCATTTATTACCCACAATATACAAGCTCAACGCAATCTGACTGCTATACATTGACAACATGACTTCCAATAATTAACACAAAAGAATGGCCCTGAATTGCAAGAAATCCTAACAAGAATTCAAATCCAAGCAATATGAAATTAAGGAAATATGGAACTACCTCCATCTCTGTTAATTACCTAAACTCATTTCAATCACGAATCCCAATAGTGGAAACCCCATTCTTTTTCCTAAGTCACTTACCTCACAGAAAATCTTAATAACACGAACTACAGCAACTAAAGCAAGTAGCAACAACAACCAGCTAAATAAAAGGATTTTAATTACTAAAGATTCTACTACTAGGAGGCACATGGTTAGCAAAAGAAAGATTTTATTGAAGATCAAACAACTTATTTAGAAAATTTTACCTTATTCATGTGACATCCAGTTCCAAAATTATATAGTGGTCAATAATTCCATTACCAAAACATTACCAACAACATTCATCCTCATTTTACAATGCATGTCCTACCAAAACAGAGTCTCCACTAAGAAAAAACATGTCCATACACTTCTCCATCCACTCCCTAACTGCTGGTCCGTCCAACCACAGAATCTCTTGCCGAGGGCGCAGAGCGCTGTCAGCGACATTAACAGAGTCCACAGCGCTGCCAACATACAAACAGATAACTTACAAAAAGGTTACTTACAATATAAGCGTTGCCGACCGCAGCGCCGTATTCTGCCTGTTCGCATATGCCTGTACCAGTTTCTTTGGCGCTTCAGTGTAAATCAATCACTAACCCTATAAAACTCAGTAACCACATATTATACCCCAATGCCACAGAACACTGTTCTTGAGCGGCAGTGTTAAACTCTTCATTTTGCCTTCACTTCGACAATCGATTTCATGCAGCTCTACATGATTGTGTAACCTGTTCGTCTTCTCATCTGTTCATTACTAGTACAACTTCAATTTTAACATATTCACTGCAGTCAAGGTATGGTTTCCTTTTACAATGTTATCTACAGTACCTCGTTCCATTACTATATTTACTATTTCGTGTTCGTCAATGTCTCATGGCAAGTCTTATAAACATCACATTGTTTGGTCCATTTGTGGCATACATTTCTTTCCTCCCTGATTGGGTATGTCTTCATTAATCACCCCACTATCCGTCAAATTGTCAAGATCCATTAAGATAATTTTCTTCTTCCTAAACTTCAATTCCTTTTCGAAACTTGGCCTATGTTTTGTCAGATATCTGTATGCAGATTAGATAACACGGTGCACAAGACCCTGTCGCACTTTCTTCCGAAATGTTTCTTTCTTTCATGATTTCACCTCCTATAGCTGCAGTCTCTTATTTTCACTCTCAGTACTTTACCCCTAACAACTTCAGCATTTCAAAGAGTGCATTCTAGTCAATATTGAGAACAGTGTGTAACCGGCACAATAGCAAACGCAAGCGTGCAAATGTCAATGCGTACTATAGTACAGGTACCAGATGTCAGATGTCAGTTGTGGGATGAAGTTCCATGCCTGTTGTAGTTGGTCGATCAATTATGCTGGTTGTGGATGACTGAGGAGCTATCGTTCGATGATGTCCCATATGTGCTCGATTGGAGACTTATTTGGTGACTGAGCAGGCCCAGTCGACACTCTACACAGCACGCTGGGTTATAACAGAGGTAATGTGGGCGAGCGTTATCCTTTTGGAGAATACCTGAGTGCTGTTCATGATTGGCAGCACAAAAGTTCGAATCACAACAGTGACGCAGAAATTTGCAATAAAGTTACGTGGATAACAAAAAGATGTGCTACTGCTGTCATACGAAAAAGCACCTAAAATCGTAACTCTAGGTATTCGTCCAGAGAGTCTAGGCTTCCATATAAGTTGGTTGCCGGCTCTCACCTGGCGTGCTTTTAACCAATACCCGGCCATCACTTGCACCGAGGCAGAACCGGGTTTTCCAGAAAACTCAAATGACTCTCGCTTAACGCCACTGAAGTCCCCAACAGCCGTGGTTTGGGATCAGGGAATGAATTGCACACGGCAGTGCGCCTGGCTCGGAGTTGTCCTTGAAGTAACCGATTTGTAACAGCTCGTTGTGTGTCTCTGTGCTGCTCAAATTGCTGCTGCAGGGGCGCCAGGGCGACAAGCCGAACACTATGGTCGTCCCCACGGAAGTGCCACGTGCTTGTCCGGAACCGGGCCTTCTTGCGACCGTACCTTCCCGTGACCACCACTATTGCAGCTATGTACAGTGACTACATTCCCGCCAAGTTTTTCTGCAATATCGCGAAATGAACATCCGGTTTCTTGTAGCCCTACTACAAGACCACGTCTTAAAGGCTTTCTTCACTAACATCAACTCACCACGTCCAATCTCAAAGGCAACTAACGCTCACGACCGTTACAGTGCGTATTTAAAGCAAACCGGATTTGCGTCCTCATAGTCTCACTATTAGCTCCACTCTTATGTGACTGGCGAAAACTTTGAGAAGTCGCCATCTCTCAGATGCAGAAACACATCTGTCAATTTCCGTTTGTCTCGCACAACTCCTTCTTGGTGTCAGGATTTTCCCCGTCGGTGCATATTACAAAGTACCAACTGAGTTCGGTTGTAAAATGTCTGTTCAGCTAGCTATCCAGCTTCCGAATACTGTTCGTGTTTCACAGCATACATTCGACCTCCTTCGAATGTATGCCGTTCGTATCTTATCAGCGTGAGGTGTGAGATTACCGACGTTGTATCTCATTATCAGCCCTCGAGGTAATAACGCACCGTGTTCACCACCGATGCAAGGCACTGGTGATTTATCGCAGACTGCATTGTGAGCGTCTGCTTGTTACGCTGTATCAGTCTGTCGCAAGATGTCGTCTGAAGGACAACTGCTCCCTCACTTTGCACCTCCGTTGAGGAATTAAATGCTACAAATTTCTGTGTGTTTCTTTCGTACAAGTTCGGCAAATCACGTGATATTCAAAATCATGACTTCTGTTGTTTTCTGTTCCCCATTTTCCTCTGAGGTTGTAATATCTGTGAAACGACTAGAAACATCCAACTAAGGTATCGAATGAGTGACTGAGCCAACTTAGTTCAAATAAGTTGTAATGTACACTACTGGCCATTAAAATTGCTACACCAAGAAGAAATTCAGATGATAAACTGGTATTCATTGGACAAATATCTTATACTAGAACTGACATGTGATTACATTTTCACGAAATTTGGGTGCATAGATCCTGAGAAATCAGTATCCAGAACAACCATCTCTGGCCGTAATAACGGCCTTGATACGCCTGGGCATTCAGTCAAACAGAGCTTGGATGGCGTGTACAGGTACAGCTGCCCATGCATCATCAACACGATACCACAGATCATCAAACAGTTCAAATGGCTCTGAGCACTATGGGACATAACATCTATGGTCATCAGTCCCCTAGAACTACTTAAACCTAACTAACCTAAGGACAGCACACAACACCCAGTCATCACGAGGCAGAGAAAATCCCTGACCCCGCTGGGAATCGAACCTGGGAACCCGAGGGTGGGAAGCGAGAACGCTAACGCATGACCACGAGCTGCGGACTACAGTTCATCAAGAGTACTGACTGGCGTATTGTGAAGAGCCAGTTGCTCGGCCACCATTCACCATACGTTTTCATTTGGTGAGAGATCTGAAGAATGTGCTAGGCAGGACAGCAGTCGAAAGTTTTCTGTATCCAGAAAGGCCCGTACAGGACCTGCAACATGCGGTCGTGCATTATCCTGCTGCAATGTAGGGTTACGCAGGGATCGAATGAAGGGTAGAACCACGGGTCGTAACACATCTTAAATGTAACGTCCACTGTTCAAAGCGCCGTCAATGCCAACAAGAGGTGACCGAGACGTGTAACCAATTGCTCCCCATACCATCACGGCGGGTGATGCGCCAGTATGGCGATGACGAATACACGCTACCTATGTGCGTTCACCGCGATGTCGCCAAACACGGATGCGGCCATCATGGTGCTGTAAATAGAACCTGGATTCATCCGAAATAATGGCCTTTTGCCATTCGTGCACCAAGGTTCGTCGTTGAGTACACCATCGCAGGCGCTCCTGTCTGTGATGCAGCGTCGAGCGTATCCGCAGCCACGGTCTCCGAGCTGATAGTCCATGCTGCTGCAAACGTCGTCGAATTGTTCGTGCAGATGGTTGTTGTCTTGCAAACGTCCCCATCTGTTGACTCAGGGATGGAGACGTGGCTGCACGATCCGTTACAGCCATGCGGATAAGATGCCTGTCATCTCGACTGCTAGTGATACGAGGCCCTTGGGATCCAGCACGGCGTTCCGTATTACCCTCCTGAAGCCACCGATTCCATATTCTGCTAACTGTCTTTGAATCTCGACCAACGCAAGCAGCAATGTCGCGATACGATAAACCGCAATCGCGATAGGCTACAATCCGACCTTTATGAAAGTCGGAAACGTGATTGTACGCATTGCTCCTCCTTACACGAGGCATCACAACGTTTCACCAGGCAACGCCGGCCAACTGCTGTGTGTGTATGAGAAATCGGTTGGAAACTTTCCTCATGTCAGCACGTTTTAGGTGTCGCCACCGGCGCCAACCTTGTGTGAATGCTCTGAAAAGCTAATCTGTTGTATACCACAGCATATTCTTCCTGACAGTTAAATTTCGTGTCTGTAGAACGTCATCTTTGTGGTGTAGCAGTTTTAATGGCCAGTAGTGTATATTCATGATTTTGTAAGAGTGGAATCGGGTTAAAATACTAACGTTCTGTTACAAATTCGTTAAGGCTTTCATGGCCGCTTGTTGACAAATTGTTTGTTGGGTACTGTCTCGGGTTCCTCGGACGACGTTTGTTCGATAATATTTCTGACGTTTCGACAGTCCACAACTAGCAAAGGAGAGCGAAGCTATGATAATGCCAGCCACTTATGCTGGTGAAGCGTCAGAAAATTAATCGAAGAAATGTCGGCCGAAAAATTCGAGACAGAACCGAATAAGCAATTTGTCGATGTAAAATTAATCTCAGAAGTAAGTTTAATATGTGTAACATACAGTTTGTACCCAAACTCCAGCGACAAAACTTCAGCGTTTGTTCAGGGATATTTTCTGAGTATTTTGGTTTAACGAAAACATAGTTACCGGTGCGTTCTCACAAAGTAATAACATGATTGTGATTTACTGAGTTTGTTACGCCTGGTTAGCATTGTTTCTGTGAAAGAAAGAAAGCTGTTAATTAGAAAAAGTAATACAAGAAGAAAGCTAAAATAACTATGAGGGCAGTTTCACTGACTGATACTTACAAAAATCTTGGTTGGGCCAGCCACCCTGCCAACACATTAAAAATTTCTCCCTAAAATTTTAGGGAACATGTTTGACATTTCACAAAACCTCAAAACTTGTAGCAGATCCGTTTCACTGTCAGCAAAAATAGATCGGAATTTTGCCGGTAAATTAGCTGCTGCCCTATAGTCAGAATATAAAACACCGTCTACTAAGACGTGACGCACCGTGATCCATACACCTCAAGAACCACACAATGGAGGATCCTCTCACTGGAGTAAAAAGCAGTGTGTCATAGTACTGAGTCCTACTCACACAAAATCCAGTTTCTCCGTAACGAGCCAGGGTCCCACGGGACCTTAAAAACAAAAAACCTTAGAAAATTTCACTGAAGAATCTCCCCAATTTTTATGTCTGAATTCGGGCTCTCCCTGTATAAACATGTTACGGCATCCTAATGCATGATCAGAGCGATCTATCTGACGTAGAAAAGGGCGTAATTGTTGGCTTTTGGGCCAACGGTGAAAGTATTTCCAAAACGGGTAAGCCTTTAAACTTCACAAGCTGCGACATCGTCGCGAAAAAACAGTGACCCGTATATGTAATAAGTTTCCTTTAATTACCGTCTATGGTCATCATTTTTTTCCGTTTGACAGATTACCGGTTTCGGTCTTTAATGACCATCATCAGATCTGTCTCATAAAATTTTTTTTAATAGTTAACTATGCCACTATGGCTGCAGTGCATTAGGACTTTGATTTTATGAGACAGATCTGATGATGGCCATTAAAGACCGAAACCGGTAATCTGTCAAACAGAAAAAATTGTGACCATAGACGGTAATTAAAGGAAAGCCTTTAAACTGTTCGCTGGGCCGCCGTGGTTAAGCTACACCGTGCATGGAAAAACGGCGCTATCCAAAATCGGCACCGAGGCAACTGTGGCGCACCAACCCGCCATAAACGACGGTTGCTGAGATGTGTACGGGCAAAGAGACTTGAAAATGTTTGAAGGAGTCGAATACCCGTTAACATGATAAAAGTAATGCTGTAGAACAAAAGCAAACCAGAGTTTCATTTATTAGACATGCAACTGTTGAGCAACTGCCCTCCCAGATAAACCAAGGGGTTACCAACAGTGTCTCCTCAACGACCACTCTGCGTATTGTCCTAAGCAGCAAGCACCTGGTTCATGCACCCACGATCACTTCCGTTTATCGACGACGGAGGCTGGAATTTGCACGCCAGTACCGCAACTGGGAATCCACTGAGTGGCGACAGGTGGCCGCTTCAGATGAGTCTCTTTAATGCTCTACCTGACAGATGGCGTCGGCGTGCACGGCCCTGCAGCAATCACCGAAGGGGTCCAGTCCTGATGAGAGAGCGTTGTGATCTGGGGAATGTTCTCGTGGCATTCAGTGAGTGATCCCGTCATTCTGGAAAGCACGATCGATCAACACAAGTATGTATCTATACTTGTGGACCGCTACATGCGATGTGGTGTTCTCGGCACGATGTCATCTACCAGAGGGACAATGCAACGTGTCATACAGCTCGCAGTGTACTTGCGTGGCTCGAAGAGCACGAGAATGAATGTACCGCACTCCCCTGGCCATCAAACTCCTTGTATTTAAAACCAATCGAGGATCTGTAGGACCACCTCGGTCGGGCTATTCGCGCCATGGATCCTCAAACGAGTGACCTAACTCAGATGGCCACGGCACTGGAGTCGGGCCGGCCGTTGTGGCCGAGCGGTTCTAGGGACTTCATTCTGGAACAGCGCGACCGCTACGGTCGCAGGTTCGAATCCTGCCTCGGGCATGGATGTGTGTGATGTCCTTAGGTTAGCTAGGTTTAAGTAGTTCTAAGTTCTAGGGGACTGATGACCGCAGGTGTTGAATCCCATAGTGCTCAGAGCCATTTGAACCATTTTTGAAATGGAGTCGGAATAGCTCTACACCCCTATCGGTACTTTCTAGAACCGCAGTGACTCTGCCCCTGCACATTTCGCAGTGGTCCGCTGTGCCAAACGGTGGTTATTTAGGCTTTTGACAGGTGGTCACATTATTGTGACTGGACTGTGCATATTAAAACGTTGTTGACTCTTTGTCACGAGCCGCCAACGTACTAACATACTTTTCTCCCTCCATTCTGTGGGAATTCTTACGTAGTGCGATATACACTAAGTTCTGATTTGGTATTATTGCCAGAGTAACATAATCAAACCTGCTGAGAAAATCCAACGTAGAGTAAGTATTCTGAGAAGCATTTCAAGACCTGTCTGTTCTCATTCATCGTGGGACATGTCTTTTAACGACATTGGCCACTGACAGAACATGGTGTACCCTTCTTACCGATGATCTGCGCTCTATGGGATCTACGTGAGATCGTTTAAGCAAATAACGTAACAAGTAAATCAAGATGAAGACATGGAGATGAGAACTCAATTCTTATATCACCAATTACTTTAATAACTTCACCATATAATCTATCTCTGTCGGGAGATCCACTTTCTTTCACCTCTCAAGCCCTCGGAGCACTCTTTATTTTGACGAAGGTACTGTCTGTGGTGCGAGCAAATCGGAAATGAGGAACAGCTAAAATTTTTGGATGAGGTATTTTACGATGACCATATTGTAAATGTTCGGCATACCAAAATCTTTCAAGGTTCTGACAACTGTAAGACACCTGCATTTATATTCCTAGCAATATCGAAGGGCAGATTGTTCACACGGCCCTTCCTGCGACTTATGATGAAGTGTCGGGTGTGCTGGTGCGACGCTGTAATATGTTTCGGTTGTCAGTCATGAGTGGGACAATACAGGAAAATTGTCGTAGTGGTACGGTTTATGAAATTTTCTTGTCCCCTGCGACTGGAACCGGGACACCTAAAATTAGAACGCAACCACATTAGCGTGCGTACCACACTCGCCTAAGACAGTTAACATATAACGAAACAGCACAATTATTGTGTAGCTTAGTTTTAGTCATTATGACTTTCCTATTTTTATATCGACAATATTTATCATTCAGTGTATTTTTTACGAGCAATAATTTTGTTCTGCAAGCTTTATAACAATACCCTTAACGTTGCAAATCAGAATTAACTGACATACTCTCTCTGACGAAGTGGTTCATCCAGAAAGGGAAGAGGAAATGGACTGAAACTTCACAGGTTAAGAGGGTACATGATGTTATTTAAGTGGTTCCTGGGTGTATGACATGTTTGCACCTTATGCCATATAAGGGTACGCCCATTACTGTCGAACGTGATCGTTTTAGTGCCCCAGGTGTTGTGGTGTTGGAAGGTATAATATTGCATGGGCGTACTCACCTCCAGATCTTTGAACACGGTACAGTCATCCATCAACGTAACTGCGGGACTGTACTGCTTCCCCATGTGCGTCTTTTCAGGGGTATTGATGACAATGCGCAACTGCATCAAACGGCGCAGGTGGAGCAGCACTTGGAACGAGTGGGGTATCGGGCCAACGGACAGACGAGCCTCGCGACTTAAATACAATCACTACGATATTGCAGTGATTGTGCTATTCCGGAATTACGGTGTAATGTTCCTTCAGACACTTATGAATGTCCAGAGGAACTTTGCATCTTAATTCAGACCAACACAGGTACTGCGATATATATCATTTATTCGCCAACTCCCCGCAAGAGATTTTCAAGTAAAATATCTCACCTGTACATGAACAAGTATAATAGATGTACGAGTACAGTTTGTAGGCGCATGGTTGACAACAAATGGAAGTTGTCAGCCTAGATGGTGGACGGATGGAGCGAGCTACCACCTACTTACCAAGCTTGCTGCCAGTGTGCGAGCACGTTGCAGAGCATACATTGCCTACCGTGTTGTTCACACACCAACATCATAAATGGCAGTGACTCCAGTGTAATTATTCTCTTTAAATAAGTGGTTTCTGTTGGTGTCGACCCATATTTCTTTGTTACCTTCAGCGATGAAATAATAATAATCTATTAAAGGGCCTGTTGCTTGTGCAGAGGTGACCACATTGTCATCTTGAGTCTGACTGATGATATCAATAACTGCAGACAAATGTCCCTGTAAAGGAAATTACGCCGAGAAATGCATAAAAAAAATTAAAGATCATTTCAAGTTAGGTATGAGGGATTTGGAAAGCTAGCTTGAGGTGGTATGAACTTCGTTACGTCTGGTGCAAAAAAGCATCAAACAGTGAAATGGAAAGATTAGAAAATTTGCTTCTTGTTGCTGCAGGAGGATTTAGAGAAGTATGATCAAATGGTTCAAATGGCTCTGAGCACTATGGGACTTAACATCTATGGTCATCAGTCCCCTAGAACTTAGAACTACTTAAACCTAACTAACCTAAGGACATCACACACACCCATGCCCGAGGCAGGATTCGAACCTGCGACCGTAGTCGCGCGGTTCCGGACTGAGCGCCTAGAACCGCGAGACCACCGGGCCGGCAGAGAAGTATGAAATCTAAAAAATACAGAAATGTGGTGATACCAACAAATGCCTCTATGCAACAGAAACCGGGAAATAACAGTAGCAGAAGTGCTATAATATCGTCGAGTACCTTATTTGACAACAGAGATGCACAAATTGCTTATAACACAATCAATGGAATAACCGAAAAGATTACTGAATGTAGGAAATGAATGTATATGAATAAATGCAACGTGGAAAAAGTAAATGTAGGATACAGCAGTTTTCTGCATCAGTCACTTACTTATTGTCAGACTATGCGTTTCAAAGGACACATGATTTTCATGTGGGGAATTTCGTACTTACATTCGTGCACCTGAAGGCGGAAGAATCAACAAAGATCAACGGTATGACGATGCAGAAGGCAATGGAAACCAATTCATTAAGGACACGTAAAGCATATCCACAGGAGATGTGACCTGTAATTGAAGAAGTGTCATGTTGATCTCTCCTTTTGCAAAAGATTCCGGAATAGTCCCCCATTCGGATCTCCGAGACGGAACTGCCAAGGGGGAGTTTACCATGAGAAAAAGACTGAATAATCAACGAAATAAGAACATTGTACGAGCCAGGGCGTGGAATGTCAGAAGCTAGAACGTGGTAGGTAAACTAGAAAATCTGAAACGGGTAATGCAAAGGCTCAATCTAGATGTAGTAGAGTTCAGTGAAGTGAATTGGAAAGAAGACAAGAATTTCTGGTCAGATGAGTATAGGGTAATATCTTCAGCAGCAGAAAATGGCATAACGGAAGTAGGATTCGTTATGAATAGGAAAGTAAGGCAGAGACTGCGTTACTTTCAACAGTTCAGTGTTAGGTTTATTCTTATCAGAATCGACAGCAAACAAAAACCGACAACGATAGTTCAGGTATACATGCCGACGTCGCAAGCTGAAGATGAAGAGATAAAGTGTATGAGGATATTGAATGGGTAATGCAGTATGTAAAGGGATCTGAAAATCAAATAGTCATGGGAGACTGGAATGCAGTTCTAGGAGAAGGAGTAGAAGAAAAGGTTACAGGAAAATATGGGCTTGGGACAGCGAATATGAGAGGAGAAAGATTAACTGAGTTCTGTAATAAATTTCAGCTAGTAATAGCGAATACTCTGTTCAGGAATCACAAGAGAAGGAGGTATACCTGGAAAAGTCCGGGTGATACGGGAAGATTTCAGTTAGATTACATCATGGTCTCACACAAATTCCGAAACCAGATACTAGATTGTAAGGCGTAACCAGGAGCGGATATAGACTCAGATCACAACATAGTAGTGATGAAGAGTAGGCTGAAGTTTAATACATTAGTCGGGAAGAATCAATACGCAAAGAAGTGGGATACGGAAGTACTAAGGAATGACGAGATACGTTTGAAGTTCTCTGAGGCTATAGACACAGAAATAAGGAATAGTTCAGTAGGCAGTACAGTTGAAGAGCAATGGACATCCCTAAAAAGGGCGATAACAGAAGTTGGGAAGGAAAACATGGGTACAAAGAAGGTAACTGCGAAGAAACCTTGGGTAAAAGAATAAATACTTCAGTTGATCGATGAAAGGAGAAAGTACAAAAATGTTCCCGTGTTAGAATCAGAATTTAAGAGAGCTTTGGAGGAATTAAGATCAAATAAGGCAGAAGGGATAGATAACATTCCAACAGAATTTCTAAAAACATTGGGGGATTTGGCAACAAAGCTACTATTCACAATGGCGCGTAGAATGTATGAGTCTAGCGTCATACCATATGAATTTCGGAAAAACATCATCCACATCGTTCCGAAGACGCCAAGACCTGACAAGTGCGAGAATTATGGCACAATCAGCTTAACAGCTCATGCATCCAAGTTGCTTACAAGAATAATATGCAGAAGACTGGAAAAGAAAAATGAGAATGCGCCAGATGACGATCAGTTTGGCTTTAGGAAAGGTAAATTCACGAGAGAGGCAAATCTGACGTTGCGACTAATGATGGAAGCAAGACTAAAGAGAAATCAAGACACGTTCATAGGATATGTCGTCCTGGCGAAAGTGTCTGACAATGTGAAATGGTGTTGCTGTTGTTGTTGTGGTCTTCAGTCCAGAGACTGGTTTGATGCAGCTCTCCATGCAACCCTCTCCTGTGCAAGCTTCTTCATCTCCCAGTACTTACTGCAACCCACATCCTTCTGAATCTGCTTAGTGTGATCATCTCTTGGTCTCCGACTTTAACCCTCCACGCTGCCCTCCAATGCTAAATTTGTGATCCCTTGATGCCTCAGAACATGTCCTACCAACCGATCCCTTCTTTTTGTCAAGTTGTGCTACAAAATCCTCTTCTCCCCAATTCTATTCAATACTTCCTCATTAGTTACGTGATCCACCCATCTAATCTTCAGCATTCTTCTGTATCACCACATTTCGAAAGCTTCTATTCTCTCTTCTTGTCCAAACTATTTATCTTCCATGTTTCACTTCCATACATGGCTACACTCCATACAAATACTTTCAGAAACGACTTCCTGACACTTAAATACATACTCGATGTTAACAAATTTCTCTTCTTCAGAAACGCTTTCCTTGCCATTGCCAGTCTAAATTTTATATCCTCTCTACTTCGACCATCATCAGTTATTTTGCTCCCCAAATAGCAAAACTCCTTTACTATTTTAAGTGTCTCATTTCCCAATCTAATTCCCTCAGCATTACCCGACTTCATTCGACTACATTCCATTATCCTCTATCTGCTTTTGTTGATGTTCATCTTATATCCTCCTTTCAAGCCACTGTCCATTCCATTCAACTGCTCTTCCAAGTCCTTTGCTGTCTCTGATAGAATTACAATGTCATCGGCGAACCTCAAAGTTTTTATTTCTTTTCCATGGATTTTGATACCTACTCCGAATTTTTCTTTTTTTCCTTTACTGCTTGCTGAATATACAGATTGAATAACATCGGGGAGAGGCTACAGCCCTGTCTCACTCCCTTCCCAACCACTGCTTCCCTTTCATGCCCCTCGACTCTTACAACTGCCATCAGGTTACTGTACAAATTGTAAATAGCCTTTCGCTCCCTGTATTTTACCCTTGCCACCTTCAGAATTTGAAACAGAGTATTCCAGTCAACACTGTCAGAAGCTTTCTCTACGTCTACAAATGCTAGAAACGTAGGTTTTCCTTTCCTTAATCTTTCTTCTAAGATAAGTCGTAAGGTCAGTATTGCCTCACGTGTTCCAATATTTCTACGGAATCCAAACTGATCTTCCCCGAGGTCGGCTTCTACCAGTTTTTCCATTCGTCTGTAAAGAATTCGCGTTAGTATTTTGCAGCTGTGACTTATTAAACTGATAGTTTGGTAATTTTCAGATCTGTAAACACCTGCTTTCTTTGGGATTGGAATTATTATATTCTTCTTGAAGTCTGTGGGTATTTCGCCTGTCTCATACATCTTGCCCACCAGATGGTAGAGTTTTGTCACGACTGGCTCTCCCAAGGCCATCAGTAGTTCTAATGGAATGTTGTCTACTCCCGGGGCCTTGTTTCGACTCAGGTCTTACAGTGCTCTGTCAAACTCTTCACGCAGTATCGTATCTCCTATTTCATCTTCATCTACATCCTCTTCCATTTCCATAATATTGTCCTCTAGTACATCGCCCTTGTATAGACCTTCTATATACTCCTCCCACCTTTCTGCTTTCCCTTTTTTGCTTAGAACTGGGTTTCCATCTGAGCTCTTGATCTTCATACAAGTGGTTCTCTTTTCTCCAAAGGTCTCTTTAATTTTTCTGTAGGCATTATCTATCTTACCCCTAGTGAGATAAGCCTCTACATCCTTACATTTGTCCTCTAGCCATCCCTGATTAGGCATTTTGCACTTCCTTTCGATCTCATTTTTGAGACGTCTGTATTCCTTTTTGCCTGCTTCATTTACTGCATTTTTATATTTTCTTCTTTCATCAATTAAGTTCAATACTTCTTCTGTTACCCAAGGAGTTCTACTTGCCCTCGTCTTTTTACCTACTTGATCCTCTGCTGCCTTCACTACATCACCCCTCAGAGCTACTCATTCTTCTTCTACTGTACTTCTTTCCTCCCCTTCCTTTCAATTGTTCCCTTATGCTCTCCCTGAAACTCTGTACAACCTCTGGTTATTTCAGTTTATCCAGGTCCCATCTTCTTAAATTCCCACCTTCTTGCAGTTTCTTCAGTTTTAATCTACAGTTCATAACCAAAAGATTGTGGCTAGAGTCCACATCTGCCCCTGGAAATGTCTTACAATTTAAATCTGGTTCCTAAATCTCTGTCTTACCATTATATAATCTATCTGATATCTACTAGTATCTCCAGGATTCTTCCATGTATACAACATTCTTTCATGATACTTGAACCAAGTGTTAGCTATGATTAAGTTATGCTCTGTGCAAAACTCTACCAGGCGGCCTCCTCTTTCATTTCTTAGCCCCAATCCATATTCACCTACTATGTTTCCTTCTCTCCCTTTTCCTACTCTCGAATTCCAGTCACCCATGACTATTAAATTTTCATCTCCCTTCACTACATGAATAATTTCTTTTATCTCATCATACATTTCTTCAATTTCTTCATCATCTGCAGAGCTAGTTGGCATATAAACTTGTACTACTGTAGTAGGTGTGGGCTTCGTGTCCATCTTGGCCACAACAATGCGTTCACTATGCTGTTTGTAATAGCTTACCCGCACTCCTATTTTTTTGTTCATTATTAAACCTACTCCTGCATTACCCCTATTTGATTTTGTGTTTATAACCCTGTATTCACCTGACCAAAAGTCTTGTTCCCCTGCAACCGAACTTCACTAATTCCCACTATATCTAACTTTAACCTATCCATTTCCCTTTTTAAATTTTCTAATCTACCTGCCGGTTAAGGGATCTGACATTCCACGCTCCGATCCGTAGAACGCCAGTTTTCTTTTTCCTGATAACGACGTCCTCTTGAGTAGTGCCCGCCCGGAGATCCGAATGGGGGACTATTTTACCTCCGGAATGTTTTACCCAAGAGGACGCCATCATCATTTATCCATACAGTAAAGCTGCATGGCCTCGGGAAAAATTACGGCCTTAGTTTCCCCTTGCTTTCAGCCGTTCGCAGTATCAGCACAGCAAGGCCGTTTTGGTTAATGTTGCAAGGCCAGGTCAGTCAATCATCCAGACTGTTGCCCCTGCAACTACTGAAAAGGCTGCTGCCCCTTTTCATTTACCACACGTTTGTCTGGCCTCTCAACAGATACCCCTCCGTTGTGGTTGCACCTACGGTGCGGTCATCTGTATCGCTGAGGCACGCAAGCCTCCCCACCAACGGCAAGGTCGATGGATCATGGGGAAGGAAATGGTGTTAGGTGCTCGAAATTCTGAGAAACATAGGTGTAAGATATAGGGTGAGACGGTCTATATACAATATGTACAATATCCAAGAGGAAGTAATAAGAGAGGACGACCAAGAACGAAGTGATAGTATTAAAAAGGTTGTAAGACGTGGATGTAGTCTTTCGCGCCTGCTGTTCAATCTGTACATCGAGCAAGCAATTATGGCATTATAGGAAAGATTCAGGAGTGGAATTAAAATTCAAGGTGAAAGGATATCAATTATACGATTCGCTGATGACATTGTTATGCTGATTGAAAGTGAAGAAAAATTACATGATCTGCTGAATGGAACGAACAGTCTAATGAGCACAGAGTATGGATAGAGAGTAAATCGAAGAAAGACGAAGGTAATGAGAAGTAGTAGGAATGAGAACAGCGAGAAACTTAATATCAGGATCGATGGTCACGAAGTAGATGAAGTTAAGGAATTCTGTTACCTAGGCAGTAAAATAACCAATGACGGACGGAACAAGGAGGACATCAAAAGCAGACCAGGGCATTCCTGGCCAATATCAAATATCGACTTAATTTGAAGAAGAAATTTCTGAGAATGTACGTCTGTAGCACAGCGTTGTATGGTAGTGAAACATGGACTGTGAGAAAAGCGGAACAGAAGAGAATCGGAGTATTTGAGATGTGCTGCTACAGACGAATGTTAAATATTACGTGGACTGATATGGCAAGGAATGAGGAGGTTCTGTGCAGAATCGGAAAGGCATATGTGGAAAACATTGATAAGGAGAAGGGACAGAATGATAGGACATCTGTTAAGACATGAGCGAGTGACTTCCATGGTACTAGAGGGAACTGTAGAGGGCAAAAACTGTAGAGGAAGACGAAGATTGAAATACATTCATAAATAATAGAGGACAGGTTGCAAGTGCTATTCTGAGATGAAGAGGTTAGCACAGGACAGGAATTCGTGGCGGGTCGCATCAAACCAGTCAGAAGACTGATGACCCCCTACAAATAAAAGACTGTTAGATTTTCATCTCTCTTTAGGTATTGCATTACCCTTTCAGTATCCTCATTTACTTTCTCTGTCTCTTCATCTTCAGCTTGCGACGTCGGCATGTACACCTGCTCTATGATCGTCGGTGCCGGTTTACTGTCGATTCTGATAAGAATAACCCTATCACTGAACTCTTTACTCTAACACACTCTCTGCCCACCTCCCTACTCATAACGAATCCTACTCCCGTTGTATCATTTTCTGCTGCTGTTTATAGTACCCTATGCTCATCTGACCAGAAATCCTATCTTCTTTCCATTTCACTGCACTGGCCCCTACTACATCTAGATTGAGACTCTGCATTTCCCTTTTCGGATTTTCTAGCTTCCCTACCACGTTCAAGTTTTTGACATTCCACTGCCCGATTAGTAAAACGTTATCCTTTCGTTGATTATTGAATCTTTTCCTCATCGTCATCTTCCCCTCTGCAGTCCCCTGCCGATTTAGGTTATGTAGGATAAATGAGCTCCATCTCTTTAGAGAGACTCAAAAAGTCATTGAGTGTGTCCGCAGTAGATCTCAAGCCAGCATAAACGCGAAGGGTGCTCACACCCCATATTAATGTCCACATATTAATGTCCACTAATATGTATCCTGACAAATTTGATCAGTTAGTGTAGTCATAAAAATTCGGCAAATTGGCAGAAGATACCGATAGTGAAATCCTTCTTACAAGGAATGAATCTGAGTCATCTTGTTAATTTTTTATTGTTAGTTCGATAACTTCCAGTTACGTAACTTCCACTAATGTTGCGATGATGATGGAGTCAGAAACTGTTGAGTCGGAGTTTCTGGAACAGGAAGAAGACAAAGCTCTAACGAAGTAGTTGTTCATCTACGAAATTTTGGGAGAAGGGTCAAGGAGGAAAATACCAATTAACAAATAAAATTTTCTAAGACACACAGATGTCAGTTGAAGCATCATTAACGTGTCAGATGACCATAAGAAAGAGCTGGAACGATCAACGAAGGAATGGCATTCGACGAGTCGGAGCATGGAATGTCAAAAGTTTGAATGGAGTAGGAAAATTAGAAAATCTGAACTGAGAAATGCGAATTCCCAGTCTAAATACAGCGGGTGCCAGTGAAGTGAAATGATAAAAAAGGGAAGCATATCTGGTCAAATGAATGTAGGATAATATCAAATGAGGCGAAATATGATATAACTCAAGTAGGATTCGTTATGAATATGAAAGTAGGCAGGGGAACAGCTCAATGACAGGTCTGTTCTCCTCAAATTTGTCAGCAAACGAACGTCGATAACGATAGTTGAGATATACATGCCAGCGTCACAAGCACAACATGAAGAAATAGAGAATGTCTGTGAATATCTTGAACGTCTAAGTCAGTAGGTAAAGGGAATGAAAAATTTCAAAATTATTGGGGAATAGAACCCTTTTGCAGGGGAAGGAATAGTAGAAAGGCTTCCGCCAAAATATGGTATAGCCAGTAGGAATCATAAAGGACAATAATCTAACTGAGGTCTACAATAAACAGCGAATCACAAGAAAAGCAGGTATACATGGAAAAGACCTGGAGAAATGGAAAGATGGATTATGTAATGCTCAGAAAGAAATTGCGAAATCAGATATTGGATTGCAGGGTGTAACAAAGACATGTAGACTCAGATCACAATTTAGTGATGATGAAGAGTAGACTGAAGTTCGAGAGTTTCGTACGGAAGGATCATAGTAGAACGAAGTGGGAAACAGAAGTACTGAGGAACGAAGACACGCGTTTGAAATTCGCTGAGGATGTGTATACCACCATAAGAAAAGTCTCTCAGCAGACATTTCAGTTGAAGAGGAGTGGACATCTCTAAAAACAGCAGTCTCAGATGTCGGACATTCAGAAATCGATACAAGAGAGATAAACCCGAAGAAAACTTGGGTAAGAGAACAATTGATCGACGAAAGGAGGAAGTAGAGAAATGTTCAGAGAAGCACAGCAATACAGCAATATAACCACTTAGGAATGAAATAAATAGGATGCGTAGGGCAGCAAAGACGAAATGGCTGCAGAAAAAATATAAAAAAAAATTATCGTCTGAAGGCATTCAGCATATACAGTAGAATGTTAAAACAACCGTCGCTAAAATAAAAACAAATAGTGATAACATTAAGAGTGCGTGGGAACGGCACCGTTATACGCAGAGAAAAGCGAATCGATGTAGAGTTCATTGAAGGCCTCTGTGAGGGGGAGGACTTAGCTAATGACTGGATATAAGAAAAAACTGGAGTTGATGAAGAAGATCTAGGAGATCCAGCATTAGACTCTCAATTTAAAAGACTTCTGAAAGATTTCAGATTATATAGAGTAGATTTTATAATTTTCCATCGGAATTTCTAAAATATTTGAGGGAAATGGTAACCAGACGATCAACATCCTATCATACGATTTTCCGATGTAGAGAAAACATCAGACAATGTAAAATTGTGCAAGATATTCGAAATACTGAGAAGACAATGAGTAAGGTATAGGGAAAGATGTGTGTTATACAATATGTACAAGAAGCAAACGAGAACAATAAGATTGGAAGACGAAGAACGAAATACTAGGAATAAAAAGAGTGTAAGACAGGAATGCAGACTTTACTCCTACTATTCAATCTATACATCGAAGAAGCAATGACGGAAATGAAAGAAAGCTTCAAGAGTGGGACTGAAATTCTGGGTGAAAGGATATCAGTGTTAAGATTCGATGATGACATTGTTGTCCTCATTGAAAGGGAAGAATTACACGATGCGTTGAATAGAATGAATAGTCAAAGAAGTACAGACTATGGATTGAGAGTAAATCGAAGAAAGACGTAATTAATGTGAAGCAGAAGAAATGAAAATAGCGAGAAACTTTGTTATCACGAAATGGTTAAGGAATTCTGCTTCTTTCAAAGCAAAATAACCCATCGTATGAGTGCATGGTGTCTGTTCTTTCGGAAAGAATAGATACTACGCCTAATCCGCAGTTGTGATACACATTGTGTAAACTGAAGTTGGAGGAGGACAGAAAGGAGAGGAATGGCAAGGAACCCATGATGTAAGCCGAGCGAAAATTGTGTGGACTACCTCGGTACGTCCCTTGGGCGACCAACATTCCCACCTAGGGCCACCAATCCGCAGTCCCCGCAGTGGCGAGAGGGCGTGCCGAAATAGTCGGCGCAGTTGCGTTAAACACTGTGCCCGAGTGGCGCAGTGGCTACCACAACTGCAGGAGACCGTGGGTTCTGATCCCGGCGCGACAAGCACTTTCGTTCGGCGCCGCTGACTCTGCATAAAGTCACGATGCAGCTGGCAGCACAAGTTCCTTTGCCTCTCCTTTCTCTCCCCTCCTCCTTTTATTTACATAAAATAACCCACGACAGATGAAGCAAGAAGGACACAAAAGCAGACCAGCACAGGCAAAAGGGGAATTCCGTCCAAAATAATTCTACTGGTATCAAATATAGGCCTTAATTCGAGGGGGAAATTTATGATAATGTTGCTTTGGAACACAGCATTGTATGGT